>NC_138773.1:87460887-87983387 GCF_965119305.1 Pelophylax lessonae | reverse complement strand
CCCTAAAGCCATGACCCCCCCCCCCCCATGCTATTTATTGACACCTCCTTGCCTATTAGCCCAGAAAATGGGCATTTTTTATTTGACAGATTCGTTTCCCATTGATTTCAATGGAGTTCGGGTTTGGCAACCAAAGTTCTTTGAAGTTTCCAAGCTCCGCTAAATCCAAACGCCAGGCAGTTCAGCTCTTCATTCTGTAGTCCACAAAGATAGCTGGGAATGCAAAATTAACCTTTAGTACAAGCAGAGAGAACAGAAGTTATTAGCTCACAAGATTTCTGGCAGATCCAAGTGTCCATTTATGAAACAGAGATAAGCTACGATCCTGATGAGATCATTATCGGTTTTTTAAACTGAGATGATCAGGGGAGAACATGTTCTCCCCTGATCCCCATATATATATATATATATATATAGAGTATCTCACAAAAGTGAGTACACCCCTCACATTTTTGTAAATATTTTATTATATCTTTTCATATGACAACACTGAAGAAATTACACTTTGCTACAATGTAACGTAGTGAGCGTACAGCTTGTATAACAGTGTAAATTTACTGTCCCCTCAAAATAACTAAACACTCAGCCAATAATGTCTAAACCACTGGCACCAAAAGTGAGTACACCGCTAAGTTAAAATGTCCAAATTGGGCCCAAAGTGTCAATATTTAGTGTGGCCACCATTATTCTCCACACTGTCTTAACCCTCTCTGACATGGAGTTCACCAGAGCTTCACAGGTTGCCACTGGAGTCCTCTTCCACTCCTCCATGACAACATCACGGAGCTGGTGAATGTTAGAGACCTTGCACTTCTCCTCCTTCTGTTTGAGGATGTCCCACAGATGCTAAATAGGGTTTAGGTCTGGAAACATTCTTGGCCAGTCTATCATCTTTACCCTCAGCTTCTTTAGCAAGGCAGTGGTCGTCTTGGAGGTGTGTTTGTAGTTGTTATCATGTTGGAATACTGCCCTGTGGCCAAGTCTCTGAAGGGAGGGGATCATGCTCTGCTTCAGTATGTCACAGTACATGTTGGCATTCAAGGTTCCCTCAATGAACTGTAACTCCCCAGTGTCGGCAGCACTCATGCAGCCCCAGACCATGACACTCCCACCACCATGCTTGACTGTCGGCAAGACACACTTGTCTTTGTACTCCTCACCTGGTTGCCACCACACACGCTTGACACCATCTGAACCAAATACGTTTATTTTGGTCTCATCAGATCACAGAACATGGTTCCAGTAATTAATTGTCCTTAGTCTGCTTGTCTTCAGCAAACTGTTTTCGGGCTTTCTTGTGCATCATCTTTAGAAGAAGCTTCCTTCTGGGAAGACAGTCCTGCAGGCCAATTTGATGCAATGTGCGGCGTATGGTCTGAGCACTGACAGGCTGACCCCCCCACCCCTTCAACCTCTGCAGCACGGCTGGCAGCACTCATACGTCTATTTCCCAAAGACAACCTCTGGATATGACGCTGAGCACGTGCACTCAACTTCTTTGGTCGACCATGGTGAGGCCTGTTCTGAGTGGAACCTGTCCTCTTAAACCACTGTATGGTCTTGGCCACAGTGCTGCAGCTCAGTTTCAGAGTCTTGGCAATCTTCTTATAGCCTATGCCATCTTTATGTAGAGTAACAATACTTTTTTCAGATCCTCAGAGAGTTCTTTGCCATGAGGTGCCATGTTGAACTTCCAGTGACCAGTATGAGAGAGTGAGAGCGATAACACCAAATTTAGCACACCTGCTCCCTATTCACACCTGAGACCTTGTAACACTAACGAGTCACATGACACCGGGGAGGGAAAATGGCTAATTGGGCTCAAATTTGGACATTTTCACTTAGGGGTTTACTCACTTTTGTTGCCAATGGCTGTGTGTTGAGTTATTTTGAGGGGACAGCAAATTTACACTGTTATACAAGCTGTACACTCACTACTTTACATTGTAGCAAAGTGTAATTTCTTCAGTGTTGTCACATGAAAAGATAAAATAAAATATTTACAAAAATGTGAGGGAGGGGTGTACTCACTTTTGTGAGATAATTTGTATCCAGGTGACAATCCAGAGTTTTTTTTTTTTTTTTTTTTTTTTTCTTTCTCACACGGATAGTAACCTTGTAAATCCCATCCTCGTCGCCACTGTTATATTCTCCGTGTTGTGAGAGACACAGGACTCTGATCTGGAACAACGGTTCAGTACTTCAGTAATTCAGTACTTACTGTACACTCCAACATGCATTACAGGACAGCTTGGTATATCAATGCATCTCTTACATGTGTCTTAGATGGCCACTCTGCCCCTTGACCTTTGTCATCACTCCTGGGGGGAGCCAGCCTTAAAGTAACAGTACGCGTGAAACCCTTCAGGTATAACACTGTATATATATATATATATATATATATATATTTATATTAATATTACTAAAGGTATTGGGATGCCTACTTTTACACTCACGTGATCTTTAATGGCATCACAGTCTTAGTCTGTAGGGTTCAATATTGAGTTGGCCCACCCTTTGCAGCTATAACAACTCTTCTGGGAAGGCTGTTCACAAGGTTTAGGAGTGTGTCTATGGGAATGTTTGACCATTCTTCCAAAAGCACATTTGTGAGGTCAGGCACTGATGTGGACGAGAAGGCCTGGCTCTCAGTCTCCGCTCAAATTCATCCAAAAGGGGTTCTATCGGGTTGAGGTCAAGGATTCAAGTCAAGTTACGGGCCAGTCAAGTTACCCCACCCCAAACTGGCTCATTCATGTCTTTATGGACCTTGCTTTGTGCACTGGTCCAAATTATTTTAGTTGAGGGCGGATTATAGTGTGGGGTTGTTTTTCAGGGGTTGGGCTTGGCCCCTTTGTTCCAGTGAAGGAAAATCTTAAGGCGTCAAAATACCAAGACATTTTGGACAATTTAATGCTCCTAAATTGGTGGGAACAGTTTGGGGTTGGCCCTTTCCTGTTCTAAGAAGACTGCACACCAGTGCACAAAGAAAGATCCATAAAGACTTGGATGAGCGAGGTAGGGGTTGGGGAACTTGACTGGCCAGAACAGAGTCCTTACCTCAACCTGTTAGATCACCTTTGGGAGGAATTAGAGCAAAGACTGCGAGCCAGGCCTTTTCGTCCACATCAGTGCCTAACCTCACAAATGCGCTTCTGGAAGAATGGTCAAACATTCCCATAGACACACTCCTAAACCTTGTGGACAGCCTTCCCAAAAGAGTTGAAGCTATCATAGCTGCAAAGGGTGGGCCAACTCAATATTAAACCCTACGGACTAAAACTGGGATGCCATTAAAGTTCATGTGCATGTAAAGACAGGCGTTCCAATACTTTTGGTAATATAGTGTATACACTGTATATATATATATATATATATATATATATATAGATATATATATATATATATATATTTGTGTAGGGGGACTTTTATCCCCTGTGGTCTCCTCTGAGAATGCCCATGTAATTTACTGCTGCTTAATAAAAGGACACCTCGAGTGTTTCACTGATTTTTTGGTACTGTAATCTCACTATGTATTTGAGATTACAATAACAGGAGGTGTTCTCCATAGTTCAAAGCATTTGTAGATTGCTTCACTCCTCAAAAGGAGAAATGATCTACACCACTTCATAAACAGCCATTCAGAAGAGAGAGATCTCCTCTGAGAGTTCCGGAGAACTGAGCAGCGGTTATTTTCCGCTGCTTCATAAACGGACACCTTAGACACGTGTTAATTTTGGCATCGAATTTTGGTTTAGTTAAAGTCTTTTGACTAAAATGCCATTTTAGTTTTAGTCTCATTTTAGTCATCTGCAATTGTTTTAGTTTTAGTCATAATCCTTGAAAATGCCATTTTAGTTTTAGTCCCAGTTTTGTCATCGTATTTTAGTCGACTAAAATCCCCAGTACATTTTAGTTGAATAAAATAATTTTAGTCAACTAAAATCTAATGTGTTTAGTTCAATTGAAATGCAATATTTAACCTTTTCTATAGCATTTCCAAACTCATTATATACTCCTGGAATAAAAAAAAATCTAATATCATGTTATTATTTATGGTATTAAGGTTTGAACAAACTCACAGATACAGATTTTGCCACTCTGGACAGTCTGAGGAGGCCTGTAATGCTGCCCAGTGCTCTGGACAGTGGTCTGAGGAGGCCTGTAATGCTGCCCAGTGCTCTGGACAGTGGTCTGAGGAGGCCTGTAATGCTGCCCAGTGCTCTGGACAGTGGTCTGAGGAGGCCTGTAATGCTGCACAGTGCTCTGGACAGTGGTCTGAGGAGGCCTGTAATGCTGCCCAGTGCTCTGGACAGTGGTCTGAGGAGGCCTGTAATGCTGGGCAGTGCACTGGACGAGGGTCTAAAGATGCCTGTAATGCTGCAGAGTGCTGGATGGTGGTCTCAGGTCTGAGGGATGGCCTGTAATGCACAGTGCCCTGAATGCCGCTGCCAGTAGTCAGAGGAGGTCTGTAATACACACACAGTACTCTGGATGGATGGTGGTCTGAGGGGAAGCCTCACCTAAGGCCTGCTGTAATTGTATTGTACACTACACACTCACAGTGGGTGCTCTATCTGCTCTGGATATAGGTGGTTGTCGTGAGTTGGGACTCGGAACTGGGACTCAGGAGGCCTGGCTGTAATGCACAGGGCTGCTTTGGTCTCTGGCAGTCCTACTTGTCACGGTGTGAGACTCGGAGGCCTGTAATGCTGGCTGCACACAGTCGCTTGCTTGCTGGGAGCGGAAGCAGGCGGAGCTCTATGGAAACCGGAAGTTAGTTCACGAGGGTAACCGTCCCTGCCTTACATTTTCGTTGACGAAAACTGAATTGATTTTCATCATAGGTTTAGTCAGTGGACAAAAACGTGCTGTAGTTTCTGTTTTGTTTTGGCGCTGACATCAATTTTGACGAAAACGTTTTTTTGACCAAAAATAACACTGCCTTAGACTAAATGTATATATCAAAGAGATATAACAAAATGGTTTCAATGGTACAGTATATTTAAAGACCAAAAAGGGCCAAATAAAAGTTTAATTGTTAGAGTTTACATCTTGCTACTATAGTGTCACAAATCCACCTTTTGCCTTCATTAAACATATAACAACATTTGTCTTTCCTAGTTTAATTTTGATTTAAAAAAGGCTCATCATAAACAGACACGAGTCTTCATTAAATCTTGATAAATGAAGAACAGATACATATAGTTATGATGAGTATAAAATTAACTCCACATAATTGAAACAGTAACAGTTCTTGCAGGATTGAATTATTTGCAGAGAGGAAATACGATCTGTAGCTATATTGACAGTGGCAATAAAATAAATTCAATCTAGGACACATAAGTCTATCTGCACATAAATACTCAATAAAACACACAGATTAGCATAATATTTGCAGCATACAATGCACAGGAAACACAGTTATGCTTAGCAGTCACATCTCTCAAGCGACAAGACATTTCTGGATTTTGTTTATCAAGTCATTTCTTACAATAGATGGGGCTCTCTGATGAAATTTAGCCATAATGCTTTCATAAGGTAAATGCAGTGCTGTATAAATGCTAACATGGAGCGTATAAAGCTATCACGTAAAGAATATAATAAAATGGTTAATAGCCTGTTCAGAATTTACACCCCTGGGTCACATCAGAATGTAGGATCTAATGTATATTAGATCTGTGAAGTAGACCTCTGCCACTTCAGCAATAGCTGAAGAAGAACTTCAGGCCAAATACAAATTCAGTTATAAATAAGCTATAAGTGTAGCTGGTTGCTTCTATTTGCGTGCCTCCCAAACAAATACTGTGCTATGTGGCTAGAATACATGTAAAGCAAATATTAACGCTAAGTGGTCGACATATACTTTGTTGAAGAGTTGAGTATCATGAGCAATCTCCATTTTTTTTCCTGTGTTGGGCCATTTTTTTTGTTGGGAGATTGTTTTTTCTCCAAGTTAAGCTGGCCTTACATCTGTAGATTTTTTTTCAAACGTTCAAATGAGAACAAATCATAATCATTCATCCTAGCATTCAATGCTGCTTTCATTGACTTGGTTAATTTTCGAAAAACTTTTCATTTGAGTACCATGTCAATGTCTCCATTTTAGATTGATGTTCTAGATAAACTTTGACAAGTGCATGGTAGGAACACTAGTCATGATTTTTCTTGGCTGGGAGCCAATTTAATGAATAAAAACAGATCTTATTAGATTAGTTACCGTTTAGATTCAATCCTTTGATTTTTTCGGGTCTCTCTGCTCAAAAGCAAATGTTGAATTGACCCTTTTAACTCTTGGTTAATTAAACGAATGTTCCAAAAATCAGTTTCTGGACACAAATCTACAATATAGTACAGTGTAGTAGTGCTTTACTTTGCTTGTGTATGGGTGTTGCGTCTTTACGTTGTATACGCTTCTGTCTCAGTGTATTGGTGGGCTTGAAGGACACAGGTATGCAATGTTTGTAAAAGATCCTTCTGAGTTTATTACATATTCCAGCTACATATGGAATGACTATATTACAGCCATGGCCAAAAGTTTTGAGAATGACACAAATATTAATTTTCACAGTCTGCTGCCTCAGTTTTTATGATGGCAATTTGCATGTATTCCAGAATGCTTTGAAGAGTCATCAGATGAATTTAAAATAATTGCAAATTCCCTCTTTGCCATGAAAGGGAATTTAATTCTATATATATATATAAAAAAAAACATTTCTACTGCATTTGTGAAGAAGGCTTCAGGGCACCCAAAAAGTCCAACAAGCGCCAGGACCGTCTCCTGCAGTTGATTAAGCACCAGGGCAGAGCTTGCTCAGGAATGGCAGAAGGCAGGTGTGAGTACATCTACACGCACAGTGAGGTGAAGACTTTTCGAGGGTGGCCGGGTGTCATGATGGGGAGCAAAGAAGCCACTTCTCTCCAGGAAAAACATCAGGAACAGACAGATATTCTGAAAAAGGTACAGGGATTTGACTGCTGAGGACTGGGGTAAAGTTATTTTCTCTGATAAATCTCCTTTCTGATTGTTTGGGGCATCCCAGAGACGTAAAGGTGAGTGCTACCATCAGTCCTGTGTCATGTGAACAGTAAAGCATCCTGAGACCATGCATGTGTGGGGTTGCTTCTCAGCCATAGGAGTGGGTTAACTCACAATTTTACCTAAAAACACAGCCATGAATAAAGAATGGTACAAAAACATCCTCCCAACCATCCAAGAACAGTTTGGTGATGAACAATGCCTTTTCCAGCATGATGGTGCACCTTGCCATAAGGCAAAGGTGATAACTAAGTGGCTTGGGGAACAAAACATCAACATTTTGGGTCCATGGCCAGGAAACTTCCCAGACCTCAATCCCATTGAAAACTTATAGTCAATCCTCAAGAGGCAGGTGAACAAGAAAAACCCCAAGCATTCTATATGCAAGAATAAGCTCCCCTAGGTTAGGATGTGGCAGAGAAGTTGATTGACAGCATGCCAGGGGGAATTGCAGAGGTCTTGAAAAAGAAGGGTCAGCACTGCAAATATTGACTCTTTGCATAAACGTCATTTATTTGTCAATAAAAGCCTTTGATACGTATGAAATGCTTGTAATTATACTTCAGTTTACCATAAGACCGCATTCACATTGATCCGACTTGGTCCGTCACGCTCCCATTGTGTAGTACAGGAGCCGTTCTAATAGGAGCGACACAAGTCGCTCCGACTTAGAAAAAGGGTCCTGTACTACTTCAGGGCGACCTGGAGGCGACTTGCATAGACATTCATTTTATGAAGTCCGTGCAAGTCACGCCGAAGTCGCGCTGCATGCGACTTCACAGGTCGCCCCCCAAGTCGGAGCGACATAATGTGAACCGAGCCTAATACGATCTGACAAAAAGATCAAAAACATTGAAGCAGCAGTCTTTGTGAAAATTATTATTTGTGTCATTCTCAAAACTTTTGGCTATGGCTGTACTCTGTGGGTTCCATTCTCCCCTCTGTTTAAAGGTTCTGTGTTTTTTGTCTTGATCTTGTGGTTTTAAACGTCCAGTCTGGGTAGCCACAAACTTTTAAATCACTCCTGAGATATCTGTGTTGTTTGTCTTCAGACTGTGTGTTTGTTGTTACTATATCAGCTCTATGTTGTAGATTCCTAATAACCCCCAGCCAGTGGTTAGTCAAAAAGCAGATACTAATTGTAATACTTAACATTCTCCTTACATCTTAAAGTTGTATTAAACCTAAATGCAAACATTTATTATATTGTTGGTCATGGTCACCAATTCTTAGATGTGATTTCGGCATTAGTTTTGTTTCCTTTATTTTCATCTGGTGATCCAGCCAGTGAGTGTTGTTTTCCAACAGAACAAGCTGTCTTGCAAATGTAGCAGATGTAAAGGGTGAGCTGTGATGTGAATGGGGGCTGTGATGTGAAGTGGGGGGGGGAGATGTGATGTAGGGGGGATGTTATATGAAGGGGAAAGTGATGCACAGGGAGAGAGGTAGACACTAATAAAAAGTGAGGACTGTGATGTAAAGGGGGCACTTGGGGGATTGAGGAGACTGATGTAAAGAGGGGACTGTGATGTAAAGGAAATGGTGCTGTGATGAGAAGGGGGGGGGGGGCTGTGATGTGAATGGGGACCGTAATGTGAAGGGGGGGGCTGTAATGTGAAGGGGGGACTAAAGAAACTGATGTAAAGGGTAGACTGTAATGTAAAGGGGGGCTGTGATGTGAATGGGGGCTGTAATGTGTAGGGGACTGTGATGTGAAGGGGGTACTGAAGAAACTAATGTAAAGTGGGAGCAGTGATGTAAAAGGTGAGCTGTGATGTGAATGGGGGCTGTGATGTGAAGGAGGAACTGAAGAAAGTGATGTAAAGAGGGGACTGTGATGCAAAGGGCTGTGATGCAGTGATGTGAATGGGGGTTGTAAAGTGAAAGGGACTGTGATGTGAAGGGGGGACTGAAGAAACTAATGTAAAGGGGGAGCTGTGATGTGAAGGGGGGACTGAAGAAACTAATGTAAAGGGGGAGCTGTGATGTGAATGGGGGCTGTGATGTGAAGGGGACTGTGATGTGAAGGGGACTGTGATGTGAAGGGGGGACTGAAGAAACTAATGTAAAGGGGAAGCTGTGATGTGAATGGGGGCTGTAATGTATAGGGGACTGTGATGTGAAGGGGGGGCTGAAGAAACTAATGTAAAGGGGGAGCAGTGATGTAAAAGGTGAGCTGTGATGTGAATGGGGGATGTGATGTGAAGGGGGAACTGAAGAAACTAATGTAAAGAGGGGACTGTGATACAAAGGGCTGTGATGCTGTGATGTAAATGGGGGTTGTAAAGTGAAAGGGACTGTGATGTGAAGGGGGGACTGAAGAAACTAATGTAAAGAGGGAGCTGTGATGTGAATGGGGGCTGTAATGTGTAGGGGACTGTGATGTGAAGGGGGGACTGAAGAAACTGATGTAAAGGGTGAGCTGTGATGTGAATGGGGGCTGTGATGTGAAGAGGACTGTGATGTGAAGGGACTGAAGAAACTTATGTAAAAGGGGACTGTGATGTGAATGGGGGCTGTAAAGTGAAGGGGACTGTGATGTGAATGGGGGCTGTAAAGTGAAGGGGACTGTGATGTGAAGGGGGGACTGAAGAAACTCCTGTAAAGGGGGTGCTGTGATGGGAATGGGGGCTGTGATGTGAAGGGGGGACTGAAGAAATTGATGTAAAGAGGGGACTGTGATGATGCAAAGGGCTGTGATGCTGTGATATGAATGGGGGCTGTAAAGTGAAAGGGACTGTGATGGGAAGGGGGACTGAAGAAACTGATGTAAAGGGGGGACTGTGATGCAAAGAGAGGCCAAGATATGAATGGGGGCTGTAATGTGAAGGGGAATGTGATGTAAAGTGGGAGATGGAGGAACTGACGTTAAGGGGGGCTGTAATGTAAAGGGGGGCTGTGATGTGAAAGAGGACTGGGAAGACTGATGAAAAGAGGCAACTATTATGTAAAGGAGGGGGGTGCTGTGATGTGAAGAGGGAGTGTGATGCAAAGTGGGGGACTGAATACACCTATGTAAAGGGGGAACTGTGATGTAAAGGGGGATAAGAAGACACTGATATAAAGTGAGGATTGTGATGTAAAAAGGGCACTTGGGGGACTGAGGAGACTGATGTAAAAAGGGGGCTGTGATATAAAGGAAATGTGACGTGGGGGACTTAGGACACTGATGTAAGGGGGCAATGTGATGTGTAAAGACAGGGGGGGTTCTGTGATGTGAAGGATCTGGGCTATAGCACAAACATAAGATTCATACCTCTGCTGGAAGAAAATTAATCTGTCTGGATCTCCATTAATTTTAATTTGATGCCTTGCTTTAGATCATGTTAGCAAGTCTGCAGTAACTCTTTAAAATCTACTTTTATCCTTTTGTGTTTTCCAGCTTCTAGTCATTCCAGTGAGAAATAGCTTTTTACAACAAAAAGGTAACCTAAGAAGAAAATAGTTTCAGCTGCGTGCAAGTAAATAAATGATCATGTTCTTTCAGAAATGGCTGATGTTTCCTGTTTTTTACTTTCATTTTTACTTAGAACTTTCAAGGCCTCTCGAGTTAATTCCATCCTGGTACTAGACATCTGACCTTTCAAATGCAGCTTCTTCTAGATGGGACCTGATTCTAGCTTACAGCGAGCAGTTCTATTTCACAGATGATGGCTCCTCGTGAATAGTTTTCTGTCACTGGAAATCAACAAGCAGTTCGACTTTTTAATAAACAAAGGTTTAACCCCATCAGTCCTGGAACACGGCTCACCTGCCAAAGGACCCGAGGGCTTGGAGACGCGATAGGCAGGCTATTACAGAGTGAACATCTCTTACACTGAGATATGAGCCCTTAACACAACTCACTGAAATTGAATTTTACCAAGTGCTGATCAAGCCAATGCCTATGCGGAAGGGACCCAAAACAAACTGTATTAAAAAAAAAAAACACAAGATGACAGCAAGTTTGGAGTAATCTAAAATGTTAGTGTACAAAAGATCAACCAAATCTTAACAGGTATGCCATAACAACTAACTAAAAAAACATTCTTAATCTCTTTTTTTACTCGTTTTCGTACATTTGTTTCCCTTTCTGACCAGGGTGATTTTTTATTTTTTATTTTTGCTGGAGTTTGTATTGATAATTTTTTTTTTTTTTGCATTTAGTGTAGCGTATGTTAACCACTTGCCGACCGCCGCCCGACTATATACAGCGGCGGTCAGCCCCTCCCAGGCAAAGTGACTTACCGGTATGTCACTAGCCTGGGAGCGAATAGGGGGTGAGCCCGCGCCGCCGGAGGCGCGCCCCCGCTCATACCCGACGAAGCCGGCGAGTGTGACCTCGCGATCGTCGGGTAGAGAGGGAGAAAGGCAGGTGGCTAATGTAAACAAAGCCGCCTGTCATTCTCCCCTGTGTAAAAGCATAGATCTCTCGGTCCTGCTATGTAGGACCGTTGATCTGTGCTGTTACACACACAGCAACATCCAATGACAGTTAGAAACACACCCCTAGGGACACACTTAACCCCTCCCTCTCCAATAAAGTTAACCCCTTCCCTCCCAGTATCGAAATACGCTTATTGTGATTTTTTTTTTACCAAACATAGGTAGCAGAAAACAAATTGTCCAATAATTTAAAAAAATTTAGATTTTTACATTTTTTGGGGGGGAATTTCATATAAAAAATTTGAAAAATATTGTTATTTTTGCAAAATTGTCGCTCTTTTTTTGTTTATAGAGCATGATCAAAAAATCGCACAGGTGATTAAATACCACCAAAAGAAAGCTCTGTTTGTGGGAAAAAAAGGACGTCAAATTCATTTGGGTACAGCATCGCAATTGTCCATTAAAGTCACACAGTGCCGAATCGCAAAATACACCCTGGTCAGGAAGGAGGTAAAATCTTCCGGGGCTTAAGTGGTTAACAAGGTATGCATAATAATTTCAGAAAAGATATGGCTTTCATTTGGTAGACAACAGTTCATATAGTTTTATTTTAAAAGCACAAATAGAATACACATAAGAGCTATTTTACCTGCCAAGGAATTTGTCTTTTTGACCATCCAGCTCAGTCATTTACACAGCCCTGCTGCACAGCACAGCCAGGGAGATGACAGCACTACAGTCTTCGTTTAGTAGAGGTACACCAGTGTTGATGTCTGCTGGGTGTGCAACAGTAATATTAGCAGTGAGCCACATGTACATTAGATGTAATCATTATATCAAAAGCAAAATAACATTTTTTAAACAGAAAAAAAGCTTACCTCTACTAAATTAAAATAAAGTTCTCCCTAGAAATCTTTAATACAATGAAATTATTTTGCCTGAAGTTGGGCTTTAAATGTTTTTATTTTGGTTTAGATATACACTATATTACCAAAAGTATTGGAACGCCTGCCTTTACATACACATGAACTTTTATGGCATCCCAGTCTTAATCTGGAGGGTTCTATATTGAGTTGGCCCACCCTTTGAAGCTATAATAGCTTTAACTCTTCTGGGAAGGCTGTCCACAAGGTTTAGGAGTGTGTCTATGGGAAGGTTTGACCATTCTTCCAGAAGCGCATTTGTGAGGTCAGACACTGATGTGGGAGAGAAGACCTGGCTCACAGTCTGCACTCTAATTCATCCCAAAGGTGTTCTATCCGGTTGAGGTCAGGACTCTGTGCAGGCCAGACAAGTTCGTCCACCCCAAACTCGCTCATTAATGTCTTTATGGACCTTGCTTTGTGCACTGGTCCAAATCATTTGGTGGAGGGGGTGGGGGGGTTATGGTGTGGGGTTGTTTTTCAGGGGTTGGGCTTGGCCCCTTAGTTCCAGTGTAGGGAACTCTTAAGGCGTCAGCATACCAAGACATTTTGGACTAGTTCATGCTCCTCACTTTGTGGGAACAGTTTGGAGTTGCCCCTTCCTTCCAACATGACTGTGCCCCAGTGCACAAAGCAAGGTCCATAAAGACATGGATGAGCATGTTTTGGGTGGAAAAAACTTGAATGGCCTTTAGGATGAATTAGAGTGGAAACTGCGAGCCAAGCCTTCTCGTCCACATCGGTACCTGACCTCTGGAAGAATGGTCAAACATTCCCATAGACACACTCCTTTAACCTTGTGGACAGCAGAAGATTTTAAGCTGTTATAGCTGCAAAGGGTGGGCCAACTCAATATTGAACCCTACAGACTAAGACTGGGATTTCATTAAAGTTCATGTACGTGTGAAGGCAGGTGCCCCAATACTTTTGGTAATATAATGTATTTTGTTCAGGTTACATGACTTAAGGTGCGAATTGTGAAATTACTAAGGCAGAGATTTTAAAATGGCATTATATTTGCATGACAGTTGGTGTTGAAAGCCCCCATTTCCTTGAAAAGTGGTTGCTCCAGTTAAACGTAGATGTCCTCTTTCACACCATTCTTCAACCAGTTGTCCCCTCTTTCCAAAATATAAACATTTCTATCCTTGATTGAATGCTCTTTGTTCCTCTAAGAGTTATGGTGGCTGAAAAATATTCTCCATCTGACTTACTTTGAGGTGTGTATTAATCCTTTTCTTTACAGGGAGCATGTTTCGAAAAATGTTTCATTTAGTGACAGTCACTTTTATGAACCCACATTTGAGAATTTTAGACCACTGAAAAGGCTGAAAAGATATACCATTTAAAAGTTTCTTAAAGTAGTTGTACAGGCTTACTTTTTTTTTTACCTTAATGCGTTCTTTGCATTAGGGTAAAAAACCTTCTAATGTTAGAACCTCCCCAGCCCAATAAAATTTTACCTGAGCCCAATCTCAATCCAAAATTGTGCCTGAGATCAGCAGAACTGCTCTCTGTCTCCCACCTCACTGGACTCAGTGATAGCAGTGGGAACAATTGGCTCCTGCAGCTCTCAATCAAATCCAGGGAGCAGGGAGCGGGGCCGAGCCACCCTGCGTGTGTCTATAGACACATACAGGGTGGCTCAGCCCCACTCTATGCTTCCTTTTCATTGGATTTGATGGACAGCAGCAGGAGACAATGGCTTGGGATTTAGCCCACATGTTTGCCACCATGGGATGCAGCTTTCTATGGTGGCTCATGGAGAAGAGGAGGAGACAGGAGCACCGGCGGGGGACCTGAGAAGAGGAGGATTGGGGCTGCTCTATGCAAACCCATTTATAGCAGGAAGATGTTACTGTTGGACATATAAAACGTCAGGGGGCCTATTTAACCTAGTAGGTGCAGCCTTTAATTGAAATTTAATTTTTGGATGGACTGGCCCATTAAATGTGGTATTCTGAGCTGTGAGTGATCCAATCTAGGTAATTATCAAAAAAGATCAAAGAGGGTATGAATTATATTTAGTTAATAGGCCCACTCACTTGTTAAGTGCTGTCATTGTAACCAAACAAGACATCATAAAGAAAAATACCCTTTAACCGGGGTAAAGCCCCAGTACAAGGTACAGTAATAGATGAATGTTGTTAGGGACTCACTTGTTGGGTTCTCTTTCAACCAGGCAGTTGCAGTCATTTGTGTTGAGTTATGGCCTCCCTTTCACATACTTTGGATACGTTTTCATCAACTTCTTCTGCTCAGAGTTTCCCTGGTGCACTTGGTGGGTCCTGCTGCTCTTCCTCTCCCTCTACAGGACCCCCGTTGAGCTATAGATTCATCTCTATGGTATGTCCTCTTTATATAGGTTTTTTGTACACCTTCAGTCTTAGCTGGTGTCAGTACCTTTTCATGGGTATGATGGTTTGTTTTTTTTGGATTGACCTTATTTGTCTTGTCCTTGCCTAAATTCTGCATGCCCTAATCCCTGCTGTGTTTCCAGCCAACCTGCTTTGACACTTTGCTTGGGTTAGCTCTGTCAGCAGGCCCTGACTATACTTGTGTCTCAAGCCTAGTACACGCAATATCTGTATTCGGAATAATCATTTGATTTCCTTTTCAAGAGCTTTCAAGAGCCGATTTGGACTGTTCAGACGAAAATTTCTGAAGGGATGTATTGAAAAATATTTCCTGTTAGTTATCACAATATCTGATTTTTTTGTTAGTACAGTATTCGTCCTATAAAAATTGAATCAGCAAGTCTGCGCATGGAAACAAATTACGACCATAGACCAGACATACACTGTAGCTACATATGTGGCAAATAAACACTCGTCGCTCAGGAATTTTTTATACCATTTTAGGCATTCTCATTTTCAATTTGGGACGAGGACACGGAACTATGAGAATGATTATTTGTCTGATTTTCTAATAGTATGTACTAGGCTTCATTCTTTAGCAAGAACTCCACCTGACTAAAACTGACTCTGGTTAAAAAAAAAAAAAATAATATATATATATATATATATATATATATATGGAGCAAGGTTTCCAGGCCTGTGGCCTGATGTGGGTCTGCCATTAGTACCGGTACTCTCTCCAGCTCATGTGAGCTGTGACCCTGGGGGTGACGACGGAAGCAGCGACAACTCCGGCATCTTTGTTTGTGGTTTTTATTTGATTTATAGGGGATGGGAGAAGGGAATGAGTGGGATACTCCTTTAGGCTTCAAATATATACACTTGGGACTTGGTTTCTGGAAAATGCCTGTTGGCGCTTCCTTGTTGCCAGCCGGCGCCAGCCAACACTCAGTAACGCTGTATATATCCTGTAGAACACAGAAGTTCTGAATTCTCGACTATTAGTCCAGAAGATCCAGGACTGAGAACTGAATAACTCCTGACACTGTTGTGTTGTGGAAGTCACTGAATACTGTCCCCCACTTTGACTAGCTTGAGGTAGTATGAGGAAGAACTCTGTGTGGCTGTACTTGCAACTGACACGCTCTGTACAATTCAGGGCCTAACTGCAGGTGCCCCCTTTAAATTGAACTCTTCATGGTCCACTGACTATGCACCCCCTCTGTAGCTTCAGGGTCCTCAACCTAGGTACCCCCTTTCCATCTAGCTGGCACTGGATCCCAGAACCTCTTCCAGAGTGGTCCCCTCTAACTTCAGGCAGACCCCCAGGGGCAATCCTCAGTACTCACGACCTGTGTAGGCTTTCCTGGGACTGGACCCCTCTCTCTCTCTCCACAGGCTCTCGGCACACCGGATCCCCTCAGCTCACTCAGCACACTCTGGACACTCAGGCGACACCCCGAGACATCCACCTTCTTTAGACAGGAGGAGAGACAGCCGCACTCTCCTTCCTGGGACTCTGCTCCCGCCAAAGGCATTGTGTCATGTGCCACCCCCAAACTTATACCGACTCCCAGAATCCTTTGCCGCATAATCTGCCTCCTGGGGTAGTTCCAAGCCTGGATGTGTCCCCTGATTGGGTTTCCTCCACCGCCTTTTGAGAAGCTTCTCACCAGTGGGGAGACTCCCCCTTCAGCAGGCACACCTGGAAACCATGACACCCAACTATCAAATCATAGCCCTACTGTTAGGCAAACAAGGCACACTATATCTTTACCTAGCACCTACCTGTAGGGTGCTACATATATATTTTAACAATAAAAAAAATAAAAAAAGAAAGAAAGAAAAGTAAATTGAAAAAACCTTAAATCCTAAAATCACAGATGATCTAGAAGACAGCAAAAAACTCTAATAAAAAAAGTCTAAGTTGCACTAACAGAAACATTTCCTTCCTTATCCCCAGACAATTGGATTCTCCCTGGAACAATATTCTACAGTGTTATTTCTTAGAATTACCAATAGCCAGTTACATTTTGTATTTCTAGAAATACATTTAGCTCTTTTTTTACACATTAGCTCCTTTTGACTTTAGAGGGATCTGGCCAATTTCATCTCTAAATCTGGGTATACAATAATAGAATTTTTTTTTACATTTTTCATTATAAGAATGTTGTAAGAACATTGTTTTTCTAATCGTTACTTGGGTCAAATTGACGTTCTTTTTTGACTACAACAAAAACAATAAATTAGAAGGAGCAGGATGGAAAATTTTTCTTGAAACAACACATTTCTAACAGTTCATGTGGTTTTTGATTGATAAAGTCCATTCCCTCCAAAATCAAAAGTTCAAAGCAAAAGATATCTTGAACTACATTCAAACAACATGTACTAAGAATTTTTGTACAAATTTTCCTAAGAATTTTCGTACCAACTTTCGTTTGAAATTTGACTAGTGTTGACCCAGCTTAAGCAGACCAGAAGGCAGTCAAAGATCTCAAGAGAAATAGTGATCAGAGCTGCTTGAGAACCTTGTCCAATTGTTAATCTTTCCCCTTTGTAATATACACATGTCAGGTCTGGTTGGCCAAGCTCCCTCCTATCTTCAGTATTCACATAAACATGCACACTCAGGTAAGCTCACAAACATGCATATTTATGTGAAAACCTGTTGAAACAAAGATCTTAAGGGTTTTGGGCCGCCATAAGGGGCACCAATTATATGATCTGATTATCGACTAATAATTATTATGCTTTTAGACATTTTTATAGTATTTTGTTCCCAAAGCCTAAGCTCTCCTTACTACACAAAAGTACAGACCTGAGCCTATCATGCAACGTAACAAGTTCAGAGCTCAGAGATTATCAATATTCAGAGAGATGATGAGGAAATAAGGATATAAATACCCTTTCCTGGAAACGTTTCACCCCCTGCAGTCATGAACTTTGAATAATTGGAAGGAATTATGCTGAGTACTAATCAAAAGATTTTTTTTAATTTGCTAATTGCATCTCAGTTTCATCAGTGGCAGACTCTAATCATCTGCAGACATCTTAATTGACCCTTGAAAAGTGTTTATCTGGTAACAGAAAGTGTTGCAGGGTCAGGAAAGGAAAGGAAATGAAGCGTGCATTGGTGTTAAACAACCTTAGACACATTAGATGAACTACATCTCCCATGATGCTCCATCCACCATATATCCCATCTTTCTCAAAATCAAAGAGACAGTGACATCAACATATATAATATAGATAATTTATTGAAATTAATGTTTTTAGAACATTAAAAGTACATGCATGATTTTCTTGGCTTTTTTTCTGCATTGTGTTGTACATTTTGTTAGCATGCCAATGTTGTTTGGTCGCCAACATATCAAATAAAATGCATTTTTGAATAGTTGTAATAGTTGCAGTATGCTTTCCTGTGTTTTTAAAGGACCAATCCAACTAAAAATGATTTTATGTATGGACTCTTTAATAAAGCAACTTAAAATATTTATGAATATGAATGAATTTAATTTTTGAAGTTGTTTGTGTCCTGTATTTTTATCATATATTTTATAAATGGAGTTGTAGGCACTAGTTTGAATATTTGCCTATTGCCTATATGGAAGACAGTAGACACCTGATGTGATTAAAAAAATTAGTGCATCGACAACCCATCTGGACAGTGCAGTGTATTTTCAATTGTAAAAAAAAAAATCTTTAAAGATTCTGACACTCCAAGTGTTCATTGAACGTGTACTGAAAATGATGTCTGTAAAAATGTAATGAATAAATGTAAAAAGCCATACATAATAAAATATTGAAAATATATAAAAAATATTTTATAAATAGTTTGAGTGGTGGTCATTAACATAAAAATAAAGGTTGACATACAAAGTAGTGACATACATACACCGATCAGCCATAACATTATAACCACTAAATCAATATTGTGTGGCCCATAATATACCAAGCCTAATAAAATGCGTGCTGCATGTAGATCATATACCAAAAACAGGTGCAAAAATTCAAGAAAGCATTAAATACATTAAAGGGACATGTGCTTTAAACCAAAAATAGTGACTCAGTGGAAAAGTGGCATGTGCATAAAAAGCAATAATATATCTTTAGGTTAGATATTGCACATAAATCACTTCAACCATTTTTACAATATATTGTGCTATCACAAGATTCCTAATATTGGTGCGATGTGCCGGTATCTTTACTCGTGCTTCCCCTTTGTGTGCCCCACTAGGGGGTATCCAGCATTCACAGCACCAGTGACTGTATGTTATTTCTTCTATGTAAATGGATTGCTCTCAGTCCTTGTTCTTATGCTTCATTACCCCCGCAGTCTCATACATGTGTAGAAAATAAAGCATCCATAGCGTAATTCCATGGTGTAAATGTATTAAAAAAAAACTCTAGTAGTGCACCTACATGCATCAAATCATAGCCAAGCAGTTTTGTATACAGAGAATCAGGAAGTCTGGAATGCCTATGCGCTCCACGGACTCAGAACCGGAAGTGATGCAATGACGCTGTGTGTCAGGAAATGGCTCACCTGCTGGTGGCACTGTGGTTCCCAGATCCATAGGCTGCAGTTCCATTGTCCACCAGTGGGTGTCTCTCAGCAGCCAGAACTTAGCTCATATCATTAGTCATCTCCTGATGCCCATTGCAGGAAGTATATTTAAGTCCTGTCTGTCCTTCTCTTGTTGCCTTGGTGTTTCGTCTTCATGTGTCCCTGCCTGATCAGTGTTCCTGTATCCTGTTTCTGGACCCTGATCCCGACCTGGCAGCCTGATCCCTTCCCAACTGCGCTCTCCATCTCCTATTAACCTCTCCCTGTCCTGTCTTGCTCCCTCTGCTTGATCTCCCGTCTATGACCCTGGCTCAGTTTCGATTATGCTTTGCATTCCACATTCGCTCAAATCGCACTGCAAAGAATCACATATGATTTGAACAGGAATGCGTTGGGGTTCCTGTCCAAATCACATGCGGTTTTCTGCACCTATCCTGTGTGAACTTAGGCTGAGCCTGGAGAGAAGGGGGAAGTCAGTGCTCTGTCCTCACTTCTCTGCTCTGCACTTTCTATAGACTCCTGTGCTATTGGGGCTACTCAAAGATGGCGTGTGGGGACAAGCATGGGATAGCACAAAGGAGTTTAAAACAAATAACACACAGCACAAAATAGTAAATTGGAATTCACAACAATTTATGGAATTATTTTGGCCACCACATATATATATATATATATATATATATATATATATATATATATTGTGGGAGATTAGCTCAGTGGTAGGCGTGGATGACCCCTTGGGGGGGTTCGTTACACAGGGAGATAGCCGAGAAGTGGTTGAAAACAACAGTGTAAGGTTTTATTCTTGCAAGATCTCTTCACACAAGTGCAAGCTCCAAAAACAGCATAATTCAAAATAAACATAAATAAAATAAATCCTTGCCACTGTGGGCGGCTACCTTCTCACATACAGGAACCTATCTACGGAGTCTGTCTCCAACCTACTGTTGGGCAAACTTTGCTGATCCTACAGCAGACACTCAATAGTCCATTTATTTTCTTCCACATAGAAATAGTTCAAGACCTCACCTTGAGTAGTCTTCAGTCTTAATTAATTTCCCCTTCACACAGGAAATGTCCATTGGTTTCTTTTCACATAGAAACGATCCAAGACCTCACTTCGAGTAGTCTTCACACTTGTTACCCTCCTCAGCCACAGCGCTTCAGGAGGTCTTCCCCATGCTCACACAGCTTTCAGGGGGCACACATCTGACTGTCCTCCTCTCCCCATGCCCACACAGCGGCAGGAGGCAGCAATCCTTAGACTTCCTTTGGACAAATTATAGAGGCCTTCATTTCCTCATTCTGAACAGCTGAATGGTTTTCTACTTCCTGCTGGCTATCTCTGCAGCCAACACCCTATAGTAATTGGTGAACTTTCTAAACCAGGTGGAAATGTATCTCCTGTCTGTGACTACATCCACAGATTTACCTGACTTCCTGTCACATACCCCCCCCCTCTTGTTTCAACTCTCGGGTTGGGACACAGATTTCCAGGCACGCATGTGTCAGGCACTGCTATTGACTCTCACTGATAAGCCTCCTAGTATCCTCAAGCTTCCGGATGAAACTGTTTCTGTCATCTTCATTGACAGATTTCTCATAAATGTCACGTAGGTTTGTCTCTCATCTCATATACACATTCCTCAACTGCATTTTTGGCATCATTTCGCTCCTTCTCAAGTTTGTCTTGCATACAAGTTAGTCCTATCCACCAAGGAGGACCGTGATCCATAGGCAACTCAATTGTGCTAGTCTTAAAGTCTTCAACATTCTTGAGCCGCCTCTCTCTGCAATCAATAAATGATTTCCACAAAACTTTGAGAACCTCTGCTTCACTTGGCTTTGATCCAAGTAGGGACTCTTGACGTCCCTCTGTGACTTGAGTTGCCTCTCCATACAGCTGTACACAATCATTGACTCTTTGTTGTAAAAGGGAATGATCTTCTTTCTTGAGCTTAGCTTGCTCTAAGATGCTGCGCAGAGGGCCTTCCATTTGCGACAACAGGCGGTCACACATTTCTTCAAAGTGACCCCTGTTCCTTTTTCCAGAGACATCATCAACTTTCCTTCCACCAACACATGGGTCAAAGGCAACAACACAGTCTATTACAGGTTTCTTCAATACACTTTCTGCTGAACTATTTGACCGCTCAAGGTCACCTGGTTCCTTTTCTTTATCTGAACTCCACATGGAATGTATCTCAAGATCACGATCAAACTTCTGCCACCTGTCTTTCACCAGTTCCATTTTGGAAATATTCCCTGAAAGGCACTTATTCATTTGCTTCACATTTTCACCAACAGCCTTAGTTTTCTCCACTAGGTGGTTTATATCACTTGCTTTAGTTTTCTCCGCTTTAGTTTTCTCCACTAGGTTTTCAGCCTGAACTGAGAAATCATCACATTTCTTACACAGCTCCTTTGTTTGCTGAAGTTCTAATGATACATTTTCCAATGCTTGAAGTTTTTGAAGGAACTGTTTATTCCAGAGGGGTGATTGAAGCAACATGTCATCAAATTTCTGATGCTCACTCAGGACAGACCCCAAAACACTGATCCTTTTATAAACTGCATCAGGCACACTATCCCCTCTTTGGGACAGATCCTCTGTTGCCTGTAATTCCTCTTCAAGTTCCTGCAACGGAATCTTCATCTCTTCTACTTGCTGTTCTAAGGCTCGCTTAAACTTTTCTAGCTCCTGAACACTTTTCCCAACATCATCCTTGGAGCTGACCAAATCTTCCATTTCTGTACACAGCTGCTTGTTAACTCTTTCTAGTTCAACCTTACACTCTAGAGCTTCCTCCAAAGAGCGAGCCAAGAACAGGGCTTTGCTCTCTTTATCACGCGCCTCCGCTTCTGCACGGTCGCGTTCTTCTGCATATTTTGCAGACACAGTCTTCTCCTCACCAAGCATCTGATCAAACTTCTTTTTCACATCTTCAACATTTTCTAATGAACCAACGCTTTCTTCCATGCATTTTTTCATATCTCCTATCTGAGCTTGCAGTGTTGCGACTTGCTCTGATAGGTTTTTCTTTGCTTCCTCCTCCTCTTTTAATTGTTCCAGGACGCCATTTTTCTCATCTTCCATTTGTTTGAGCTTTGTGCTAAAACTCAGCCTTTGACACCTCTCTTCCTGTAAGAGTTCCTGCGTGTCTTGCAGCTGCGATTCCAAGATAGAAAAATATTTGGCAATTTCTCTAGATTTGCTGTCTGCTTGAGAAAGCTGATTTGTGACATTGTCCAACTCAACCTGCAGTTGGTTTGCCTTCTCTGACAGCTTAGCACACAACCGGTCACCTTCTGACACCTTGACTTGCGATTACTGCAGCTGTACCTCTACTTTTTTTCTCTTGTGTTCAGAATCTCCTTTTCCCTGCATAAGAGCCTTCACCTCATTGGCTAGTTTCTGGGAATGAGACTGTAATTCTGCCACACAGGCTTCTTTCTCCTTTAACTGCTGCTGGACACGTTGGGTTTCATCTTTCCAACGTTCACAGTCTGTAAGTAATTCATCTACCACATTGCTCAAAGTGGTGAGCTCATACACAGTACTCAGTAATTTAGCCTCTCTCTCACTTTTCTCCTTGTCGCTGAGAGACAATGTCGTTTTCAGAGCAACATTCTGTTCCTGCGCCTCCTGCAGGTCTATTTTTGTAGCTTCCAAAGACTGAAGACTTTTTTCCAGCTGATTACGCAACTCCAACATTTCACCCATACTTTGCTCCTTCAAAGTCTGAATTTCACTTTCCTTTTTCATAAGGATGGTATCTTTCTCCATTATAGTCTCTCTACGTTTTTGTAACTCGGAAAAAAGAAGAGCAGTGCATTCTTCCCACTGTAACACCTGAGCCTGCAAGTTTCTATGCTCCATCCTAAGCAATTCCAGGGCTCGTTCCTTTTCTTCCATTTTGCGTTGCAAGGCATCCAGCTCAGCCCTGCACACATACTCGGTTTCCTCTAAACCGATGGCCTCCATTTGCTGCTGGCGTCTCTGTTTCCAGCCTGCCATGCTCTCTTGGTGAGCCTTTTGTTGAGCTGCAAAGCTCTGCTGAAAATCCGCATTTGCTTCAGGGTTGCTAGGGACAACAACGTTTCTCTTTAGCAGATTCTGTTCAGGCATGGATGGGGCTCGTTCAGGCGGTAACATCCCCTCCATCCAAAGAATCCGGTCTCTCATTTCAGCTATCTTTGCATCTTTCAGGCGTTTTGATCGCCCCATCTTCAATTAATCCACAATAAATTTTTCACAGTCCAGCAAAAAATTTTGAGACCACTGTCTCTTTAAAGCCAGTAGCTTTTCTCTCTCTTGCAGGATCTCCTTTCCTGCACACACAGTTTGGGCAGTCTCATGCACCAGACACAACAAAGTTCATCAAAAAATTTTTTTTTTCTCTTTCAGGATCTCCTCTCCTGCACACATAGATTGTGCAATCTCATGCACCAGACAAAGTTCATAGAACATATGCACTTCTTTGCAGGGATCTCTGCTTCTGCCCGCATACTCCACCATATGTGGGAGATTAGCTCGGTGGTAGGCATGGATGACCCCTTGGGGGGGTTCGTTACACAGGGAGATAGCCGAGAAGTGGTTGAAAACAACAGTGTAAGGTTTTATTCTTGCAAGATCTCTTCACACAAGTGCAAGCTCAAAAAACAGCATAATTCAAAATAAACATAAATAAAATAAATCCTTGCCACTGTGGGCAGCTACCTTCTCACATACAGGAACCTATCTACGGAGTCTGTCTCCAACCTACTGTTGGGCAAACTTTGCTGATCCTACAGCAGACACTCAATAGTCCATTTATTTTCTTCCACATAGAAATAGTTCAAGACCTCACCTTGAGTAGTCTTCAGTCTTAATTAATTTCCCCTTCACACAGGAAATGTCCATTGGTTTCTTTTCACATAGAAATGATCCAAGACCTCACTTCGAGTAGTCTTCACACTTGTTACCCTCCTCAGCCACATCGCTTCAGGAGGTCTTCCCCATGCTCACACAGCTTTCAGGGGGCACACATCTGACTGTCCTCCTCTCCCCATGCCCACACAGCGGCAGGAGGCAGCAATCCTTAGACTTCCTTTGGACAAATTATAGAGGCCTTCATTTCCTCATTCTGAACAGCTGAATGGTTTTCAACTTCCTGCTGGCTATCTCTGCAGCCAACACCCTATAGTAATTGGTGAACTTTCTAAACCAGGTGGAAATGTATCTCCTGTCTGTGACTACATCCACAGATTTACCTGACTTCCTGTCACAATATATATATATATATATATATATATATATATATATATATATATATATATATATATATATATGCAGTATCTCACAAAAGTGAGTACACCCCTCACATTTTTGTAAATATTTTATTATATTTTTTCATGTGACAACACTGAAGAAATTACACTTTGCTACAATGTAAAGTAGTGAGTGTACAGCTTGTATAGCAGTGTAAATTTGCTGTCCCCTCAAAATTGCATCTCACAGTGCATTCCTATGGGAAATAAATTTAGAAGAGCCAAAGCCAAATCTGGCTGGCTAAACTGTAATGTAACAAAACTTATTAGGGAAGAAAAATGGTCTTCAAGAAATATAAATCAGAAGGCACATTATCAGCTTTCCAGCAATACAAGAAATCAAATAAGAAATGTAAATACGGAATCAGAATGGCTAAAATCAACTTCAAGAGACAAATAGCAGAGGATAGTAAAAAGAACCCTAAGAAATTCTTTAAATATATCAACAGCAAAAAAACGCAGTCAGAGCATGTTGCACACATAATTAACGATGATGGGAGGATGGTTACAGAGGACACCGAGAAGGCAACCGTGCTAAATGCTTTCTTCTCCTCAGTCTTTACACACGAAAAGGAGGGGTACACTGACCATTACTGTATGGTTAGCAGTACTTCACTGGACTTGCCGCTATGGCTAACAGAGGGTGAAATTATGGAAAGGCTGGATAAAATTAACACAAGTAACAAAATGAGGTTGAAGGATTGTAAGAGGTGCATGAAAGTCAGCCAGCCCCCAGTCTGATGTACTCACCCTCCAGTCTGTCACCAACCAAATAAAACCTGTCTCTTGGTACAAAGAACAGGGGTTTAGTTGACACACATTTGCAAACGCATGTAAAAGCTGCAGAGCCACTTCACGGCACCCACCAAGGGGATGGAGGTGTAATGCTTTTCAGCTGGTCTTTTCCAGTTTGCACCATGGTTATATTATAACCTAATTATTTGAGCTTTTGAGACAACAGCCAGTCGTGCATGGGGATGGGTTGGGGGAGGTTGGGCTGTCTCCCTTTCACCTGTTCCCCATCCACCCATTAGCGGCCATGTGCCTCCAGTGTGAGGACACTAAATTAAGAGTGTAGGACTGCAGATTTAAACAGGGTGCCGTGAAGTGGCTCTGCAGCTTTCACATGCGTTTGCAAATGTGTGTCAACTAAACCCCTGTTCTTTGTACCAAGAGACAGGTTTTATTTGGTTGGTGACAGACTGGAGGGTGAGTACATCAGACTGGGGGCTGGCTGACTTTCATGCACCTCTTACAATCCTTCAACCTCATTTTGTTTCTCGTTATAGGGATGGAGACGCCGGGCAACACCAGCTTGGGTCTCATCTAAAGTCCCACCTAGTCCAATATGTTTAAAGCAACCAGGGATGGAGACGCCTTGTTTACAGCTTGGTGCCTCATCTAAAGTCCCACCGTGCGATTTTCGTGCGTTTTTGGTGGATGCAGTTTTGATTTGACCCTAGTGTTTTCCGTATACAGGGATGGAGACCAATAGCATGACCTGCTTGTCTCATATAAAGTCCCAAAGGAAATTAGGGATTTCAAAGGCAGTGTGCTTTACAGTCCATGCCCCATACATAAAATCCCTTCCTATCCATATACTGCATCCACCAAGGGGATGGAGGTATAATGCTTTTCAGCTGGTCTTTTCCAGTTTGCACCATGGTTATATTATAACCTAATTATTTGAGCTTTTGAGACAACAGCCAGTCGTGCATGGGGATGGGTTGGGGGAGGTTGGGCTGTCTCCCTTTCACCTGTTCCCCATCCACCCATTAGCGGCCATGTGCCTCCAGTGTGAGGACACTAAATTAAGAGTGTAGGACTGCAGATTTAAACAGGGTGCCGTGAAGTGGCTCTGCAGCTTTCACATGCGTTTGCAAATGTGTGTCAACTAAACCCCTGTTCTTTGTACCAAGAGACAGGTTTTATTTGGTTGGTGACAGACTGGAGGGTGAGTACATCAGACTGGGGGCTGGCTGACTTTCATGCACCTCTTACAATCCTTCAACCTCATTTTGTTTCTCGTTATAGGGATGGAGACGCCGGGCAACACTAGCTTGGGTCTCATCTAAAGTCCCACCTAGTCCAATATGTTTAAAGCAACCGGGGATGGAGACGCCTTGTTTACAGCTTGGTGCCTCATCTAAAGTCCCACCGTGCGATTTTCGTGCGTTTTTGGTGGATGCAGTATTGATTTGACCCTAGTGTTTTCCGTATACAGGGATGGAGACCAATAGCATGACCTGCTTGTCTCATATAGGGTCCCAAAGGAAATTAGGGATTTCAAAGGCAGTGTGCTTTACAGGCCATGCCCCATACATAAAATCCCTTCCTATCCATATACTGCATCCACCAAGGGGATGGAGGTGTAATGCTTTTCAGCTGGTCTTTTCCAGTTTGCACCATGGTTATATTATAACCTAATTATTTGAGCTTTTGAGACAACAGCCAGTCGTGCATGGGGATGGGTTGGGGGAGGTTGGGCTGTCTCCCTTTCACCTGTTCCCCATCCACCCATTAGCGGCCATGTGCCTCCAGTGTGAGGACACTAAATTAAGAGTGTAGGACTGCAGATTTAAACAGGGTGCCGTGAAGTGGCTCTGCAGCTTTCACATGCGTTTGCAAATGTGTGTCAACTAAACCCCTGTTCTTTGTACCAAGAGACAGGTTTTATTTGGTTGGTGACAGACTGGAGGGTGAGTACATCAGACTGGGGGCTGGCTGACTTTCATGCACCTCTTACAATCCTTCAACCTCATTTTGTTTCTCGTTATAGGGATGGAGACGCCGGGCAACACCAGCTTGGGTCTCATCTAAAGTCCCACCTAGTCCAATATGTTTAAAGCAACCAGGGATGGAGACGCCTTGTTTACAGCTTGGTGCCTCATCTAAAGTCCCACCGTGCGATTTTCGTGCGTTTTTGGTGGATGCAGTTTTGATTTGACCCTAGTGTTTTCCGTATACAGGGATGGAGACCAATAGCATGACCTGCTTGTCTCATATAAAGTCCCAAAGGAAATTAGGGATTTCAAAGGCAGTGTGCTTTACAGGCCATGCCCCATACATAAAATCCCTTCCTATCCATATACTGCATCCACCAAGGGGATGGAGGTGTAATGCTTTTCAGCTGGTCTTTTCCAGTTTGCACCATGCTTATATTATAACCTAATTATTTGAGCTTTTGAGACAACAGCCAGTCGTGCATGGGGATGGGTTGGGGGAGGTTGGGCTGTCTCCCTTTCACCTGTTCCCCATCCACCCATTAGCGGCCATGTGCCTCCAGTGTGAGGACACTAAATTAAGAGTGTAGGACTGCAGATTTAAACAGGGTGCCGTGAAGTGGCTCTGCAGCTTTCACATGCGTTTGCAAATGTGTGTCAACTAAACCCCTGTTCTTTGTACCAAGAGACAGGTTTTATTTGGTTGGTGACAGACTGGAGGGTGAGTACATCAGACTGGGGGCTGGCTGACTTTCATGCACCTCTTACAATCCTTCAACCTCATTTTGTTTCTCGTTATAGGGATGGAGACGCCGGGCAACACCAGCTTGGGTCTCATCTAAAGTCCCACCTAGTCCAATATGTTTAAATTAACACAAGTAAATCACCAGGCCCAGATGGCGTACATCCGAGAGTACTTAAAGAACTCAGTAGGGTTATATTTTGGCCTCTGTTCCTGATCTTTGCTGATAGTATTTTGACAGGAACTTTACCAGGTGACTGGAGGAAAGCTAATGTGATACCGATATTCAAAAAAGGGCAGAGGCATATCCCGGGTAATTATAGACCGGTCAGCCTGACTTCAATAGTATGTAAACTTCTGGAAGGGATAATAAGGGACTATATCCAAGAGTTTGCTAATGAGAACAACATCATCAGCAGTAATCAGCACGGGTTTACTAAAGGGCGGTTTACTAAAGGGCGTTCTTGTCAAACCAATCTGTTAACATTCTACAAGGAGGTGAGCTGTGAGCTAGTTAGGGGGAGACCAGTGGATGTGGTGTACCTGGATTTTGCTAAGGCGTTTGATACAGTTCCCCACAAATGCTTAATTTATAAAATAAGGTCTGCATGCATCGATCACAAGGTTTGCCCTTGGATACGGAAGGAACTGGTTAAAGGGGCGTGTCCAAAGGGTGGTAATAAATAACGAATACTCAGACTGGTCTGGGGGGGTAAGTGGGGTACCCCAAGGCTCGGTCCTGGGACCAGTCTTGTTCAATTTATTCATAAATAGCATTGAGGACAAGATCATTAGCTCAATATGAATTTTTGCAGATGACACAAAATTAAGCAGGGTAATAACTTCACATCCTGAGGCAGGAATCTTACAGAATGACCTGAACAAAATCGGAGAGTGGGCAACTACATGGCAAATGAGGTTTAATGTGGAGAAGTGTAAGGTATTGCACTTGGGGACTAAAAACATAAAAGCACAATACACTTTGGGGGGGGGGGGGACTCTCGGGAAATCAAAAATGGAGAAAGATCTGGGGGTCTTAGTAGAAGATAGACTTAGCAATAGCATGCAATGTCAAGCTGCAGCTGCCAAAGCCTGCAGAATATTAGCATGCATAAGGAAGGGGATGTATTCCAGAGATAAAACTATTATCCTACCACTTTTTAAAACACTGGTCCGACCGCATCTGGAGTATTCTATACAGTTCTGGTCACCAGTCCTCAGAAGGGCTTGATTTATTCTCCCTGGAGAGGAGACGCTTGAGAGGGGACATGATAGCGATTTATAAATACCTCAATGGGGATCTCAACATTGAAAAAAAAAACTATTCAGTCGCAAGGAATGCATGAGGACACAAGGCCATACAATGCAATTAGAGGAGAAGCGCTTTAACCTCAGGCTACGCAGTGGGTTCTTTACAGTAAGGGCTACAAGACTGTGGAATTCTCTACCACAAATGGTAGTAACTGAGGGGAGTATGGCTACTTTTAAAAGACTCTTGGACATACATCTCAAGGATCAAAACATTCAGGGGTATGTAAAATGATTACGGCCACACACACCTTACAGGTTGAACTGGATGGACTATTGTCTTTATTCAACCTCAACTACTATGTAACTATGTAACTCAACACACAGCCGTTAATATCTAAATCGCTGGCAACAAAAGCAAGTACACCCCTAAGTGATAATGTTCAAATTGGGCCCAATTAGCCATTTCCCCTCCCCGATGTCATGTGACTCATTAGTGTTACAAGGTCTCAAGTGTGAATGGGGAGCACGTGTGTTAAATTTGGTGTAATCACTTTGACTCTCTCATACTGGTCACTGGAAGCTAAACATGGCACCTCGTGGCAAAGAACTCTCTGAGGTTCTGAAAAAAAAATTGTTTCTCTACATAAAGATGGCCTAAACTATAAGAAGATTGCCAAGACCCTAATACTGAGCTGCTAAAGAAGCTGAGGGTAAAGGTGATGGACTTGCCAAGCATGTCTCCAGACCTAAACCTATTGAGAATCTGTGCGGCATCCTCAAATGGAAGGTGGAGGAGCTCAAGGTCTCTAACATCTACCAGCCCCATGATGTCATCAGGGCAGGCATGGAAGAAGGCTTCAGTGGCAACCTGTGAAGCTGTGCTGAACGCCATTCCCAAGAGAGTTAGGACAGTGCTGGAAAATAATGGTGGCCACACAAAATGTTGACACTTTGGGCCCAATTTGGACATTTTAACTTAGGGGTGTACTCACTTTTGTTGCCAGCGGTTTAGACATTAATGGCTGTGTGTTGAGTTATTTTGAGGGGACAGCAAATTTACACTGTTATACAAGATGTACACTCACTACTTTACAATGTAGCAAAGTGTAATTTCTTCAGTGTTGTCACATAAAAAGATAAAAATATTTACAAAAATGTGAGGGGTGTACTCACTTTTGTGAGATACTGTATATATTTGGTTTAGGCAGTTGTTCATTGTGTGTCCCTGTTTGTTTATCTTGTTTTTTTACTTTTCTTTTTAAATAAATTATATTATTTTACACGATATTGTGCCTGATATTTTCTGTGGCAGTCCACACATTTTTGGTCACACCAGCAGATGACACTGTGGCTCTGCTCTATGCGTTTCATCATTCAGACGTCATCGGGAGTGGCCACCCACCTAGGTAGTTGTTTAAGTGGAGGCAGCAGCTTTATTATATTTTTTCACCAATTGGTCCATAGCGTAGATATACCCTCCTAATTTTTCCATTATTACCACTGACAGTTAAAGGGAATATCTCATTACAATGGCATCTGAAAATTGGTGGGATATATCTGGCAGCAAGTGAACATGTTGTCCATGAAGTTGATGTGGTGAAAGCAGAAAAAAATGGGCTTTGCAGTTTGTTGTGTATGGGGCTGTGAAGGCCATGGTAACCCATGCCCACAGGCAAAAGCTTCTACAATAGTCACATGAACATCAGAACTGGACTACGGAGCAATGGATAAAAGTGGCCTGGTCTAATGAACATGTCTTCTTTTACATTATGTGGATGGCTGAGTGTGTGTGCCTCACTTACCTGGGGAAGAGATGGCACCAGGATCAAATATAAGAAGGCAAGTCGGCAGAGGCAGTGTGATGCTTTGGTCAATGTTTTGCTGGGAAACCTTGGGTCCTGCTATTCATGTGGATGTTACTTTGGTGTCCATGCCTCAATGGGCTGTTTTAACAAAAGGGGGCCATATTCAATATTAGGTGGGGGGTCATAATGTTATGGCTGATCAGTATATATATATACTGTATCTACATACGGTCCTAATTTTCAGTACCATGGACAATGACCCATAGACTGAATGACATGGACGCAAGGAGATACACACACTGCAGGTTCTTTCTCTTCTGCAAAGGTGACAGCAGTGCATTAATGACATCACTGACTGTTACTACAGTGCTCAAGAAGACATTCCAAATCTCATGAGAAAATCTCTGATAAGAGGCAGATGTTGGTGAGGCAAATTATAGTTTTTAGGTAACTGCTTAGTCACAATTACCATACTAGATATTTACTATAAGACAGCAAATCCTCACTTTCAGAGCATAGGCATGCTTTATATTCTAATTCTTAATTGCCATAGCCTTTAGCAACCCACTATAAATCACTCTGCAGAAGTCAGACCAGTGCAAGATGGATTCTGATGGGTTTCTGTTGGTTAGCACACCTAAGTAGGATTGCTTTCTATTGAATGAGGTTGTAAGCAATGAAAGAGGCGATCAGATGGATATCAGGGAACTAGTAATGTCAAATGGAAAAAAATAAAGGGATTCTTACTTGCCTCATGACAGGTTCACTTTATTAAGCAGCCCAAAAAGGAAAAGCATATGTAAATCAAAAATAACAAAAATAACCGCTCTAAACACAAAAATAAATAATAGAAAAGCTGCAGCTAGAAGTGGGAAACACCAAAAAATGCAAATAACAATAATATAGCTGTGCTACTGGTGATGTATGTTAGTGAATATATATAATGTGATATAAAATTATCAGTACAGCATAGGATCACAACCTTTGACAAGGAGTTGCACACCCATATGAATAATATGTGATACAATAGAGATATGACAACGTGCAAGATATTGAACAATGTCTAAATACAAATAAATAAAGGATAAAGGAAAAGTCCAAAAAAACTGTGAAAATTGAATGTGAAAGAAAAGTTGAAGTCCTCCACCACAATTCAATAAATCTTCCTCCACTGTGTGTTTGTGCCAAACAAGCTATTGCGCTTACCAGATGAAATAAAGAATAAAGCCTATCAAAGTATTGCCTGGAGGGTCCAGATACCAAACCAGCTGAAATGGGTAACACACGAATCTCCACACTGTGCCAAACAGGACGCTAGGTACCGTGGATATCAAGGGCAGCTCAGACTCTGACAGACTCTGTATTCTGCCGGTTTACAGTGCTGTTTTTTCTTCATATAAATGTGAGTTTTATACCTTGTGTGCTTAATAAATATATTGTTTTCTACGTACTTCACTATGGTGGCCCTTATTTTTATATGGTGATACTGCAGGGGAAATTGCTGTCTGAGCTGCCCTTGATATCCACGGAACCTAGCGTCCTGTTTGGCACAATGTGGAGATTCGTGTGTTACCCATTTGAGCTGGTTTGGTATCTGGACCCTCCAGGGAATACTTTGAAAGGCTTTACCCTTTGATTCCATCTGGTAAGCGCAATAGCTTGTCTTTGGCACAAACACACTATGGAGGAAGATTTATTGAATTGTGGTGGAGGACTTCAACTTTTCTTTCACATCCAATTTTCACAGTTTTTTGGACTTTTCCTTTATCCTTTATTTATTTGTATTTAGACATTGTTCAATATCTTGCTCGTTGTCATATATCTATTGTATCAGACAATATGCATATGGGTCTGCAACTCCTTGTCAAAGGTTGTGATCCTATGCTGTACTGATAATTTTATATCACACTATATGTTTCACTAACATACATCACCAGTAGCGCAGCTATATTATTGTTATATGTAAATCAAAGTAAACCAAAGCAGCCAACATATTTAACTTTATTATTGTTAGATCCCCAAAGGAGAAATTATAATTGTATGCCAAGGATTACTGCACTTTGCACATCATAATTGGTCTTTCTAAAATTTCAGTTTATTTCAACAGTCCAAGGTTTCAGATCTTTACCGCTAAAAAAATATTTGTCCATGGAAAGTGCCTGGCTTTAAAGCCCAACTTAATTTGTTTTTTTTTAAATATTTTTCCTGGGAGGATTTGAAAAACTCTTGCTACAATACTCTCCGACACCATCTGCAACAGTATTTCTTCTAAGAATCATTTCACTTTAAATGCAGAGCATCATGGAGTCACCACAGAGCCCTGCTTTCAAAGTGTGATGATGCAGCATTCTTGGGGATCTACCACCACCATAGAGGATTCAAAGCGAAAGAGGAAGATCCTTTGAAGACAGTCGGAAATGGTAAGTAAAGCATACAATACTGGCTGGGTGAACATCCAAGGGAAAATGGGGGCAATTAACTATGCTAGGGGTAAACTTGGACTTGGACTTTAAAAATTGTTAACTTTGATCTCATATAGTAATGTAATGCATCATAATTATATAAAACAGCAATAATCTATTGCAAACAATGAGACTTTAGCTTTCATCAGTTGATTGTAATGAGAACATTATAAAATTCCTTATGATTGGTTGCAAGGTTTTGCTGTATTGTGCAGTGCCCTTTATTCTAATTAAATAAGCCACTGTTGGCTTAATATAACAATACTTATGTAGTTCATGCCTTTTTATGTTGGTTTGTACTTCAAATCTGGGCTTGTAAATTGATAAAACAAAGGCAGACGTATATTTTACAGTGGATATCATTACGCTAGATGTGTGAAGAGCAGACATAAAGATGAAAGCAATGGTGCAGGGGAGGGGTAAGTCATTTCACATGAAAGCAGATTACTAATATATGGAGAATTACACAAGAGACTTCAGATCAATGGAGCATTAGTTAAGTGTAATGAATCTGAAGCACAAATTGATAACTTGTGTCATTCATAGATGTTCTCCCCAAACTGTCATTCCTTAGACAGTCTTCAAATAAGCTCCTATTCATGAGAAAACCCTTCAGGGAGGTTTTATTTGTAGGGCATAGAAAACTCCAGTAAGGATACATAATGTGTGATGTTTATGTACAATTCCTGATACAAGGAAAAAATAATGATTTCACCTGCAATGATGAATGGGGTTCTGAAGGCCTTTATGGCGGTACATACAACTGCCATGTATTGTAGCACTTAGGGCAGCCCCTTGGTGATTCTCCTTATTGTTTACTGCCAGAAGCCTCCTTCAAAACCCTTGATAGGTAGGACCTGCGGTATTACATGTACCTGAGAGTTCTTCCTATCATTGAGCTGTTCAAAATTGAACATGAATTATGATTATAAACAGCTCAGAAGAAAGTACTATGAGTACACACATAAGTGGAGATGCTGCCTATGTTGACTGTTCCTTCACTGAGTGTGCATTTTCTAGCTTACACTGGATTTATGACTGTATTTACCATAATGTAAGGGGCAGCAGTGCATAAGGAATCCCACACCTACCAGGGGATAAACATGGGGCCATTGTTACTAACCCTGAGCTCTGCTCTGTTTGTCCATTGACAAGGCCCAGCTCTCTTCCCACAGGCTGTGATTGACAGCAGCAGGAGCCAATGGCTCCCACTGCTGTCTCCATGTCCAGTGAGGAGAGAGAACCAAGAGAGCTGCTGCACTTGAGCACAACACTGGATTGAGATCAGGCTCAGGAAAGTATAAGGGGTGCTGGGGGGACTGCACACATTTTCCCCTCAATGCATAGAATGTATTAAGGTCAAGAATCCTTAAGCCCCTAAAACTCCTTTGAGCTGGTGGGATTTTGCCTGCAAATGTGCATTATAGCCTTCAGTTTAGCTAAAATATCATGGCAGAATGGGGCTTGTACAAAAGAAAAAACAATCAGGGGTCTTTAGGATAGAATGATGTCTAACTACAGCCCTGAATAGATATTGATTTCCAAATAATGTTTTTTTTTCATGTAATGTGGTGCCAGTCACCATATTGTGTGCTCACACCATCTACTGTACAGCAGGTTTTTCAGATGGGAGTAGAGGTGAGTGAATCTATCTATATTAAGTTTGGGAACAGATGTGCAGATCTTGCTCAAAGTTGGCCAACCCCAACAAAGTCTATTGGATGCAAGTCTGTTCAGTTCTGGACATTTGTATGGCTAATATGCAAGACACACTAATGTCAAACAGCAAGTATGGGGAGCCAGGATATGTACCGATGACAATATTTAAAATGAATTAGAAAATAAGATAAGAACTTAATAAAGTTGGAGGCCCCCATTTAGCATTGGTGGGCAATAAAGCCGGCCCCTATATTTTCTGGCAGGGAAGTACCCCACCATAGCATTGGTGAGCACTGAAGTACTTCCCCTTACATTGGCAGCCAGAGAAGCACTACCCTTAGCATTGATGGGCAGTGAGGTGCTGTCCCTTGCATTGGTTGCTAGCTAAGGAACCTACCTTAGCATTGGCGGATAACTAGATGGTCCTACCTATATCGGTGGCCAAGAAAGTTTCCCCCTGTTAGGGTTAGTGAGCAGTGAAATGCCAACTCCTATATCTGCAGACAATGAAGAATCTTGCACAAATGCATAGTCCAGTACAACTACTACCATCACTATTTATTGAGTCCAAAAGACAAAAACATGCAACCATAAAAAAGGAGCCGGCAGATCAAATCCTAACTTCAGCCATAAGGTGATGTCATCTGATCATGTGTACCAAAGTTGAAAGGCTAATGCGTTTCGGGGGACATGCCCCCTTTTTCAGAGCTCATGGGAGTTGATATGCCTGCTGCTTTTTTATGTTTGTGAGTAAGTTTTGGATTAAAAAAAAATATGGTGGTGATAATCTGGTAGGCGTTTGTGCCTTACGGTGTGTTTTTACAGTATGAAACATAGTAAAGTTTAGGGGTAAAGAAGCAGCAATACAGGCCGCAGTTAGGCGGCACATTCATTAATGGCCACACCCCTTTGACTTGCAGCTAGTTAAGTCCCTTACATTGGGGGGCAGTAGAGAATACCTAGTCTTACATGGGCTATCCAATGCTTATTTCTTGGATGGAACAATTAGTGATAGGCCGAACACCCCCTTGTTCAGTTCACACCTGAACATCTCGAACAAGGGAAAAGTTCTAGGTAACATTCAAACTGTATTGAAGTCTATGGGAAATGAACATGAAAAAACGAAAGTCCTCATTTTAAAGGGTTATAAGCAAGTTATTGTCATAAACAAAGTGTATGGGGACCCGGGTACTGCCCTGGGAGAAATGCATCAATGCAAAAAAATGTTTTTAAAACAATTGTTTTTCGAGGAGCAGTGATTTTAATGATGCTTAAAAGGAAACAATAAAAATAAATTCCTTTAAATATCGTGCCTGGGAGGGTCCCCTTAGTCTGCCTGTAAAGTGGCCCATTTTTACAATGTATAGATCTTTCTGCAGCAATACTGACATTTCTAAAGGAAAAAATGTAATTTAAACTTGCTTGTGGCTGTAATGAATTTTCAGCTCCCGGCAATACAGATAGAAAAACATTTAAAAAAAAACAACAAAATTAAAAAAAAAAAACAGCGTAGTGTGCCCCCCCCCAAATCCATACCAGACCCTTATCCGATTACTCAGCCTGGCAGGGGACGAAAGGGCAGGGGATGAGCAAGCACCCCCCCTCCTGAACCATACAAGGCTACATGCCCTCAACATGGGGGGGATTGGTGCTTTGGGGCAGGGGGCCCCACCCCGCTTATTTCCTATATAAGAACTGTCAAAATGCGATTAGGCAGTCAGCAGGAAGTGTTCACCGAGAGCGGAGCTTTTTTTTTTTTTCTTGGGTCGGCAAGTGCGGTGGGCGGCATGATTGACAATGGATTTACATCGGGGGACACAATTTTTTTTATTTTTAAATTTGTACAAAAACTGTCTTGTGTGTATATTTTTTTGTACACTTTCTTGGTGAATGGGTATGATATATCTGATATCCATTCACATGGGGGAGGTGGGCAGGAATCTGTGGGCCCTCTTGTTAAAGGGGGCTTCCAGATTCTGATAAGTTCCCCCACCCGCAGACCTCCACAACCACAGCCCAGGGTTGTCAGGAAGAGATCCTTGTCCCCATCATCCTCCCCAGTTTGAGTGCAAGCGGACTGGTATGGTTCAGGGGGGGGGGCTTGCTCGCACCCCCCCCCCCTTTCATGGCCTACCAGGCCACATGCTCATATAAGGGTCTAATATAGATCTTGGGGGAAACCCCCCACATTTACTTTTTCTATTTTGGTGTGGAGTTCCTCTTCAAACCTATACCAGACCCAAAGGGCCTGGTATAGATTCTGGGGGGACCCCACACTGTTTTTTTCTTAATTCTGTCATGGGGTTCCCCTTAAAAGCCATACAAGACCCAAAGGGTCCCCCAAGCTGTTTTTACCCCATTTTTTTTTAATTTCCATTTTCTTTTTACAATTATTTTTTTAGGTTCAGCTCTCAGCAGGGAAGCCTTAACAACCTATTGATTGTGCGCTCGGCAGGCGAACATACCGCTAAGTGCCAAGAAAGTTCAGGTGTTAGGCGAGTATCTGAATGGGCAATGTTTAGGCCAAACTTATGCTCAGCTCAAACCGTTCACCCATCCCTAGTGGTGCCTAAACACTGTAATCCCTCATAGTTACTCTTGCTGGGCGCAGGAACGGGTCTTGCTGTTAAAATTTAGAAACAAAAATTGAAATTACATGTACTTGTCATACAGGTGCAGAAAAATTTGGCCTTGGGTGTTGGTGGTGCTTGAACACTGTAACCCCTCACAGTTACTCTTGCTGGGTGCAGGAATGGGCTCTACTGTTAACAATTAGAAAATAAAATTGAAATTACCGTATTTATCGGCATGTAACATGCACTTTTTCCTCCTAAAAATGGAGGGCAAAACAGTGTTATACGCTGATATATTAAAAAAAAAGGCCAAGCAGCGCTGAGAGGCAGAGGGGGGGGTGGGCCGGGTCGAGCAGAAGGAAGGACGAGTGGACGCAGTCATAGGAAGTCCTGCCTCCTATTATAGACAGCACAGTGCCCCAATGCCGGGACGTGTGACGTCTATCATAGGCGCCGGGACTTCAGATGACAGCAGCCACTCGTCCTCCCTTCTCCTCGGCCCATCCCGCCCCCCCCCTCTGTGCAATGGCGCTGGCAAGGCAGCAATACTGGACACGGCGCTGGCGAGGCTGTATTGCTGGACACTGTGCTGGCGAGGCTGCATTGCTGGACACTGCCCTGGCAAGGCTGCATTGCTGGACACTGCGCTGGTGAGGCTTCATTGCTGGACACTGCGCTGGCGAGGCTGCATTGCTGGACACTGCGCTGGCGAGGCTGCATTGCTGAACACTGCACTGGCGAGGCTGCATTGCTGGACACTGCGCTTGGGAGGCTGCATTTATGGACACTGCGCTGATGAGGCTGCATTAATGGGCACTGGTGAGGCTGCATTTGATTTTTAAAAATAGTTCAAAGCTGTTTATTTAAAATTTAAGCTTTTTTCCTGAAATTTCCCTCCTAAGATTGAGGTGTGTGTTATATGCCGATAAATACGGTACATGTATTTGTCATACAGGTGCAGAAAAATTGGGCCGTGGGTGTTGGTGTTGCCTGAACACTATAACCCCTCACAGTTACTCTTGCTGGGTGCAGGAACGGGCCCTGCTCTTAAAAATGACAAACAAAAATTTAAATGACATATACTTGTTCTACAGGTGCAGAAAATTGGGCCTTGGGTGTTGGTGGTACCTGAACACTGTAACCTCTCACAGTTACCCTTACTGGATGCAGGAATGGGCCCTGTGGTTAAAAATTAGAAACAAAAATTGAAATTACATGTACTTGTCATACAGGTGCAAAAAAATTGGGCCTTGGGTGTTGGTGGTGCCTGAACACTGTAAGCCCTCACAGTACTATTGCTAGGTGCAGGAATGGGCCCTGCTGTTAAAAATGTAAATAAAAATTGAAATTACATGCACTTGTCATACAGGTGCAGAAAAATTGGGCCTTGGGTGTTGGTGGTGCCGTAAACCAAAAACATTATTGGAAGCTAGCATAATCAAGATTCAGGAATAGGATAGGCAGCATAGGCAGTCTTCAAGGGATCCCAGATCCCTAGCAAATTCAATCAGTTACATCAACCAGGACCGATTTTGATAAATGTCAGCCGGTCAACGTAGTCTGTGGACAGATGCACTCTTTTATCCGTCACAAAACATCCAACAGCTCTGAATGTCCGTTCGGAAAGCACGCTGGAAGCAGGACATGCCAGTTGCTAGATTGCATCTTTTGCAAGTTCTGGCCAGTGGTCCATCTTCAAGATTCAGTAACCCAATGGATGCTCAGCTGGAAAGGTCTCCAAGTCTGCTCTTGCCCCTAGATAATCCTGCACCATATGCTGCAGACGCTGCCGATGGTTGCTTAAACCTAACAGCCCTGGGCGCTAAGGACAAAAGAATTGTTTAAAGGCATCGGTCAGCCGGCCGCCTTCTCCACTGCTTTGCCTTTGACTGAACGAAGCCTCAGAAACAGTGTCTGGAAAGGTGTTACAAAAATTTTTCTTCAAGGCGTCCTCAAAGTGTTTCATCTTCTGCTCCCTCTCGAAGGCAAGATGAGCTCTGCAACTTTACCCTTGTAACGGGGATCAAGAAGGGTTGCCAATCAGTAATGATCCCTCTCCTTGATACCACAAATCCTTGGGTCCTTTCGCAGGCTTTGTAGCATCAGGGAGTCCATGCACTGTAAGTTTGAGGAGGCATGAGATTCTGACTCCCCAGGGTCACTAAGGATGACATTGTCAGGAGCAACCTCTCCCCAGCCATGTACAACTCCTGGGGTTTCTGGGGAATGAAAACCATCCTTTGAAGACTGTATGTTATCCTCTACATCCATGCTGCCCAAAATCCTCCTCCCCCTCTTCCTCCTGTGTGTTTTGTGGCCCGGCAGGAATGTTTTCTGCATAAAGGGGGCCTTGTGAATAAAGGAAATCCTCCTTTTCCTCCCACTGCTCTGCCTCAAATGCCCTGTCCATGATTCCACAAAGCGTGTGCTCGAGCTGGAAGACTAGAGGGACAGTGTCACTGATGCATGCATCGTCGCTGCTCACCATCTTGTGGCCTCCTTAAATGGTGACAGGACAGTGCATTTAACCTTTATCAGCAGCCACTGGCATGGTGAAAAGAAGCCAAGATCCCCTGAGCCTGTCCTTGTGCCATACTCACACAGATACTCATTGATGGCCCTCTGCTGCATTTGCAGTTGCTGCAGCATTGCCAGTGTTGAGTTCCACCCGATGGGCATGTCACAAATGAGGCGGTTGGTGGACAGGTCGAATTCCCGTTGAATGTCAGCCAGCCGAGTACTGCCATTGTAGGACCACCAGAAATGGTCACAGACTTTTCTGGCCTGCCTCAGAAGATCTTGGGTACCTGTTCAAGAAATGCTGCACCACCAAATTCAGGACATGTGCCAAGCAAGAAACATATGTCAAGTGTCCCTGTTGGAGGGTGGAGAGAAGGTTGGTGTCATTTTTGGCAGGTCGTCATATGTCTTGTCAAGCATGGTATGCCCAAGCGGCTGGTGTTCTGGCCATGCTTCATCCGCTTCAGACAGAGATTGAAAACAGCAACGCTGTGGTCTGCTGCATATGTGTTGAAAAAAGCCCACAACAAAAAACTTTTGGAAGTCAGTGGGGAGTTAGCAGCGCCCTGCACCTGTGGAGCTCTGTGGTGTGATGCAATAGGGTGGTTTCCCTTAAGCCGGCCTCCTCGTCACTTTCCTCTCTCAGGCACCGAAGTACGGTCAGTGACCTCATCATCCCTTCTCTCCTCATCACTAGAGCAAACCTGTCAGTATGCTGCAGCTGGGAGAAAATGCCTGCTAGTTTCTTTTCCGTCATTGTCACCCCCTCTCTCTAGGCCCACGTTATTCCCTTCCTCAACCTGGGAACCAACATCAGAGCATTCAAAATGCTGCTGTTGTAGCATCATGTAACTGACACTATGACCGAATAATTCAAGTGACTCCTGCGTGCATGATGGTGAGGCTACGGAAGGAGTAGCTGTGGACATGCAGCCTGTGGAAAAGGGCGCTTTGGCAGCTGCGATGGAAGGCAAACTAGTATGAGCGTGGGTGTCAGAGGATGAGAAGGATGAGGACAGCTTATTTATCCACTCCACCAACTCTTCTGCATGTTGTGGCTCAATAACATGGCCAGCACTGGAAAAAAGGACAAGCGTGCTCAGTCTGCCGAGGATGCACCATGTCTGCGACCGCCACTTTTCACTGTGGGCACAGAGACTGCTTGCCCTCTTTTAGTGGCCTATGAGTGTCTGCTTTCTGCTTCTCCTTGTTGGCCTTTCGGACATGATGGGGATTTTTTTTTTTTTATAACTTTTTATTATAGAATGTGGGATGGAAATATGATGCTTGGGTGCAATACTTTTGTGCTTGATGCACTATAAATCGTTGTATTATTCTTTTTTATTTTTTAGGGGGGATTTTTTAACTTTTTATTATAGAGTGTGAGAAGGGAATATGGTGCTTGGGTGCAATACTTTTGTACTTGGTGCACTATAAACTGTTTTAATATCGTTTTTTTTTTTTTTTTAATAAAGAAAAAAAATTGCTGCAAAAAAAAAAAAAATTGAAAAGAAAAAAAGAAAAAAATATATACCAATGAAAAAAAAATGGGATCAGTGGGGTGACACAGACGTATACACCAACACTTCAATGGCCCCACTACACTGTGTTACACAAGACTCACAGCACAGCACTACACTGACTGTACTACACTGTGTTGTACTAAATGAATCAGCACAGTACTACACTAAACTGACTGCAGCCCACTGTATTACACAAGATGAATCAACACAGTACCACACTACACTGACAGCACTACACTGTGTTACACAAGATGAATCAGCCCTACACTACACTGTACTGACTGCAATAAACATCAAAGCAAAACCCACTAAATATCCTGCCTAATCTCCACTCCCAACACACTACACATGGCTGCCATGTAAGCAACCTTATATAGTGTGGGGCGTGGCCCTGAGCCATGATTGGCTAAATGCACCCTGCCTTTGGCCAATCATGGCTCTGACAGGACATTGTACTGTGATTGGCCAAAGCATACCGGTCAGGTGTATGCTTTGGCCAATTACGAGCACTTAATGCACTGCAATCATGCAGTGCATTACGGGGTGCTCATCGGCGGGCAAACTTCTCACCAAGTGCCCCATTTGTTCGTGTGTTCGGCAAACACGCGAACACCCGGTGTTCGAGTCAAACCTACGTTCGACTGGAACGTTAAGCCCATCACTAGGAACAATAGCAACACTGGCAGGATACCTTACCTGCCTTAATAATGCAATTTCAACTAATAGCAATTGACATCTGTAGTGCAAAGAAAATATCCTTGCCAACCTCCAAAACATTGCCTGGGTAGTGGAGACGAGCCACCGTCTGCATATGCTGTATGTTTTTTGTGTTTTTTTAATTTGTTAAAATCTAGAGCCCAGGGGACCTTTTTTTTTTTATTTACATGAAAGCACCTATATCTTTTACATATGAACTCCAGGAACACAAATATATATATATATATACACAATATATACAAACACACACAGTCCTGCGTTATATACACATGTTATATACACACACATACACACAGCAGTGCACTATACACTCTCTGCATCATTACATTGTGAGTATAGGGCGCCAATGTAATTCCCTATTACACCCTGTACTAACAGTATGTCCTCACTAATCAAAGTTAAAAGACATGGGGTGTCATTAAAACCGGAATACTGAGGGCATCTAGTGGCGGAAAGGAAGTCTTGCGGGAGCGGTGCTGGAATGGAAGTGAGTATTGCAACCATAACTGATTTTTTTTGTTTGTTTATTTAAACACCTGCTAGAGAACTATTTGCCTTTAGTCCATCTTTACCGTCATGTTCCCCAGTACCAAACATTTGCTGTTTTCAGATTTTGTCAATACTCTGCCATTGATTTCTTTGAAGGCCTCCTATGACTAATCCTACTTTGTCACTTAATTCCACATTCGCAGCACATTCAATGCACAGCAAGTGAAGATTGTAGCCTAAATTCCTCATCTACATACTCCGACAATCACCCTCTCAACTTGGCTCCATTAACAAATATTAGTCCAACACTGGCAGAGGCAAATGATGATGGATGGTGAAGGAATGCGGCGAGCATCTAGATTTAGCTGTTTCTACCCCATGATCAGAATAAAAATTTAACTAATTTTGTCTATGAGCTTTTTTAATTCTTTGAAACAAAATAAACAGATATCACAGACATTTGGCACACTGAAATCCTGAACAGAATGCAAGTAGGCTACTGTTGTGCTGCCAGATTCTACCAGTGTGGACTTCTTTGACCTTCTTCCTGTATTGCGTCTATGGGATTCTGCCGCTGTTCATACATTGTAGTTACCAGCCCATACATAACAGTAAACGATTCACTATTAAATCCTGACCCAGGAAGAACCAGCTAAAGGGGAATTCCTTAATGGCCTTGAAATAATCTACTCAACAACAATTCTTTACAAGGGTAAATGCTCATTTTGCCTAGGCCTAGGGGGTACAAGAAGAGGAAATATTACTTACCATATACCCTATCTGCTCTGTCAGGTTTTGGCACTCTCCCTCTCTCCCTGAAGCTCCAGTCTGTGGGTGATCCCTTGGCTAAATCACATACAATGCATATAATTTTACTTTCTACATAGTGGGGTGAGCGTTTGACCTTTGCCATGGTCAGGTTAATATGAAGTCTGCAGGGGACCGGTCACACTGTTGGATGGACCGTACTGGAGAGTAGAATAAGATATGTTTTTCTTCTTTTTTCTGGCACTAGTAGAATGAGAATTTACCTCCCCACTGCAAGGGTATTTTTTTTTTATTGTCCCCAGAGTTGGGTTTTAATGCATTATAAATGTAATTTTGTTAAATGCAAGAGGTGTAAGTATCTGAATTTGACCTTGTATCTGCCTCTTGGGGTGCCTATATAGCAGGGCCCAAAGGGGGAGAGGGAGAAGTGGGAGAAGCAATCTGAATTTGACCTTGTATCTGCCTCTTGGGGTGCCTATATAGCAGGGCCCAAAGGGGGAGAGGGAGAAGAGGGAGAAGCAAAAAAATGCAGCTCTCAGTTGTGCTGTATTGCAGGAGGGCTAAAAAGATACTCTTCAGTCTTTTGCTTCTCCTTTCACTGTCCAATCACAGGCTGTGGAAGGAAAAGGACCTATAATGATTACAAAACTACAGCAAAAAAGAGTCAGGCGAGACAAGGTTGCAATGGGTGTCAAAGCTGTATAAATCTCTGAACTGGATAGACAGAAATACAAATCCTTTGGCAGGTAACACCACTACCATATATAAAATGAATTGGTGTATTTATCTGTTTGCCTGGATTTCAGCTTATTATACATGAACATGTTGTGATGTGTTAAAGAAAAACTCTCACTAGAAGTTAAAAAGACTTGTTGAATCCCCCGGGGAACCCTATGCACATGGCATTTGTCCCTGTTAAAACTGGTGCTGTGGTCTGGAAATAGAATGCCATTTTTAGTAATGTCAGTGCTGATTATAGCTCCACCCCAGGCAGAAGCCCAAATTACGGACATTCCTATGTAGAGGTAGGGGCAGCCCCCTCACAATTCTACAGCCTTCCTTGCCATGCCTCCTTTGCTACATTTGTACATATAAAAGGTGGAGTCTGCAATCTCCCACAGTCACACAGATATTCTGTCTGCAGCGTTCAGAAAAGGCAAGGGCTGGGCGGACTCTGATTGTCAGCCAGAATCTTGCCCCTTTTATCCAGTATGGGCAAAGAAAATGCATTCCTCCCAAATTTCTGAGATGGGAATGAGGGACATCTATTAGCAACAGTATGTTGGCATAGGACACACCCCCTGTCACGCCTCCCTTAAAGGAGAATTGTACAAAAAAATGATTGGTTAAACCCACAAGTGCTTTTTTTTACCACTACCATTCCTTTATATGGGCTTTTGGAATTTACAAATGCAGCAATTTAGAAACTGGATGAACGGTTATCACTGCAAAACACTTTTTGAAAGATAAGTAATGCATTTTATATACAACTATATAGATCAGAGTAAAGAGGGACAGAGGGACTTTGTTCTGAATGAGGGACAGTCCCTCGAAATCAGGGACAGTTGGGAGCTATGACAATGACTAGCTATTGGACAATGCTGTTCAGGAATCAAGCTCCAATTTTTAGGGAGACAAGTGTTATGTGCAACAGGATTTAACAAGCCTTATCAACTTCTGGTGAGAGCTCTTTTTAAGCAAATTATTCATAATAAAAGTAGACTGTACAAGGTCCTTAAGATTTACCAAAACTATGTTATGGAAGGGTTGACCTATGCCAGCCATTCAATCATATCCAATCAGAGAGGCCTTTGCATGGATTAAAAGTTAGAGAATCTAAAGAGGATTGTACAATCAGATTGTAATGTGTATGGTCGACTCTGGTTAGCTTTGGTGTGGTACTCCAAGTTAAATGCAGGCTATTTACATTCTTAGCCCTTATATTTTTTTCTTCTATAGGCCTCCCTAAGTAAATCTCAACCCCCATCCCACACTCTAGTTGAGAGGATGTCAATGCCCAGGCGTGATGCGTGAGCTTTGCATGCCCTACTGCATTAAATGTTTGAGTGTACCAGCCTTAAAGCTGAACTCCTAGAATTATCTGTATTGCATACTTACATTAGTCCAGCTTGGAGCAATGTAAGTATGTGTAGTGCACCCCCTTAGGAGCCACAAGTAGAAAGGGATCCCCCACGCTGCACAGCCAGGCACATCGAATTTTCACTGTCACTCCAAAGTCAGAGAACAGTCCAGTACTTTTTTTTTTTTTTATTGAGGAAATAGAACTTGGATAATTCCTGGAGTTCAGATTTAAAGTAATAGCAATTCATAGCGATATTTCTGTGTGTTCTCCAACAGGTGAGCACATTTTGTAACATCAGGGTGGTCCTCTCCCACGGTTTAGATACAAGAACAATCCTGCACAAACAAGGTCTTTGAAGACGCTGTATACACATGCAATACCATACAGGAAAAAACATAACACCAAATATAGATACTTTGCTTCATCTCTTCCAGCACATCAAGATTACAGCCTTAAAACATCTCCCAATTACTTTGCTCGGTTACAGCCGTTTCCTCTGGATAGTGTCTCAGGAAGGTGTCACGTGCACTTTTTGAAGTTATACATCTTATGTCTAAAAATATTTTACAAGCCGGCAGCAAGTGAATTATTTATCTTCACGAGTTACTGATGAGCTGAGTCCTTTATAAGTGGCAGAATGAGTTAGGAGGCATCTGTAGGAATGAAGGCTCGCTGCTAACAAGGTCTGCCGATGACATGTTCTTTTTAGTGTTTCCTGTGCTGAAAACGACGTGCAGCTTTTGCAGTGCATGTGTACTCCTTATGTTTAGTGATGAGAAGTACATTTGCAACTAGCTACAGGCTACAAGGCATATGTATGTGATGTGCATGTATGGTATGTATGTAATCCTCAAAGTAAAGCTTTGCCATTTCACCCCAGAAGAATAATCACTGTTGCTTCTCATATGCTCAAAGCATATATACGTTCTTTAAAAATGACCTTAGATGTTCCTTACGTGGTTCTGTGTTTAGAGTTTCTTTTACTATCATGATAATGAAGACGCAGACTACCTTGCATATAGTGCATTTCTATTGATGATATGAGCTGCACTGTACACAACTGGCAATTATGATTAAAGTGTATCTAAACCCAAGAACAAGAATTTAATTTAATGCAGACTACTAGTCCTGCCAGTAGCACAATTCCTGCTCTATGGTGACAACCACACTTTCAGTACTCTGTCTGAGTTGGGGTGTTGTCACCATAGCCTGCTCCCCTTATTTGGATTATAAACCTGAAGCACCCTCCTAGATAGGTGCTAGGATTGGATAGATAGATTTAGTGTTGGCTTGCTGTCTTTTGTGGAGCTGTGTTTTTGATAGGTAAATTTAGTTGCTCACTTTACTGCAGCTGCCTTTGACCAGTTAGGTCTGCTCGGTGTTCTCAGCTGCTGCTAGCCTGTTTACTCCCTTTGCTGTCCAGAAAAACTGTGAGAACTTTTTGGATCATTGGTGTGGAGCCATGCAGATGGCAGCATGAATATTTATACAGCCCTGGCCAATCCCAGAGAGCTGGACCCTGATAGCATGCTTGGTAACTTTATACTGTATATTCTCTGGGTCTTTTCCTGGAGAGAATCAGTCCAGCCTGGAGGGCCTGTCGCCCTCCAGGGCAATGCTGCCCCATGTTTGCTGTGGAGAGGCCTCAGGTGGGCCATCTGAGGGCCTGGAAGTTAAGACCACAGGGAGCTGACTGAGGGTCTGTCTGCTGAAGATCTGGTCTGGTATCACTGGAGATAGGCATCACTTGGAAATTAAGAGGATGCAACCAGCTGTCTTTGGGGCCTTGTGTGAGTTCAGACAGTTCTGAGAGATCTTAGAGACTTTTGGGCTGCTGCCACCCCTCTTGTTTAGAGAGAGTCAGCTATGGGTCTGTGAAAGGGGAAAGCAGACTGGTGTCCTGAAGAGATTAGTCCACCCAATCGTCTACAAAGCGACTCTGCTCTTGTGGCTTTAAAGAAAAGAGTGTGCATTTACCTACTACTACCTCAAAGCTAAGTCCAATGTTTGTTGCAAGCACAGACTTTACTTCTACTTTTAGAGTATCCCACTCAATTCCCTCAACCCTATCCAAAAATAAAAACAACAACAAAAACAACACCCCTAGACTGGTCATTGAAGAAATGTGTGACTGAACTTGTCTGCCTGTCTGTGAAGTAAAACATCTGGGTAGATAACTGGGCAATATTCCTGCAGTTACTACGGGAGTAGCGCTTCAAATCCCTCCCCCTTCCTTATCTTTATTACATAAGGAAAAGTTTTTCTGTAGTTCAAAGTAGGTAGCTGGGAAGGCAGATAACACGTTTAAGGGGAAGTTATAGGGACACAAGACGGGAATGTTTCAGTACTTGCTTAGTGTAACGCTCCTGCGTTTTTATATGGTGTGGATTTTCAGCTGCAGAAATAGTTCCACGTCAGCAGTCATGTAAGAGATATGCCGAGATACCATTCCCAACCTCAATGACTCATCATGTGTGGAAGGTCTTATTTCAGCCAGTAAATACACACAATTAGCAAGCTGGTTCTTAGAGTGACTTTATGCATGTGGTAACACAATGATGAAGGTTGAGGGATAGGTTGAGTGGAGGTGGTAGGTGATAGACACTTGAAGGTGAGACAGTAGCAGATGGATGCAGGAAGGTTTAGCAATGTTGTATGATAGCAGATGATAGAATAGCAGGTGGACATACAAAAGAGATCAACCCAGTGAAGAAAAGTAGCAGTAGTCTCAAGAGCTAGCAATCTAGTTTATGCAGATGTGATAAACAGTCTCTACTATGCAGAGCTAGATAGTGTAAGCTTAGTATAAGTTTATAGAGAATTCCCCTGCGGGGTACTTAGCACTATTAGCGATACAGCCGAAGGGTGGTTCAGGAGAGGCGGATGATCCAGTAGCGGGATACAGGGATCAGCGCAGCGAGGTTCCGTCAGCGAAGTAAGCTTGCAAGCATGGAAGCTTCAAGCAAGGTTAGCATCCAGATAAGGGTGTTTGAACGAACACATGTGAGTGAGAACCGACGCCTTAAATAGCCATCTAGTCCGGCGCTGAGTGATGACAGCTCCAGTCTTAAAGGTGTATGCGCACCTTTCCAAAAGTAAATGGTAGGGCGCATACACTTGTGGAAAGTGTAATTTTGGGTACCAAAGGTACCAGAACATTACAATACCCCCCCTTAAGGCCTGCTCCTGAAGGCCTCTGGAGCTGGTTTGTCTGGGTATCTCGCATGAAAATTGCGGATTAATCTAGGGGCATGTATGTCAGAGGTGTTTAGCCAGGTGTCGTCTTGGGGCCCATAGTTCTTCCATCTAACCAAGTACTGAAGTCTTCTTCTGTAGATACGAGAATCCAGAATCTCTTTTATCTCGTATTCTTCTCCACCTTCAACTTGTACAGGAGGGGGAGGTGGAATATTAGGCCTTATTCCTTGGTCCGGAACATGGGGTTTTAGTAGCGACACATGGAAAATGGGATGGATTTTTAGGTCCATTGGCAATGTAAGCTGCACTGCAGCTTTTCTAATAAGTTTCTTGATTGGGAAAGGTCCCAAGAACAGAGGTCCAAGCTTTTTGCTAGGGATCTTCAGTCTCAAGTTTTTTGTTGAGAGCCAAACGAGGTCCCCGATAGTATACTGTGGAAAAGGTCTTCTACGAAGATCATAGTACTTCTTTTGTTGACTGTGAGCGTGTGCAATGGTAGTATTTAGTAAACCCAGAGAATCCTTTATTTGGGAAAGATAGTCTGAGGCTACTGGGTTATTTGAAGGAAGGATGCGTGGAGGGAGAATAGAGGGATGGAACCCATAGTTCAAGTAGAACGGACTCTGCTTGGTTGTACTGTGAGTTGCGTTGTTGTAGGCAAATTCTGCCAGGGGGAGAAGATCCAACCAATCATCCTGTTGGTAAGAAGTGTAACAAAGTAAATACTGCTCAGACTTGTATAAAGTACTCAAAATTTCTACTTGAGTAAAAGTACAAGTGCTCGATCAAAAAGTGACTTAAGTAGAAGTGGAAGTGCTCGCAGAAAAAGTTACTTAAGTAGAAGTACTAAAGTATTCAACATTTTTTTTACTTAAGTATTGCAAGTAGTTTTTTCAAAAAATTTGCTACTTAAGTACTAAAAGTAAAAAGTACCAGTAGTTTTGAAAAAAAATTTCTACTCAAGTACTGAAAGTAGAAATACAAGTACTGTGTTATGTAGTTATTAAAGAAAGAAGTCAAAAGTTTGAACATCATATTGTTTTTTATTATTTCAAATGATTTATTCAAATGATTAACCTAAAGGACAATCACAATTCCTTAGGCTGTAACTTTTTGTAAACAAAAAACAGATAAAGTATGTCCCTCCCTTCCCCTTTTAAAGCATCCACCTTTTAAAGCCAGGGGTGGTCTCCTTCCTGAGCTTCCTCACTCTCACAGCCAGGCAGATCACTTGAAGTTGAAGGGCCAGGGGTGGAAGGTGGTGTTTTTGGTTCGTCCATCTTTTCAGCTGATCAAAAGGCAGAACAGGAGCATGCGCAGTCTTCTTAATCGCGGTTTGATTTGATTTGCTCAAATGATGATGTGCCAGGCCAGCTTCGTCAAACCTACAACGCTTAAAGTGAAAAATGCATCAAAAACTACTAACAAAGTGGCTGTGCTAAAAATGCTAATAAAGTGCCTGCAATTATATATATATATATATATATATATATATTCTTCTTGTATTCAAAATCATCGCCCACAGTATCAAAAATAAAGTGACATGTCTGTGCTAAATGCAGTGCAAATTATTCCCACAATGTAAATTTAATTCATGTAAAATATATATGACAATACCACAATAAAATAAGTTGTGATTGTGAATAGGTTAGGTGCAAGTTTAAGTGTGTAAACTAAACTTTATAACGAAAAGTCCATAACTGAATTCCAGTGTGCAATCAAAGAAGTGCTTGTCACTTGCTGTCAGATGCTTCCACCTTTCTTCTGTGATCTGCTCAAGTAAAGTGGTGGACTGGATAGCCTCTCTCTCTGCCTCTCACCTTAGTAGCACTGGCACTGCACTGCTTCAAAAAGCTGTCTATATTATTTTCATTATAAGAACTTGTCAGAACATGCTTCCACCACCTGTCCTTCACACTAGTAGTGCTCATTTGCTTTGCTCAAGTCAAGTGCCACTGCCAGTGGCCACTGCAGTGCAGGCACAGCCGCACAGGCAGAGGCAGGCCGCTGGAAGCACAGGCACCACCAACACAACACTTATGGTCCATGGACCATGGATGGTCGGATAATCATCATAGCCCTCAGTCTCACTCTTCTTGGTTCAAAAAAGCCACCCATGACCCGTGTGTATATAATATATTAATATTTTATATTGATTATTTGATTCTCAAATGGCACATTTGCCATGGCAAGGATTAGGCCCTCTCCACGGTCCACCTCACTCACCTCATAGAGAAGAAGATGAGATAACGAAGAAAATGCTCCGAGTTCTGCTCCCGCGTCCGGCCGCCCGCGTCACAACTCCTCTCAGTAAGGGCCCTAAGGGGTGGAGTCTGAGTGACACACAACACGTTTAGAGGCGGAGACCTCGAGCAAGAAGACGGCAGCATGGCTCCTCCTGTGCGGTCTTAACTTGATGATCATGACAGTGATTCCGCGGGCCGCGGCGCGAGCGAGGCTGTGGGATTGATTGAACTGAGTTGTGCTGCCTACTGCTACACGCTACCTACTACTACTAAATTGTGAGTCAGTATATTTTATTTCATTTTTATATATAAAAGCGGTATTGTTGAGCACTACTAGCCACTAGATCTTCTGGCTGTCACTTTGTCACATGTTGGGGAATCACAGCGGCTCGGCTCCAGAAGTGGCGGGTGTCCCCGTCATCCTGCCAGGGCCGCCAAGAAGTTCATCAACTAATCTTAAGTTAATATCTTATGAGGAGAGGACCAATGGGATTGAGAATTGAAATAATTAAATATATATGGCTTTTAGAACCAGTGCAGTCAGTGCCACAGTGCCACCCAGACGCTATCCACCAGTGCCACCACCATTAAGTGTGTTGGTTGGTCACTCGAGCACTGAAGGAGGTGGAAGCATCTGACAAGTGAAGTGACACTTTAGATTTGCACACTGGAATTCATTTATGGACTTTTCGTTATAGATAGGTTTACACACTTCAACTTGTTGCATGCACCTGACCTAACTTATTTCATAACTTATTTTATTGTGATTTATTGTCATATTTTATATGAATTGAATTTACTGTTACATTGTGGAAATAATTATTTTCATTGCATTTAGGCTTTAGCACATTCATGTCACTTTATTTTTGATACTGTGTGGAGTGTGGGCAGGGCACTGGGGGCAACAATGATATTATATCGATTGCACAGGCACTTTATTCGCACAGCCAAGTTGTGTTTGTTAGTAGTTTCTTGATGCACTTTAAGCGCTGTAGCACAATTTATTTGTTTGTTTCATATTTTCTTTTTATTGGAAAGATTTGGTATAGCAGCTTTTATTATACACAGCCTTTATTTTCATATGCGCTGATTTACAAATGACATTATACACATTTTTTTGAGCTTTATGCAACCTGCCATCTACTGTTCTGGCAGTGGTAATTTTTTTAAAAGTAACGAGTAACTATGCAGCACAAAAAAAAAATACTTGAGTAGAAGTATCGAAATCATCAAAAAAATGTAGTGAAGTAAAAGTAGAAGTAGGAGAAAAAAATTCTACTCTAGGAAAGTACAGATACCGCATTTCGGTACTTAAGTACAGTACTTAAGTAGTTCTACTTCGTTACTATACATCTCTGATACTGCTCGATGCATTGGTTGACTCTTTCAGTCTGTCCGTTGGTCTGCGGATGGTAAGGAGAAGTGAGCTTCCGCTCAATCCGTAGTATGTGACATAGTTCTTGCCAGAATTTAGAAATAAATTGGGATCCACGGTCAGACAAAAGAGTTTTTGGGATACCATGTAATCTGAAGACATGTTTCATCAGGAGTTCTGCCGTTTGTTTGGACGAAGGTAGTCTGCGAATAGCAATGAAATGTGCCATCTTTGTCAGATGGTCCACTGACACCAAGATGGTATTAAATCCTTTGGAAGGAGGCAATTCTACGATGAAGTCCAATGACAGAACCTCCCATGGAGTTTGGGGTATTGGTAGACTGCATAGTAGACCGGATGGTCTCGTAGTGTCAATTTTGGACCTGGCACAGACATTGCATGAAGAGACGAATTTTTGTATAGATGTTTTCATGTCAGGCCACCAGAATTGCCGAGAAATCAAATTGAAAGTCTTTGTCATACCCATATGTCCTGCCATAGGCACATCATGCGATAATTCCAAGATCTTGGTGCGTAGGGTAGGTGGTATGTAAAGTTTGTCGTTGTAGTAGAGGAAGCCTTCTGCATCGGTAGTTAGTTGTGGTGGGGGTGAATCCAACCTTATACCATGCAGAACCTCTTCCTTCAAGGAACGGACAACTCCAATAATGCGTTTGTGAGGTATTATAGGAACGGAAGGAATTTCAAAGTAGTTTTCTTCAGTTAGTCGTGATAGTGCATCTGCCTTTTTGTTCTTATCTGCAGGTGTGTAGGTCACTAGGAAGTTAAACCTTAGTAAGAATAGTGACCATCGTACCTGTCGATGCGAGAGAGTTTTGCTAGTCTGAAGATATTGGAGGTTTTTATGGTCCGTGTATATAATTATTGGTAATTGGGTGCCTTCGAGTAAATGTCGCCAATTCTCCAGAGCCAATTTTATAGCAAGCAGTTCCTTCTCACCCACAGGGTAATTTATCTCGGGACTGCTCAGGGATTTAGAAAAAAAGGCGACTGGATGAAGTGGTGAAGTGGGGGTAGGTCGTTGGGAGAGTATTGCTCCTACTGCCAGGTTTGACGCATCTACCTCCAGAATGTATTGGAGGGATGGGTCTGGATGGCGTAGTATGGGAGCGGAAGTAAACCTTGTCTTTAACAAGTGGAAAGCCTTATTTGCTTCTTCTGACCATTTAAATGGTATTTTTATGCTAGTGAGCTGTGTGAGGGGTCTCACAATAGCAGAAAAGTTTTTTATGAACCTCCTGTAGAAATTTGAAAATCCCAGGAATCGCTGTAGCGCCTTGCGTGTAGTTGGTGTAGGCCAATCCTGAATGCAGGATATTTTACTCATGTCCATCTCGATTCCTGTTTTGGATATGATGTAGCCTAGAAAGAGTACCTCATCTTTATGGAACAAGCATTTCTTCAGCTTCACATAAAGATTATGTGCAAGCAATCTCGATAATACAAGTCTTACACGTCTTATGTGTTCAGACAGGGTCCGTGAATATATAAGTATATCGTCCAGATATACCACAACACAGACATCTAGTAAGTCTTTAAAAATATCGTTTATAAATCATTGGAAAACTGCAGGGGCATTGCATAGGCCGAATGGCATCACAAGATATTCGAACAATCCGTATCTAGTTCTGAACGCAGTCTTCCACTCGTGTCCATCACGGATTCGAATGAGATTGTATGCTCCTTTCAGGTCTAATTTTGAAAAATAGGTAGCTCCACGCACCTGCTCAATGAGCTCAGGGATAAGCGGTAGAGGATAGCGATCTTTTATTGTGATAGCATTCAATTTCCTGTAGTCGATGATAGGTCTGAGACTTGAATCTTTATTGCGAACAAAAAAGAGTCCTGCTGCTGTGGAAGAAGTGGAAGGTCTAATAAAACCTTTTTCCAAGTTCTCATCCAAATAGGTTTTGAGATGGGCAAGTTCATCCTGTGAAAGAGGATAAACATGACCGAACGGCAATTTGCTATTTGGGAGTAGATCAATGCTACAATCATAGTCTCGATGAGGAGGTAATGCTTGAGCATTTTTCTCAAGAAAAACCTCAGAAAGATCCTGATAACATAGTGGTGCAATCTCATCTGTCACCACAGACAGAATCTTCCCGGAAAACGGGAGGTTACACGTTTCCTCGCAATAACAAGAAGGGAAGGTCAAGGACCGTTTCTTCCAATCTATGGTTGGTTGGTGTGTGTGCAACCAGGGAAGTCCCAACACAATGGGAAAGTGGGGTGATGGTATTAAATCGAAGGTAGAAGTTTCCCTATGAGACTCGTTAATAGTGACTAGAAGTGCTTGTGTCTGATCGGTGATCAGACCAGAGGATAATGGAACACCGGTAATAAGACTTACTGAGACAGGTTTAAGTTTAGAAATAATAGGAATTTTATTTAAAGCAGCAAAACATATATCCATATAATTTCCACAAGATCCTGTGTCAATCATGGCCTTAGTAGTAATCCTGTTCTGGTCCCACTGTAATGTCAAAAAAACAGAAATGTAGGGGTTAGTGAATGAAGTTGTCAATCCTCCTAGAGAGACATGTGAACACTCACCCTTCTTTTTGTTGACTAGGGGACAGACGTTTATCTTGTGATCCGGGGATGCACAGTACAAGCAGAGATTTTCATTTCGTCTTTTGGCTTTTTCCATAGTTGATAGCGGTGGGCGTATGGTTCCTACCTCCATAGGAACGGCCAGACTCCGAGAGGAAACGGATAATGGCATTCCCATCTTTTCAGCCTTTCTTTCTCGTAGCCTCCAACTATGGTAATACTGAGTTGTATTAATGCATCCAGGGTTTTTGGCAGATCCGCTCGGGCGAGCTCGTCCTTAACGGCTTCTGATAGGCCAAGCCTAAATTGGGTTTTCAGAGATGCATCATTCCATTCTGAATCAAGGGTCCATCTCTTGAACTCTGCGACAAAGTCTTCCACAGGCCTCCTTCCTTGTTTCAAGGATCTTAACTGAAGATCAGCAGTACTCTGCCTATTGGGGTCATCATATAGGCTAGTGAGCTCTGCCAGGAACAAGGCATAGGAGTTGAGAAGCTGGTCGTTTTTCTCAAAAAGAGAATCTGCCCAGGCTCGAGGATCGCTTGATAGGTAAGAAATAATAGTACAAACCTTAATGTGATCAGTAAGGTAGGTACGAGGTTTTAGCAAAAAAAGTAACTCACATGCGTTTTTAAATTCGCGAAATTTTTTGCGATCGCCTGTAAATACCAAAGGGGGATTTATCTTGGGTTCAGGGGACTGAGCAGAGGTAAGTTGTGTCAGTCTAATTACCTGCTGCGACAGAGCCTGATTGTCTTCTTTTAATTCAGCAAGTGCGTGTATTAACGCAGATACTTGCTGTTTTAATTGTGTCACCTGAGTGGTTATTTCTGGAACTATTTCTGCTGAATCCATTTTTAGGTTCGTTCAATCTGTAACGCTCCTGCGTTTTTATATGGTGTGGATTTTCAGCTGCAGAAATAGTTCCACGTCAGCAGTCATGTAAGAGATATGCCGAGATACCATTCCCAACCTCAATGACTCATCATGTGTGGAAGGTCTTATTTCAGCCAGTAAATACACACAATTAGCAAGCTGGTTCTTAGAGTGACTTTATGCATGTGGTAACACAATGATGAAGGTTGAGGGATAGGTTGAGTGGAGGTGGTAGGTGATAGACACTTGAAGGTGAGACAGTAGCAGATGGATGCAGGAAGGTTTAGCAATGTTGTATGATAGCAGATGATAGAATAGCAGGTGGACATACAAAAGAGATCAACCCAGTGAAGAAAAGTAGCAGTAGTCTCAAGAGCTAGCAATCTAGTTTATGCAGATGTGATAAACAGTCTCTACTATGCAGAGCTAGATAGTGTAAGCTTAGTATAAGTTTATAGAGAATTCCCCTGCGGGGTACTTAGCACTATTAGCGATACAGCCGAAGGGTGGTTCAGGAGAGGCGGATGATCCAGTAGCGGGATACAGGGATCAGCGCAGCGAGGTTCCGTCAGCGAAGTAAGCTTGCAAGCATGGAAGCTTCAAGCAAGGTTAGCATCCAGATAAGGGTGTTTGAACGAACACATGTGAGTGAGAACCGACGCCTTAAATAGCCATCTAGTCCGGCGCTGAGTGATGACAGCTCCAGTCTTAAAGGTGTATGCGCACCTTTCCAAAAGTAAATGGTAGGGCGCATACACTTGTGGAAAGTGTAATTTTGGGTACCAAAGGTACAAGAACATTACACTTAGCAGATGAGTGCCCATTTACTCATTATGCTTAGATGCAGGAGCTGGCCCCTTTAACTCCTTTTCCCACAAGTTCCCGGGTTCCTGGACAGGATCAGAAAAGATTGTTCCTCTGCTTCTCTCCCTCAGAAGCTCAGAGAGGTCACACCTGAAATATCAGAGGTATCTGGGCAAGTCATCTACCAGAGTAATGCAGTTCCACTGGAGTAGCACTTCTGTCTTGGGCCTTAGATCCCTCCAACTGCTCACCTGTGTTAAACAAAGAAAAGAGGGCCCACCAGCCTTGCGCATTACCCAAGTGGTATCTTTAATAATAAGGTAAAGGAAGTATACTCACGATCAGGAAAGATAAGTTCCAATGCTTCTCTCCCTCGCAGCTCAGAAAGGCCACACCTAAAAAGGCAGAGGTAGTTGATTGGCTCTGAGGTAGAGGGGATCACCCCTTGAAATGGGTCAGCCATCTGGAAGGTCCTCCGGCTTGCTGGGAATAGTCTTGGTGACCTAGTTGCTTTGTGTTTACTATGGACTCTGACATGCTTTTATCATTAATTGGTTTGTGAGTATACTTCCTTTAACTTATTAAAGATACCACTTGGGTAATGCACAAGGCTGGTGCGCCCTATTTAATTTGGATTACAGTGTTTACATTGGGTTCTTCCCTGACCCTTAGAGGGCAACAAAGCCTGCACTTCCATTGGAACTAACAAGTAGCTGTGATATATCGACCACCATTACATCACCCTTGAGCTCAGGAGATTGTTGTTGTTTTTTCTGCTCTGTTCACCTGTGTTACCAGAACTACCCTGGATTTCACTGTTAGAGGCATTATTTATGAGGATAATCACAGGTAGCTTAGGTTCTGTACTGTTTTACTGAAGAAATGATTCCCAGATTGACTGTTGTTATTGAGTCCTTTAAATTGTATGCTATGCAGCCACGTTACCCCGATTGAGTGACAGACATTGCTGTGAAGAGTCCATGTTTGTGCAGCTTTCAAAGTTTGTGCAGCTTTTTTTATTCTGCAGCATTCTGTTATTCTGTTTGCGTGTTTTCCCTACCCTGAACCTGTTGTGCAATATTGCTTCTAACTTTATTTAGTACACTGTAAATTATAGTTACTCTGTCTGATTATTCTGCATATTACCTGTTAAAACAGAAAATGCACATATCCTGCAAAAAGAAAACAAACGCAGCCCCCACAAGGACTAGTAAGCTGCAATATATTCAATTTTTTGTTCTTAGGTTTATAAATACTTTAACCACCTCACGTCTAGAGGTTTTTCCTCCCTTCCCGCCATTTTTTGCTATTTAGCATTGCGCTACTTTAACTGATAATTGCGCCACCATGCAACACTGTACCCAAATGAAATTCATATAATTTTCTTTTACCCAACTAGAGCTTTCTTTTGGTGGTATTTGATCACCACTGGGCTTTTTTATTATATGATATATTATATAAGCTGTATAATATACAGTACATAAAAAGAATGGCAATTATGAAAAAAAAAATAATAATTTTTACTCTCCACTTTAAAACATATCTAATTAAAAAAATCTAATTTCTTCAACAATTTTGGCCATAATGTATTCTGCTTCATGCCTGTGGTAAAAAAAAAAAAAAGAAAAGAAAAAAAAGCCCAATCAATGTATATTGATTGGTTTGTGTGAAATGTATAGCATCTACAAACTATGGTAAGTATAATTAAATTTCTTTTTTTTTTTTTTTTTTTATATACTACTAATGGAGGTGACCAGTGACTTATAGTTTGACTGTGATAGTGTGACATGAAATGTGACCCTAACTGACAATGAGTTGAAACTGACTAACTGGCACTAACATCAGCAGTAACACTAATACAGTGATCAGTGATAATACTGTACACTGTCACTGTACTAGTGACACTGGCTGGGAAGGGGTTAACATCTTGGGTAATCAAGTGGTTAAATATTTGCCTAACAAGTGTTAATATGTGAAAAATGTGTAATATGTGTAATGTGTGCTGCTTTTTTTTTTTTTTTTTTTTAAACAACTTAATGTGTGCTGCTTTTACTAAAGATCTCTTTGTTTTTTATCTCTGCTTTGCAAGGACAATAAAACAGAGATACCGTTCCCTCAGGCCAAGACCTGTTGATCGGCTGTGTCCAATCAATGGCTGGCAATAAATCATTGGCTGTGACCTGCTGACTAACAGGTCCTGCAGCCAATTACAGCTCAGGATTCCAGGAAAAGAAAGTTCCGGTATATAGGTATGTTGTTTTGCCTGTACAAGCCGCCCGTCCCCCGTAAATGTACTGTGGACAGGTGGCAAGTGGTTAAAACTGAACTCTAGGAATTATATATTTTTTAAAACTAACATTGGTCTAGCTTGGTTACATCCAATCTTTCATATCTCACATCCAGAGTAGCCTGTGCTACAGTTAGAGCTGGTCTCTTTTGGGATGAAGCTGCTTGAGCGAATTTCCTTCTGTATACTGAGCACAAGGAGTTGCTTACTTGGCACCTCCACCATTCAGAAAGGGTCTTGTCTATTTTTTTAATGAACACAAAGGGTTCTCTCATTAGAGTAGATAGAAAGGAGTGGCAGATGAAATCACAATCTCCACCTCACCTCCTCTTTAGTATGACTTTTCAATGATCAGGTTGTCTACCGATGATGTTTGTTTTTTAATGTAATATCTTTTACAGAAATCTAAAAGAACAAGGTATATGGTGTCTCATAGGGATCCATTTACAATGCCTATACGGCCCAATATCCAGGGGACACCAACCCAAAATAATTCAAGAATATATTAAAGGAAAAGGGAAAAGGGAATGAGGTAACTGGGTGTTAAATGGTGAACCCTGGGTATGTTAATCACAAATCTACAACAATATAGAAAAATATCAAAAAAGTTTATTTGTAAAAAAAAAACATTAAAAGATATTTGCTCTGGGAGGCATGTGCAAAGCCACCCCATACACAACCGGTAATACAGTATCTTTTACAGAAATCATGTCCTTTCTACATGAAGTATTAACAATCTTATAATTTAAAGATGAATTTTAGCTGCAATGATACTGATATGATCGGGGAAAGGAAAGACTGACTCTTTTGCTTACAAAATATCTATAGACAAAACTTTTTTTTTTTGTTTTGGATAGAACTCCTGTTAAGGGTTAGAACTCCTCTCAGCTTTTACTGCCATTGGAGACTGCTTTGGGGAGGTTACCTCACTTTCTATTTAGTAAAAAGGTTGTCCTCAGTACAGGAAGTGAGGGGAATTTCTCTAGGACCTGGTTCACACCATGCATGTGTCATGAAAAGGTATTAAAAGTCCATTGAAGCTTTGAAGCATAAAATGCCATGAAAGTCCATTGAAGCTTTACAAATCTGTATACGGCATTGCATCGCATTGTAAAAAATGAGGCATGTCCGATTTTGCATGCATTTAACAGCGTTTTATGGTCCACTGAAGTCCATAGAAGTGCATAAAAATGCACGTATTGTGCATTTTCACGTTTTTTATGCATTTTCATGTTATTCCAGGTCAGTACATTGCAGCTTGTCATGTCACAGTTACAATCACATTCCCTGGATACCTGGATACCTGCTAATGAAGATCATGAGAGTTACTACAGCAGCTGCAAACAGTGGTGTAAAATCAGCCATATTTCCTCAACTCCATATACTGAGAACCAGCTCATTCCCTCATGATATCACTAAAAGAAAAGCATACTCATTGGTTAACAACAAAAATACACAATGCATGAAAACACATGAAAGCACGACAATGCACAAAAAGAACACCTAAAATGGCGATCAAGTCTAAGTAGTTAGTCCAAGTACTAACTATTCCTAAAATGTCTCCTGTCCTACTTATCCTGCTACCCTGTGTAAAAAAGATCTGTGTACTTACCTTTTTGTCAGTCCACTTCGGTCCATTTAAGTGATCAGCCACTCAGACTCCCCTGCGTCAGTATGTGGCTGTAGGGGAGAGGAGGGAGCGCCAACAACATAGCTCCCAACATAGCTGATTTCAAGGAACTGTCTCTGATTTGGAACAAAGTCCCTCTGTATGAATAGTTAGTGTTAGGTTGGAGTTACCTGCTGCAAATTTTCTATCAGTTCCTGCCTGGTAAAAGGTCCAAAGAACAGAAGGTGAGGGGAAATGTCCCTAACAAAGCACTGGATTTCAGTAAAACCTGACATGCATAGCTTTCAACTGTTCCTGATTTTAAAAGACTGTCCCTCATTTGAAACAATGTCCCTCTGTCTGTCAAGGTGTTACCTTGCCATCCTGTTGGCCGCCATTTTGGACATGTGCAGACTGCTGTCTCTTATAAACTCTGTTTGCATCATCACTTGCCTGCTGCCTGGGCGTCGCTCAGTGATGATGTTGCACACCTGACTATTTATATCACCTGATGACTTGAAGTCCTTGCCCTTGTGTTTGTGCTCCAAGGTGCATCATTGCTACCAGTCTTCTGTTCTCCATGTTCCTCCGTGCATGACCTGGCTTGGCTGACAAATTTTCTGGTTCTCAAATCCGCATCGGCTTACGACCCGCAATCAGCTGACTACCTGCGTCTAGACTTGATCCCGGCTTGGATGACTACCTGCTTCTGGACTTGACTCCGGCTGTTCCTGATTTTGCTCCCCTCTCTTGCTGTGTGTTTATTGTTGTTGCTCTAATAAACTGCTTTATTTTACTTGCATCTTTGTGTGGTCTGGTTTCCTGGCACCCTGACACTGTCCCACTTTCATTTTCATTTGTCCCTCATTTTGGTCTGATCTATATAGTTTTATAAATAATGCACTATTTATCTTTAAAAAGGGTTTTACAGTGCTAAACCTTTCATCCAAATTCTAAATGGCTGCATTCCTAAATTTCAAAAGCTGATATAAAGGAAAAGTAGTGGTAAAAAAAAAAAAGTGGTTTTGGGTTTTACTGATAATTTTTTTGTATAATTCTCTTTAACTACTTGCCGACTGCCTAACGCCGATCTACGTCGGCAGTTAGCCCCTCACAGGCAAAGTGACGTAGGGCTACGTCACTAGCTTGTGAGGGTCTAGGGAGCGAGCGCGCGCCCCCGGAGGCGCGCTCCCGCGTGGTCAAGGACCCCCCCGCGCGTGTGACCAGCGGACCCGATGTCCGCCGGTCACTCGGCGATCGGCGGGGGAGAGGGAGAATGTCAGGCAGCTTGTGTAAACAAGCTGCCTGTCATTCTCCTCGCTGTAAAGACACTGATCAAACGGATCTAGTATGTAGATCCGTTGATCAGTGTCCTTACAGCTGAAGCCACAGCCAATCACAGTAGAAAGCATGCCCCTAGGGATACACACAGCCCCTCCCTCCCAAATAAAGTTAACCCCTTCACAACCAGTGTATTTTTACAGTAACAGTGCATATGTATAGCACTGATTACTGTAGAAATGTCACTGGTAACCCCAAAAGTGTCACAAATGTCAGTCAAGGGTCCAATCTGTCCGCCCCAATGTCGCAGTACCGCAAAAAAAATCGCAGATCACCGCCATTACGCGTTAAAAAAAAACAACAAAAATGACAAAAATCTTTCCCTTTGTTAGTAAACGCGATAACTTTTGCGCAAACCAATCAAAATACGCTTTTTGCGATTTTTTTTTACCAAACATATGTAGCATAAAACAAATTGGCCGAAAATTTTAAAAAATTTTGATTTTTACTTTTTTTTTGGGGGGAATTTCATATAAAAAAATGTGAAAAATATTGTTATTTTTGCAAAATTGACGCTCTTTTTTTGTTTATAGCGCGTGATCAAAAAATCGCACAGGTGATCAAATACCACCAAAAGAAAGCTCTGTTTGTGGGAAAAAAAGGACGTCAAATTCGTTTAGGTACAGCGTCGCACGACCGCGCAATTGTCCGTTAAAGTCACGCAGTGCCGAATCGCAAAATACCCCCTGGTCAGGAAGGGGGTAAAATCTTCCGGGGCTTAAGTGGTTAAAGGGGGCGTTACAAGGGGGTGTGACCTATGCCTCCATACTTTGGCTAATAGGTGTCCCTCGCTCCCATCTCAAAAGGTTGGGAGGTATGGCACCAACAGCTAGGCCATGGGAGACTATGGGTGATGTCACGGCTCCTGGAAGTTCCAGGTTTTGTTGAGTTCTCCATGACACAGAGAAGCTGAAGCTGCAGGATTATGTGACCAGAACAGACAAAAAAAAAAAAGATAAGTATGCAAATCCTATTTTACATAAGGTTGGCAGAATAAGTAGGGGGAGGGGGACAGGAAAATTTTTAAGAATAGTTAGTGTTAGGTTGGAGTTCCCTGCTGCAAATTTTCTATCACTTCCTGCCTGGTAAAAGGTCCAAACAACAGAAGGTGAGGGGAAATTTCTTTAACAGAGCACTGGATATCAGTAAAATCTGACATGCATTGCTCCCAACTGTCCCTGATTTTGAGGGACTGTCCCTCATTTGAAACAATGTCCCTCTGTCCCCCTTTCTTCTTCATTTGTCCCTCATTTTGGTCTGTTCCATATAGTTGTATATAAAATGCACTATGAGTGTTTCTCAGTGCTAAACCTTTCATCCAATTTCTAAATTGCTGCATTTGTAAATTCCAAAAGCCAATATCAAGGAATAGTAGTGGTAAAAATAAATAAATAAATAAATAAAAAACTTGTGGGTTTAACTAATCATTTTTTTTGTTTAATTCTTCTTTAAGGGGCATGGCAGGGGGCATGTTCTATGCCTACATACTTTTGCTAATAGGTGTCCCTCGTTCCCATCTCAAAACTTTGGGAGGTATGGACATGGGTTCTAACTCTTCTCAACTTTGTTCAAAATAAAAACAGTTTAGGGGAAAGATTCACTTTAAAACTGGCCAAATGCCTCCCACCCTCCAATTTTCACAAATTTTGGAGGTAACTTAGTTCCCTGAGAGATCAATGACCGCTTACTCTTGTTTCTCTACTTATTTGTACTTTTCCAGCTCAGCAGTTGAAAACAGATTAAATTTGGATGCGGGAAAATACGATTGCAATACTGTGTGTGTTACATTCCCTTAAAAGTCAATATCTTCCATCATACATACATGAGAGTTTTCTTGGCATGAAATAAAACTTTATTCATAGCTAACCAATAAGTGATAACTTCTATTTCAAAGAGTCTGAGTACTTATTATGCTAAGTTCCAGCCTCACACTATTAAGATGAAGAACTGGTCCTTGTATGAAGTGTTGGTAATAACAACTCCCTGGCGCCCAATTTGGATGACAATGATACAGTTTACTAATAAACTGATTTATTCTATGCCCGATCTCGTTCTTGCTGTATCTCAAAGCTCCCGTTTCCAAAACGCAGACTTTCTTTTATTAAAGAGGAATAACAAAGCAACATTACAAGTGTTATTAAGTTTAAGCAGGAATTGATATTGCTCCTCTCTTATTTGTCATTACTTTCATTTCGTTCCCCCCGTCTGCTGTGTGTCTTATTGAATTTTGAGTGGTCGGAAGCATGTAGACGCAGTGAGTAATATGTGTTTTTTAATGCAAACCATCACTTATAAAAATTTGTCTCGCTCACAATATGAGCGTCCTCCCTCTTTTTGATTTGGTGCCATCGTACTTCTTTGTATTTTGTTTGCATTGACTTTGTATTGTTGATAGAGATGGAGAAGGCTGCCAGATATCTCTGTAATTGAGTTAGGATGATGAAGAAGTTGAGTTTAGCACAATAAATAGAGAGCTGAAAGTGTTTCCTGAAACTCCGTGGATTAGCCCAAGACTGTTGAAAATAATGGCTGGGGCAGCTGGGATTTGCCAAGCACATGTTGCATTAACTGAAAAATGAGAGCTGTGGCAGCTAGGATTGGATTTCAAGTATTATAAAACTTTAAATAGAGGCCAAAAGAAGCTACATTTTAAAGGGAAAGTAGCAAAAGTGTGCCTGTTTCTGTAGCACGGACGACATTTGGAAGCCTCGTTCTACATTGAATAATGTCTGCCTGGTATTATGATAACACTGTTATGATTAGCAGTATGGTTTTTATAACATAAAGCTATGTGTTCAGTGGGGGAAAAATGCCCTTTCATTGATATATAGTAGGAAAAATGTCCCCCTTACAGTGGTGGCTAGAATGTCACTCTTACAGCCAATTGTAAAGATCATTGGGTTCATGCAGCTGGCTCTACCAGGTAGAGGCGACCCAGCACCTATCCATGCACCATTAACTGGGAGGTAAATAAGCCACAACTCAATGAACCCTTAGTAACCTCTGGAGGAACCCTTGTTGAGAATGGCTGGTCTAAAATATGAACCGCTGAGCAGTAACCCCCGAAGGCCCAAGACATCAGTAAAAACTCAGTTCAGGGTGGCCTAAGACTATTATTCTGAATTCTGGATTCTTCATAAACGCTAAATTAATCAAGATTTGGACTCCAAGACACAACAAGGTTGCTAACCAGCATGGCAGACCTGCAAATTCAACCACCAAAGTCCCAACACCTCCATAGTATTTGTCCTACTGTTCTTCACACATAGGATCTCCTCACAAGATCATTTTTCTTCATGTTGCACTACCCCCAGAGGAGCTGCTAAATTGTTTTCTGATTTCTCTGCCCACCTGAGGATGACACACCTCGCTCACCAACCACTTACCAACACACCTTAAGGTATTTCAAAGAATTTATCAGGCCAAGCATAGCCTAACAGAAAAGAAAATTAGCAAGTGGATTTATACAATCAATAAGACAGTAACATTATTCTGAGAGATATGGTTAACCACTTTAGCCCCGGAGGATTTGGCTGCTCAATGACAAGGCCCTATTTTGCGATTCGGCACTGTGTGAATTTAACGCACAATTGCGCGGTCGTGCGATGCTGCACCCAAATGAGATTGACATACTTTTTTTCCCATAAACAGAGTTTTCTTTTGGTGGTATTTGATCACCTGTGTGATTTTTATTTTTTGCGCTATAAACAAAAAAATAGTGACAATTTTGAAAAAATAACAATATTTGTCAAATTTGTTTATATGAAAAAAAAAAATGTAAAAAATGTAAAAATCAAAATTTTTTAACATTTTGGGGCAATATGTTTTCTGCTACATATTTTTGGTAAAAAAAATTGCAATAAGCGTATTTTGATTGGTTTGCGCAAAAGTTATTGCGTTTACTAACTAAGGGAAAGATTTATGTCATTTTTATTGTTTTTTTTTCAACTAGTAATGGCGGCGATCTGCGTTTTTTTTGCGGGACTGCGACATTGCGGCAGACAGATCGGACCTCTGACTGACATTTTTGACACTTTTGGGGGTACCAGTGACATTACTACAGTAATCACTGCTATAAATATTCACTGTTACTGTAAAAACGACACTGGCAGGGAAGGGGTTAACTTTATTGGTGATCAAGGGGTTAAGTGTGTCCCTAGGGGCGTGATTCTAACTGTCAGGGGGCGTGGCTAGTGAAGTAACCACAGAGACATGCGATCCTATATAGCGGGATCGCATAGCCTCTGTGCATACTTCAGGGAGAATGACAGACGGCTGTGTTTACATCAGCCGTCTGTCTTTCTCCATCTCCTGCTGGACATCGCGAGTGACCAGCGGCCATCGGAGCCACTGGTCACACACGCTGGCTCCCCAGGTAACGAACTGGGGCGGGAGCGCGCCGCTGGGGGCGGGAGCGCGCCGCCGGCGGCGCGTGCTTGCCCCCTAAAGTCTCATGGGCGAGCGACGTAGGTCTATGTCGCTTTGCCTGTAAGTGGCAGAGTGCCGCAGTAAATCTACGTGAGGCGGGGCTAAACTGGTTAAACACCTGCAGTATTCTGACTAACAGTAACTAAGAGAACTAAACTACATTTTCCTAGCAACAGCAGGAAAGACAGTCCTAACTTGCTATAATAATCCTCATTTTGTCACACTAGCCAGTGAATGATGAAAAAAAATAAAAAGTTGGCTGGCAAAGTTGGGGTCCTTGAAAAAAACACAACAGTTCCCAACAAACAACAGAATAACTTGTGCAACATTAGTCTCTAATTAGACCCAGGGCGCTCTCTTCTGTGTCTCTGGACTTCTATGCTCCGATTTAGTGAATGTCAAGTTCATGTCAGGAAGAGGTAGAAGTTGCTGTGATTTCTTTCTTTCAGTCAGTGGTACAGTCTGATCACACCAACACGTGATTTTGCGCAGCCAGGGCACCCTGCCGCAGTATATTTGCGTGGGGCGCTCGGCAAGCGGTTAAAGATGGCTGCTGCACTTCTGTATTAATGAGTATTCAGTTTAACCCTATTTACACTGCAGAAAGCGAATACAACAGCAGCAAACAAAGAAGTTCTGTAACAGTTATCAGCTACAGTCCGATTACATTCCCAATAAAAAGAATGCCCAGACTAGAGGGTATTTGCCTAACCACTTGCCGACTGCCCCACGCAGATTTACTGCGGCAGGGAAAGATCGTGTGATTCAGCTAAGCTGAAGGCTCTCTGCCTCTGTCCAACCCATTCCCCCACACAGTTAGTAAGCACAAAAGGCAACACATTCACCCCCAGTGTTAACCCCTTCCCTGCCAGTGTCATCCATATAGTAACAGTGCATATTATTTAGCACTGATTACTGTATTAATGTCACTGGTCCCTAAAATGTCAAAAATATCAGTTAGGGGTCTGATCTGTCTGTCGCAATGTCGCAGTCCCAATAAAAATCGCTGATCACCGGCACTACTAATAAAAAAATAAAAATAAATAAAAAGTCCATAAATCTATCCCGTAATTTGTAAATGTTATAACTTTTGTGCAAACCAATTAATGTACGCTTTTTGGCGTTTTTTTTTTTTTTTAACAAAAATACGTAGCAGAATACAAATTGGCCTAAACTGGCCAATTTTTTTTTTTTTTATTGGGAATGTTTTATAGCAGAAAGTAAATAATATTGTGTTTTTTTCAAAATCGTCGCTCTTTTTTTTGTTTATAGAGCCAAATCTAAAAACTGCAGAGGTGATCAAATACCACCAAAAAAAAAGCTCTATTTGTGGGGGAAAAAAAGGACATCAAATGTATTTGGGTACGGCGTCGCACGACCACGCAATTGTCAGTTAAAGCAACGCAGTGCCCAATCACAGAAAAATGGCCTGGTCATTTAGGGGGTAAAACCTTCCGGGGCTGAAGTCGTTAAACAAGTTTTACTGAACTTGGTGCATCAAACATGCAAATTATTCAACATCCAATGCTCCTTCACAGACATAACTGCTGTATGTGGGCAGGGTCTACTGTGCCCATGTACATGGGATAAAGACGGCTCTTGCTTTCCTGAAGGGGAATGTTCACACAGTTCCCACTCACATGGTATCACAACTGCACTTTTTCCCAGGTTGAGGGTGTTGGGGTTTGGGGGACAGATAATATAGTGCTTCCGGTGGGTTGGAGATGCAGAAGAGGGGGGAGGACTGTTATTTGGGGGGTAAATGGTATGATGTTTCATGTAGGGTTGGGATGATATTGAGGGATGGGGTTTTGGTATGGAGACAAACATTATGGGGCTTTATGTGGGGGGGGGGGGGGGGGTGACAAGATGCTGGGATTGGACACTGTGATTTGGGGGAGAAGATAATGTGGTTTGAGTGGGAGTTAGATGATCCTTTGTAGGGGGGGGGGTGTAGTTTGGGAGACAGATGATATAAAGTGATGTCACATGTCATAGTGTTGAAGTCCCCTATTCTTGCTGATGTTCTTTAAGTCATTTACACGATAACCACACTCTTCATTTAAATTAGCCACATCCTTGGCACTTCATCGAACCTTAAAGTGGAGTTCCACCCTAAAATTACACTTCCGTCCATCTTCTTGCCCCGGGTCACCTGAAAAACAAATGGATAATCACATTTTTTTTTTTTTTTTTACTTACCTTGTTTTAGAAGATAATATACTTACCTTACTTCCTCTTCCTCCCTCGGCGGCCACGACGAGTCGTCACTTCCTGGCTTGCAATGATTCCTGGGAGCTGAACGTCATCGCTCCCAGGAATCAATGCGCCTGCACCGGCCCCGACGTCAGTTCCGGTGCAGGCGCCGTCATACCTTGCTAAACAGCTTCTGGGCATGCCCAGAAGCTGTGCAGGGATGACGCTGCAGCACCGGAAGTGACGGCGGGGCCGGTGCAGTGCATCGTGGGACAGAGGAGGACGGAAGAGGACGCAGAAGAGGATCGCACTGGCTTCAAGCTGCCCACACCTGAGATGGCAGCACTGGACAATACATTTTCAAGGTAAGTATTTCTTCTTGCAGGTAAGTGCAACCCGGGACAGTTCAGAGGCTATCCATTGTGGAATGCACTAGCCCTGAATGTCCCGGGGGTATTTTTATGTATTTTTTTTGGTTTTAGGTGGAACTCCGCTTTAAGAGGAAGCAAAAACATTTTCTTGTGTAATCTACAAATTATCTAAATCCACTAAGTAATGGAGATAAACAATAAACAAAACCAGATAAGTTTGAAGTCCAGCCATGAAAGGACGGGAAGTATATTATTTGCAAGATTACCATAAAGAGAAAATAGCCTGAAGGAAGAAAACAAATGCAGCCATCACATCTATTGACCTGTTAGCTACAATATATTATGTTTTTGTTTTTTGGTTAGATACATTTTAACTTACTACTTTAAGGATTGAGCTGTCTGTGTTCTTAGATTTTAAATATAATGTTATAAAAAAATTAAAACTTATCAGAACTTAAATAAATTAAAGCATGGTTGCAGTAGGAGGTATTTTTCAACACATGTCTCTAAAATAATATCCAGCCATTCCAGGGAACAATCCAGCTGCCCATTGTCAGCCTTCTTTAGCTCACAATGGCTCCAAGCCTAGCTTAACAGGCTACCGCATATGTCTAATATCTCTGTGCAGAAAATTATACTTTTATATAAATCTTATATTTGGAGCTCTTTAAAATAAAGAAGTTTTGTTTTATGCTTGAAATTGTTATCAAAGAATTAATGGTATTAATGAAAAGAGTGATATGGTTTTGAAGTGAAGGGACTCTGAAATCCCAGCATAAAACAAATTCTTTCAAATGCTTGTCTTGTAGTGGAAGATAAACGAGTTTACATTTCAGCACTTGACACCTTGGAAATGTCTGTGTCTGGGTCCACCCCAGTCTTTGACACATAAGTCAGAAAGCTACAGAATAGAAGAAATTGGGAACAGATCTGTTCTTAAAGGCTTAGTTCACATTTTTCTGACTTTTTCCAAGGCATTACAGCGTCTTAAAGAGGAACTGCAGTCTGCTCACATAATTTGCAATAAAAACATCTTTGCCATTCTGAAGCTTCCCTTCACCCACATTGAATATTATTTTATATATATTGTGATTCTTTACTTGACAGACAGACACACATTGACACCACTGCTTGCCTGGACATTTCTCCTTTCTGGATGAATACTCATGGATCTCCGCAGTCTCCTGTTATCTACGCCCTCATCCAGCCCCCTCCAGCTCTGCAGCTCTCATTGGCTTTCCTATGACTCATCCCTCCTCTTTTGCTGACAAACTCTCACGAGATTGAGAGAGAGCTGTACATGATGACATTAGCCTGACAAGACAAGAAAGATGAAGTGGGCTGTATAAGGTATTTACTGGCAGAAAAAAGAAAGTTTTAATATCAAAAGTTAAAACAACAAGGGCAGAGGATGTAATAGATAGAAAGATAAACACCAGCAATGGAGTGCCAAATCCCCCAAGTACCAGCACTGGAGGGTCACATCCCCCAAGAGTCAGGGCCAATACTTACCTCCCAGATGCTCTTACCAACTCAACATTGCTGCCTTCCAACACGGGATCAGCCAGCATTCCTCCTTTCACCGCACACCCAGGTGTGTAGGCCAATACTGAAAATTTTTGAGAACTTCATTTTTTTAAATTTATTTTTGCCCGACACTTAACTCCAATTTATTGTGGACCAGACAAATCTATTTTCTCAACAGTATATTGCTAACAACTCCAGTTAATCCTTTGCCTATCTGTATGAGTAGAGGCATCTGACTTTGGAGGAGTTCAAATTGTTTATGGGCCTCAACCTTAACATGGGTGCTTACTAAAAAAATGGAGGACATGCCTACTGGTCCACCCACCCCATCCGCCACATGCCCATTTATTCATCTGTGATGCCCAGGTCCCGCTATGAGAGGATCATACGCTTCAATTACTTCAGTGATAATACCGACTGCCCACTCCGAGATCATCCCAACTATGACAAATTGTACAAAACTTGCTCACTTATAATTTTTTTTCCCCCAAGGATTTGCTGAACTTTTTCCCTGATTAAAATATGTGTGTGGATGAGTCCCTTGTACACTTTACTGGCCGGCTAGGAATAAAACAATATATCCAAGCAAAAGGGCCAGATATGGAGTAAAATTCTTTAAGCTATGTGAAAGAGCCACGGGATATCTGTGTGCATTCTGCATATATGAAGGAAGAGATTCCCAGCTCCAGCCCCCTGAGTGCCGGACCTACATTGGCACAACCGGAAAAATTGTATGGGACCTGGCATACCCACTTCTGCAAAAAGGTTATCACATCTTCCTGGATAACTTTAATACCAGTTCCCCTTTTCCGTCACCCACACAAAACTGCACCCACAAAAACCCTGGCCTGCAGTACCTCCACAAAGGTCAGAAAGGGCTTCCCACAATGTTTAGTGAACACAAGGCTACTAAGGGGGGACTCAGCAAGTCTGAGAAACAATGAAGTGCTGGCCTTGAAGTGGAGGATAAGAGAAAGGGAAAACATGCTGTCCACCATCCATAATGACACCTCGGTGGAGATTCCCAGAAGACACGGTCCCATTCAAAAACCTGAATGCGTCCAAGATTATAATCTTTACATGGGGGGGGGGGGAAGGGGGATGTGGATAAAATTATCAAATGCTTCAGCCCCATTTGGCAACAAGGAGGTACCATTTCTGGTATAAAAAAAGTTGCCATTTCTCTTATTTAATTGGCCAGTTACAATGCTTTTGTCACCTACACCTACCTGTTAGCCGACTTCATGAGAGCAATTTCCCAGAGAACATTTCACCATTGGAAGCAGGCCGAAGACTCCAAAAAAGATGTCGCATATGCAGCAAAGGAGGAGTTAGAAGAAATACCATCTATCATTGTCCCCAGTGTCCCTCCCAACCTGGCCTATGCATTGGAGATTGCTTCTGACATTTTCAAACATCCCTAAAATATTAGCCCATAATTTTAACCATTTCCCCATTTTCAACATCTGTGCTGACCATTTGCCTGGTTCCTCAAATAACCAAGCCACTGCCTTCCACGTAAACTGACCCTGGCCTGTTTATCGACTATGCCTCTGCCTACTGCCTGTCTCTATGTCAAGAACAATATAAAGGTGCTAGAAAGGAGTGACATTACGGATGGGATGAGCATGGATTTAGAATCTGTGTGGGTTGAACTCGATAGGGAAGAAGATAAGGGAAAAGTAGTTGTGGGGGTTTGCTATAGGCCACCTAACCAAGGGGAGGAGGTAGAGCTGGAATTTTTAGCACTAATAGGTAAAGCGGCAAAACTAGGATCAGTCATCATATTGGGGGACTTCAATTATCCCGACATTGACTGGGAAGAGGGGACTGCACACTCGCATAAGGCCCGGCTATTCACGGAAACCTTACAGAATAACTACATGTCGCAGTTTGTGGATTCCCCTACTAGAGAGAATGCTATCCTGGATCTATTGATCACTAATGACCCAGACATAATCTCGGAGGTAGGAGTCCAGGACAACCTGGGCTCTAGCGATCACAGGATGATCACATTTAGTATAAATAACAATATAAAAAGGCAAGTGGGGAACATAAGAACCCTAAACTTCAGAAGGGCAGACTTTCCAAAATTGTACTCATTGATGGAAAGGGTAAACTGGGACCAAACCCTGGGATCACTGACCACAGAGGAAAAATGGGAATGCTTTAGAACAATATTAAGCAAAGGCATCTTGCAGTGCATTCCTATGGGGAATAAATTTAGAAGAGACAAAGCCAAACCTGGCTGGCTAAACCGTAGCGTTAAAAAACTTATTAGGGGAAAAAAATTGGCCTTCAAGAAATATAAATCAGAGGGCACAGTATCGGCCTTCCAGCAATACAAGGAGGAAAATAAGAAGTGTAAACACGAAATCAAGATGGCTAAAATCAACTTTGAGAGACAAATAGCGGAGGATAGTAAAAAAAACCCAAAGAAATTCTTTAAATATATCAACAGCAAAAAAACTAGGGCAGAGCATATTGCACACATAATTAACGATGATGGGAGGATGGTTACAGAGGACACTGAAAAAGCAACCGTGCTGAATTCTTTTTTCTCGTCAGTCTTTACGCAGGAAAAGGAAGGGTACACTGACCATGACTGTATGGTTAGTAGTAATACACAGGACTTGCCACTATGGCTAACAGAGGGGGAAATCAGGGAAAGACTGGATAAACTTAACACAAACAAATCACCAGGCCCGGATGGCGTACATCCGAGAGTGCTCAAGGAACTCAGTATGGTTATATCTAGACCACTGTTCCTGATCTTTGCTGACAGTATTAGGACAGGAGATGTACCAGGGGATTGGAGGAAGGCTAACGTGATTCCGATATTCAAAAAGGGCCAGAGACATATCCCGGGAAATTATAGGCCTGTCAGTCTGACATCAATAATATGTAAACTTTTGGAGGGGATGATAAGGGACTATATCGTAGAGTATGCTAAAGACAACAACATCATCAGTAGTAACCAGCACGGGTTTACAAATGGGCGTTCTTGTCAAACCAATCTCTTAGCATTCTACGAGGAAGTGAGCTGTGAGCTAGATAGGGGGAGACCAGTGGATGTGGTGTACTTGGATTTCGCTAAGGCGTTTGATACAGTTCCCCACAAGCGCTTAATTTATAAAATAAGGTCTGCAGGTATCGACAGCAGGGTTTGCTCTTGGATACGGAATTGGCTAAAAGGCCGTGTCCAAAGGGTAGTAATAAACAGCGCATACTCAGACTGGTCTGAGGTAGTAAGCGGGGTGCCCCAGGGCTCAGTCCTGGGACCAACCTTGTTCAATTTATTCATAAACAGCATTGAGGAAGGGATCAGTAGTTCGTTATCAGTTTTTGCAGATGACACAAAATTGGCCAGGGCAATAACTGCACAGCATGAAGCAGATATCCTACAGAATGACCTGGACAAAATTACGGAGTGGGCAACGACATGGCAAATGAGGTTTAATGTGGAGAAGTGTAAGGTTTTGCACTTGGGGACCAAAAACATAAAAACACAATACACGTTAGGAGGGGAACCCTTGGGGGAATCAAAAATGGAGAAAGATTTGGGAGTCTTAGTTGATGATAGATTAGGCAACAGCATGCAATGCCAAGCGGCAGCTTCCAAAGCCAACAGAATATTAGCATGCATAAAGAAAGGGATGTATTCCAGAGATAAGACTATAATCCTTCCACTTTATAAAACTCTGGTCCGACCGCATCTGGAGTATTCTGTCCAGTTCTGGTCGCCAGTCCTCAGGAGGGATGTGTTGGAGCTGGAGAAAGTCCAGAGAAGGGCAACTAAACTGATTAGGGGGTTGGAGGACCTTACCTATGAAGAGCGGCTGCAATCGCTCGATTTATTTTCCCTGGAGAAAAGACGTCTGAGAGGGGACATGATAGCAATTTATAAATATCTTAATGGGGATCTCAGCTTAGAAGAAAAGCTGTTCATTCGAAGGAATTGCATGAGGACTCGAGGACATACAATGCGATTAGAGGAGAAGCGTTTTAACCTCAGGCAACGTGGGGGGTTCTTTACTGTTAGGGCTACAAGATTGTGGAATTGTCTACCACAAGAGGTGGTTTCTGCGGGTAGTATGGTGACTTTCAAAAGACTCTTAGACTTACATCTCAAGGATCAGGAGATTGAGGGCTATGTTAGATGATTACAGTCACACACACCTACACAGGTTGAACTGGATGGACTATTGTCTTTATTCAACCTCGCCTACTATGTAACTATGTAACTATATACTGTCTGTATTGTTGATCTATGCCTCTGCCTACTGTCTGCCATGTTTCTGCTCTCCACGTGAACTGGCCCTGGTCTGTTTATCGACTAAGCTTTTGCTTACCGCTTGGACTGATCTGTTGCCCTGCTACTGTATTACACAGGGGTCTCCCATATATGAGGAGTCCAGAATTGTTTTTGCCGATGGAGAAAACTATTTTTTTCTCCGGGTTTTGTAATTTCCAGATCAGGGTCTGGAGACCAGAGACTTCAAAGAGATTTGGGCAGGAGAAGCCTCTACCCCTGTACCAGGTCTTACCTGACTGAGGCCCTCAGTCTGCTGCTGACCTACTGCCATCATGCCTCTGCCTGCCGCATGAACTGACTACACCTCTACCTGCTACCTGTACTATGGAAATATTTAGCTGTAGCAAGAGGCAGTATGTTTATGAAGGGCTGGAGATCGGTACAATAATGAATGTCTGCAGGTAACAGTGTACCAGGACCAATATTTTGGCTGTGCTGACCATGTCTTTGCCTGGACAATTCTTTTGGCTGTTGCTGACCACATCTCTGCCTGCTGCCTGGACTAATGCTTTGGATGTGCTGACAATATCTCTGCCTCTATATTTTATATAGATGCGTTACGCACAGATACATATTGATATATTTCAAGCATTTCTTTCTTTAACCACTTGCCAACTGCCCCACGCAGATTTACTGTGGCAGGGCGGCTTGGCTGCGCATATTCACGTAGATCTACGTGACTATTTGCATGTGGTCCCGGCAGTGTGTGCGCGCCGCCGGAGCCGCGTTTCCACTGTGATTAGACACAGCATGAGCCAAACCGCGGGAGGAGCTGGCACGATCGCCGCCGGCCTCCTGCAATCTTCGGGGGAAACTGACAGAAGAGCTGTCTATTTTTGTAAACAAAGCAGGTGGCTCTTCTGTCAGACAGGCACACAAAGATTGTGTGTTTCAGCTAAACATGGATCTCGGTGTGCCTTTCACAGAGCCCTCCCTCCCCCCACAGTTAGCAAGCACTTTAGGCATACATTTAACCCTTTGATCACCCCCCGTAATTAACCCCCCCCCCCCACCGTGAGTAAACACCAACAGGCATACATTAACCCCTTTGATTACCCCCAGTGTTAACCCCTCCCCTGCCAGTGTCATTTATACAGTTACAGTGCATATTAGTTAGCTCTTCTCGGCCTTTTGGCTAAGATCAAGTGTAGTATCTGTTCTTATCAGTGTTGGTATGGAACCGGAAGGTTAGTATCGGTGGTGGCCGAAGTTAACCGGGGCGCTCTGGGCGTAACTGGAGGACCGGAGTAGGCCAAACCAGAGAAAGCCGGATGGTTCCAATGCCTTCCTGATTTGAATGGGTCCGCCCCTGTCAGTTTGAAGGGAGCGAGAAAGCCGTCGTGGTCAACTGGTTAGTACTGCTCCTGGATGTAATTGGTGGGAGTGCGGATGGTGAGGGGAAGGGCCCTTCCTCCTGGGTGAATTTGGCTGAGAAGGGGGCCATTTTCTATACCTTTCGAGGTTGGGCTCTCCCTGAGCTGTCTGCATTCCTGGCCTCCTGACAGGAAGGGCTACACTTGGTCTGGCCATGGGCTGAGTCTGAGAAAGCCCGTGGTGTATGTGCCCCTGGGGTGGCAGCCCAGGGGTGCCTCAATTTCACTGGTGAGGGGCAGCTCACCTGAGTTTTTGTGGCACCTTGGTCACTGCACCATTACACTTTTTCTGCACCTGCCTCTTGGGGTGGGCCTTTTGGCCAACACCAGAGGAATTTTTTATTCCTGGCCGGGGGGCCTGCCGAGGTCTTGCACTTAGGCACTACCCAGCACTTCTCCCCTTCCCCTTCCCCTTCCCCTTCCCCTTCCCCTTTCCCCACTCTGTTTTTTCTTTGTTTGTGTGTTCACGTGTGTCCCTTTTGGTTGTATTGTCACTTGCACGATGAGTATGGCGTAGGTCCTCGGGCCTGCCCTGAAAGTCTTGGGAGGGGGTGGATATGGCCTTTTGGCTTAGTTCGCCCCCTCTCATGGGGTCTCCCTTCGGGGGAGCCCCACCTAGTACTCGGGGTGGGCTGTTTCGGCAGTCCCCCTGGAGAACGGGGTCTGCCCGGCTTCGGCTGGGTGGACCTAAGTAAGTACCTCAGTCCCTGTCAGGAGCTTTGCGCCCCGGGGGATCAGGGTTAGGGCCCTTCCTCTTCGGAGGAGGGCCATGTGTGTACGCCTTGTGCACTTTTTTGTGTGTCTCACGTTTGCGTGTGTGCACTTTTTTATGCACCGGGTGTAAGTCTTTTGAGTGTGTTTCACACGCTACGGGCTTAAAGAAAAAAAAAAAAATTAGTTAGCACTGTTACTGTATAATGTCACTGGTCCCCAAAAGGTGTCAAAAATGTCAGTTAGGAGTCTGATCTGTCTGCCGCAGTGTCGCAGTCCCGCTAAAAATCGCTGATCGCCGCCATTACTAATTAAAATAAAACAAAAAAAGTCCCAAAATCTATTCCATAGTTTGTAAACGCTATAAATTTTGCGCAAACCAATTAATATATGCTTTTTGGGACATCAATTGTATTTGGGTACAGCGTCGCACGACCGTGCAATTCTTAGTTAAAGTAACGCAGTTCCTAATAGCAAAAAATGGCCTGGTCATTAAGGGGGTAAAACCATCTGGAGCTGGAGTGGTTCATTTTGATGATTAGAGCAAGTGAAACCCCAAAATTCAGTATCTCAGAAAATTTGAATATTACATAAGCCCAATAAAAAAAAGAATGCAGAAATGTTGGCTTACTAAAAAGTATGTCTGTGTACAGTATAGTATGCACTCAATAATTGATCGGGGCTCCTTTTGGATGAATTGCTGCATCAGTGCGGGGTGGCATGGAGGTGATTTGCCTGTGGCACTGCTGAGTTGTTATGGAAGACCAGCTTGCTTTGATAGCGGCCTTCAGCTCATCTGCATTGTTGGGTCTGGTGTCTCTCATCTTCCTCTTGACAAAACCCCACAGCTTCTTTATGGGGTTTAGGTCAGGCGAGTTTGCTGGACAATCAAGCACAGTGATACTATGATCCAGAGATGTATAGTAACGAAGTAGAACTACTTAAGTACTGTACTTAAGTACCGAAATGCGGTATCTGTACTTTCCTAGAGTAGAATTTTTTTCTCCTACTTCTACTTTTACTTCACTACATTTTTTCGATGATTTCGATACTTCTACTCAAGTATTTATTTTTTGTGCTGCATAGTTACTCATTACTTTTAAAAAAATTACCACTGCCAGAACAGTAGATGGCAGGTTACATAAAGCTCAAAAAAAATGTGTATAATGTCATTTGTAAATCAGCGCATACGAAAATAAAGGCTGTGTATAATAAAAGCTGCTATACCAAATCTTTCCAATAAAAAGAAAATATGAAACAAACAAATAAATGGTGCTACAGCGCTTAAAGTGCATCAAGAAACTACTAACAAACACAACTTGGCTGTGCGAATAAAGTGCCTGTGCAATCGATATAATATCATCGTTGCCCCCAGTGCCCTGCCCACACTCCACACAGTATCAAAAATAAAGTGACATGAATGTGCTAAAGCCTAAATGCAGTGAAAATAATTATTCCCACAATGTAACAGTAAATTCAATTCATATAAAATATGGCAATAAATCACAATAAAATAAGTTATGAAATAAGTTAGGTCAGGAGCGTGCAACAAGTTGAAGTGTGTAAACCTATCTATAACGAAAAGTCCATAAATGAATTCCAGTGTGCAAATCTAAAGTGTCACTTCACTTGTCAGATGCTTCCACCTCCTTCAGTGCTCGAGTGACCGACCAACACACTTAATGGTGGTGGCACTGGTGGATAGCGTCTGGGTGGCACTGTGGCACTGGCACTGACGGCACTGGTTCAAAAAGCCATATATATTTAATTATTTCAATTCTCAATCTCATAGGTCCTCTCCTCATAAGATATTAATAACTTAAGATTAGGTGATGAACTTCTTGGCGGCCCTGGCAGGATGACGGGGACACCCGCCACTTCTGGAGCCAAGCCGCTGTGATTCCCCAACATGTGACAAAGTGACAGCCAGGAGATCTAGTGGCTAGTAGTGCTCAACAATATCGCTTTTATATATAAAAATGAAATAAAATATACTGACTCACAATTTAGTAGTAGGTAGCGTGTAGCAGTAGGCAGCACAACTCAATTCAATCAATCCCACAGCCTCGCTCGCGCCGCGGCCCGCGGAATCACTGTCATGATCATCAAGTTAAGACCGCACTGGAGGAGCCGTGCTGCCGTCTTCCCGCTTGAGGTCTCTGCCTCTAAACGTGTTGTGTGTCACTCAGACTCCACCCCTTAGGGCCCTTACTGAGAGGAGTTGTGACACGGGCGGCGGGACGCGGGAGCAGGACTCTGAGCATTTTCTTCGTTATCTCATCTTCTTCTCTATGAGGTGAGTGAGGAGGACCGTGGAGAGGGCCTAATCCTTGCCATGGCAATTGTGCCATTTGAAAATCAAATAATCAATATAAAATATTAATATATTATATACACACGGGTCATGGGTGGCTTTTTTGAACCAAGAAGAGTGAGACTGACGGCTATGATGATTATCCGACCATCCATGGTCCATGGACCATAAGTGTTGTGGTGGTGCCTGTGCTTCCTGCGGCCTGCCTCTGCCTGTGCGGCTGTGCCCGCACTGCAGTGGCCACTGGCAGTGGCACTTGACTTGAGCAAAGCAAATGAGCACTACTAGTGTGAAGGACAGGAGGTGGAAGCATGTTCTGACAAGTTCTTATAATGAAAATAATATAGACAGCTTTTTGAACCAGTGCAGTGCCAGTGCTACTAAGGTGAGAGGCAGAGAGAGAGGCTATCCAGTCCACCACTTTACTTGAGCAGATCACAGAAGAAAGGTGGAAGCATCTGACAGCAAGTTACAAGCACTTCTTAGATTGCACACTGGAATTCAGTTATGGACTTTTCATTATAAAGTTTAGTTTACACACTTAAACTTGCACCTAACTTATTCTCAATCACAACTTATTTTATTGTGGTATTGTCATATATATTTTATATGAATTAAATTTACATTGTAGGAATAATTTGCACTGCATTTAGCACAGACATGTCACTTTATTTTTGATACTGTGGGCGATGATTTTGAATACAAGAAGAATATATATATATATATATATAAAATTGCAGGCACTTTATTAGCATTTTTAGCACAGCCACTTTGTTAGTAGTTTTTGATGCATTTTTCACTTTAAGCGTTGTAGGTTTGATGAAGCTGGCCTGGCACATCATCATCAATTGAGCGAATCAAATCAAACCGCGATTAAGAAGACTGCGCATGCTCCTGTTCTGCCTTTTGATCAGCTGAAAAGATGGACGAACCAAAAATACCACCTTCCACCCCTGGCCCTTCAACTTCAAGTGATCTGCCTGGCTGTGAGAGTGAGGAAGCTCAGGAAGGAAACCACCCCTGGCTTTAAAAGGTGGATGCTTTAAAAGGGGAAGGGAGGGACATACTTTATCTGTTTTTTGTTTACAAAAAGTTACAGCCTAAGGAATTGTGATTGTCCTTTAGGTTAATCATTTGAATAAATCATTTGAAATAATAAAAAACAATATGATGTTCAAACTTTTGACTTCTTTCTTTAATAACTACATAACACAGTACTTGTACTTCTACTTTCAGTAATTGAGTAGAATTTTTTTTTCAAAACTACTGGTACTTTTACTTTTAGTACTTAAGTAGCAAATTTTTTGAAAAAACTACTTGCAATACTTAAGTAAAAAAAATGTTGAATACTTTAGTACTTCTACTTAAGTAACTTTTTCTGCGAGCACTTCCACTTCTACTCATGTCACTTTTTGATCGAGCACTTGTACTTTTACTCAAGTAGAAATTTTGAATACTTTATACAAGTCTGCTATGATCATTACTATGATCATTAAACCAGGTATTGGTACTTTTGGCAGTGAGGGCAGGTGCCAAGCCCTTCTGGAAAACAAAATCATGATGGCAGCTTAGGTTTATTGATAAATGCATCCACTGAAGTCAAAATCCCCTGTGGGATCGAAAAAAAACAGGCGTTCAGGAGGTGACAGTATCAACTCCTGATCATCTGCAAACCATCAATCAATCATCTCTAAAAAGCAATGCACCGTAAATCGTTTTTTTCAGAGGGGCGGTAAAGTCTACCACCCATGTGAAAGGTGCCTAACATTTTAGCTCATTATTTTTATTATGATGCCACTTTCAAAGATACAAAATAACAAGGATCTGAAAATGTTTTACATGGAACTCTTGATTCAGCTACATCTGAAGAATAAATTGTGCTATGATAAGGGTCGAGCAAATTAATTCGTGATTTGATAACCAGCAACAGTGATAAGAGAAAGGGGTACAGCACTGAGGGGCACTCTACCAGCACAAAGATTTAATGGTATCAACAATGTTATCCCAGGAACGTGCTGACAATATAATGATTGTTCTTCCTGTGTTCTGCTCTTGAAGGAGTTAAAGATTTTGCCATCTCTGAACGGGCTTGTGTTTGTCTCCCATATATAGATATTTGTGTTCTGTCTGGCTTATTTACTTGTTGTTCTGCATTGACATGTAGAGCACCAGCTGCACTTAGTATGATGCCCGTGGTGAGTCTTGGAGGTCCATTTGCCATCCATCGATCAGAGATAACGGAGGTGTAAAGGTCAAAAGCGCTTTCTCTCTGTCAACTTTCAGGGCATCGCAGACAAATGAGTTCATACTGAGTGATCCATTAATCAGATGACTCTTCCTTTCCCTGGGACTTGTAGAGAGCTGAAGGAAGTTTACACCATTGGTACATGAATGTCACAGCTGCTTCACTAGAAGTATATATAAAACCAGTTGTTTGGCATCATGTCTTGAAAGGGTAAGGGTCTGTTTTGGGGGCATTCGGCTTGTGTCAATGGCATCCGTTTAACATCAGTTTAAGAGGCTTCTAAGATCATTCACATGTTGGTGGGGGGGGGGGGGGGCACCTTCATAGTAATTTTACCCATGACTTTCATTAATGACCCACTGTACTGGGTTGATGTTGTTCTCAAGCCTTAGGCCATATTGTAACTGACCACAATTTTATACCTGCGCTTTATACTCAATTCCTACCAGCAGCTGTATTAGGCACTATCAAGTGTTCAAGCCAATGATTTTCTATTATACAGCGCTATTTGTCACTTATTTTGTGAAGATATTTGTATGCAGACCGTTAATATAATAAAACCCAACCAGGCCTTTTCTGGAACTTTTTGTTTACGAGTTTAAATTAATCTTGCAACAGATATATCTTTGACTATGCGTTTATACTCTTGTGTTTGCTTGATTACTTTACCTTGTGATTTTGTTAAACTTTACTGATTCTGTAACTTTATGTTTTGTAACCTTAAATGTTTTAAAAAATAAAGCTTTATTGTGAAAAAAATAAATAAATAAAGTGCAAATAAATTAGCATTTTTTTCTAGAAAATTACTTAAAACCCTCAAACATTATTTTTTTTCAGCAGAGACCCTAGAGAATAAAATGGAGATTGTTGCAATATTTTATGTCAGTGCAAAAAAAGGGATCTGGTGCCAAAATCAATCAGTGGCTCTAAACTGTTATTGGGGAATACTATGTTTAATGTGTAGTTGCTGACAATTGACTGCAGGGGTGTGCGGTATAAAAATAGATCAACAAACTTAAAATCAGTGCAAATCTACTCTTCCCTATTTCTAGTGTTAAAATATCCAATGATCTCCAACAAAAAAGTGCAAGTGCAATAATTTTATTGATTCATAATAATTATCAAAATTTTTAATGATTAGTAAAAAAAATATTAAGTAGATATAGGAGGAGTCCCTTGTAGTGCAGTTGCACATCTCTCCCAGCAAGGAGTATTATCTCCAAGGGTTAGAGAGGCTGGATTCACCCTTTTCTATGGATAGTGTAGGACCCACTGACAATGGGGTACTTTGACGTAGTGGTGGGCTTGAGCACGATATGGCCATATGGTGGGACTAAATCCCCATTTTTATTTATGGATTGTCTCCATATTTGATAGTCATTTCTTTTGCATGTGTGCGCTATTCTTTTTTAATAAACAGATATATCTTTGCCTATGCGTTTATACTCTTGTGTTTGCTTAATTACTTTACTTTGTGATTTTGTTAAACTTTACTGATTCTGTAACTTTATAAGTTTTGTAACCTTAAATGTTTTATACAATAAAGCTTTATTGTGACAAAAAAAAGAATAAAGTGCAAATAAATTAGCATTTTTTTCTAGAAAATTACTTAAAACCCTCAAACATTATTTTTTTTTTCAGCCCTAGAGAATAAAATGGCAATCATTGCAATATTTTATGTCAGTGCAAAAAAAGGGATCTGGTGCCAAAATCAGTCAGTGGCTCTAAACTGTTATTGGGGAATACTATGTTTAATGTGTAGTTGCTGATAATTGACTGCAGGGGAGTGCAGTATAAAAATAGATCAACAAACTTAAAATCAGTGCAAGTCTACTCTTCCCTATTTTAGTGTTAAAATATCCAATTATCTCCAACAAAAAAAGTGCAAGTGCAATAATTTTATTGATTTATAATAATTATCAAAATTTTTAATGATTAGTAAAAAAAATATAAAAAAATGAAATAATAATCATATATATATATATATATATATATATATATATATATATATATATATATATATATATATAAAAAACAAACAATTCGTATCAGTGAAAAATCTGGTGAAATAAATAAGTATTCAAAAATTCATAAACAATGTCCTTAATATTCCTGAATGTCCCAAAGAAATCCAATATAGTACTGAAAGGTGCATAAATTCTGTGCAACAAATCTTCTGTGAATGAATATGTGCCAGAAAAACCTTATGTGCTCCTTCTACCAATCACCCCAAACTGACTCACCAGATGGAGTGGATGGTAAAGTTATAAACCAGCCAGTGTGCTTTTTTTATATATATAATGTATCCAGCATACTACAGGTCCACAATCCACTTTATGTTGTCCCGGTCATGCAGGCACTCTAATGGGAATAGATAAAGATGTACAAAAAAACAACCAGTGATGGAAAGCTAAGTAATAGTATAAATTGAAAAAATTCTTATCAGAAACCCACTCACTCAGGTAATTGCAGTATATGCAAAAGAGTGGTACTCATATGGCAAGAAAAAGGCTTATAAAGAAAACAGGGCCAGCAAAGGAAGGAAGGTGCCCCAAAGCACCATATCTGATTAACCGGGGGAATAAATATGCTAAATTTCCAAAAATAACCAACTCAATACTGTATAAAAATATAATGTGTTTATTCAATAATAGTGTAACAAAAGGTAATGAAAACAAGGAAACCTTCCACCTTGCCACCATAAGGTGGACCATATACTCATTAAAAACAATACATACACACCACTCATGCTGCCGTGACACAATATCAGAGCAATAGTGAAAGAATGAATATGTCAATACAAATTACAATGTGTCACTATATACTGGTCATGGTGGGGCTTGACAATACTCAGACAGCGGCTAAGCGCATCCAGGGATCGACAGAACGAAGATCGCCAGTTGCACAGGAGAAGCCGCTCCAGCTGAGTAGAGAGCTAAGTGGCAGTAATGGATGGGCCTACACACACGGGCCGACAATACAGGGCACCATGGCCCATGTGGCAAGCCAAAGTGATACTCAAACAGCGGCTAGGCGCATCCAGAGATCGTCAGGCTGAGAATCGCTGATTGCAGAGGAAAACCGCCCAGGCTGAGTAGCAGTATCAGATGAGCCCGCATACACCGGCCAGCAATACAGGGCACCATGGCCCATGTGGCAAACCAAAGCGATACTCAAACAGTGGCTAGGCGCATCCAGAGATCGGCAGACTGAGAATCGCTGATTGCAGAGGAAAACCACCCAGGCTGAGTAGAGAGCTGAGTAGCAGTATCGGATGAGCCCGCATACACTGGCCGACAATACAGGTATCAAGAAACCACAAAGTCGAAACACCATGAACCATGCAGCAGGCTCATGCGATAACGGTATGCAGACTGCAAGCCGCCACCAAAAGACAGTACACTGCTAAAAATATTTGTAGTAGTTAAAGCCCAGGGCACTCTGAAAAAATCTCAGCAATGTGGGGGAAGCTTTTTTAACAGCTGATAGAAAATGAGAGCTTGACCTTGATATAACTTATACAATGGAGGCAATATGATGCATTCTGCTAGGATATAGACAATCAAGCAATCCAAGTGTATCATAGAACATCAATAGCTTCTGAGGGGAAGATAAACTTCTAGTGGTATTCTAGAAATAACTGTCTCATACGTCTCATACATAGAAAGTCCTGAATGCAGATATAGACTTAGCCTTCAAACAATGCACATCATCTAATATGCTCCAAATAAATAGATACAAGGTTACTGCAATCAGCAGAGTGTCCTAAGATTGGTAGTGAAGGCCAAACCTGGGTTCCAACTATCGAGAAATCCTAGTGTGGTGAACCATGGAAGCCTTTTGAGGTAACATCACAGCACATTGAGTGGCTCAATATGGCTAAAAATCTTAGGATAATTGTATGCATAGCCTCCATTAGCAAACTTCAAAAGGTGCACTCCAGACATATACTGTAATGCAGCAGGGGCAGTCCATAGAAGATACATGAAAAGATCATAAATCGTAGCAAAATATTATCAGCCACAATAGCTGGCCATGCTCTAATCTGGGATCACCACACCACCTGCTGTGAATCAAGCCTTTCTCAGGCGTCTGTAACAAACATATGAAAGAATGATATCCCAGGCTTACCAACTTGTTGTCCGTTCAGGATCAAACATCCAAGGATGAAAATACTTGAACATACTGTAATGAGTAGAGAGTGCAAGTCCACAGTGCTAGTGATCATAGATGGAGTATAGGCAGCACCGGAACCTTCAGATAGTTCATATCCTCCATGTGCAATGATTGCAAAGCTGTGTGCCACTATTCACTAGTTCCTGGTTCCCAGCTCTACTCATAAAGAGGCCAACACATAATCTGTGGTGTCCAGGCAATGTTTGAGTGCCATTAAACAGTTTCATATAAATAATAAATGCACCTCAGTGCCTGCAGACATTGCCAGACCATGCATAACTCCAGCAAGGTGGCTCAGCAGCAGTTCAGCTCTCAGCTCACAGGCTCCATAAGCTCCAGACCTGGTGAGCTCAGGTGAGCCACAGCAGGCAGGTGGCATGACGTCAACGCGTTTCACTGACCAATAAGCTTCGTCAGGAAGTGACTTGTTTTCATTACTTTCTTTTTTTTGTTACTTTATTATTGAATAAACACATTATATTTTTATACAGTATTGAGTTGGTTATTTTTGGAAATTTAGCATATCTATAGCCCAGTTACTCAGATATGGCGCTTTGGGGGCACCGTTCTTCCTTTGCTGTCCCTGTTTTCTTTAGTGGATAAAGATGTACCATGTTTTTGGGAGTCCACATAGCGTAATTCCATATAACATCTCACTCATTTATTAACTGGTTGCTGACCGACCTTCGCAGTTATATGGCGGTAGGCAGCCGCTCCCAGGCAAATAGCCGTAGCCCGACGTGGCTCTTGTACACCCGGCTAGGGGGCGAGTGCTGATGCACGGGGCAGGCGGCTCAGATTGCCGACTGACACCCTCGATCGTTCCCCGCTGAGAGAGAAGAACAGTCAGCTGTTGTAAATACAGCTGACCGTTCTTCTCCCTGCAATGATCATATAGCCCATGTGATCCTTCTATATAGGACCACAGGTCTCTATGGTCATTTCAGAAGCCACGCCCCCCCCCCCCCCAAAGTAAGAATCACTCCCCTCTGCTCACATTTAACCCCTTAATCACCCATAATGTTAACCCCTTCCCTGCCAGTGTCATTATTACAGTAACAGTGCATATTTTTTGCACTGATTACTGTAGTCACTGGTCCCCCCAAAAGTGTAAAAAATGTCAGTCGGGGGTCCGATCTGTCCACTGCAATGTCGCAGTCCTGCAAAAAATCGCAGATCGCCGCCATTACTAGTAAAAAAAAAAAACAATAAAAATTACATAAATCTTTCCCGTAGTTAGTAGACACGATAACTTTTGCACAAACCAATCAAAATACGCTTATTGCCATTTTTTTTTACCAAAAATATGTGGCAGAAATAAATTGGCCTAAAATGTTAGAAAAATTTTGATTTTTAAATCAAACCTGTAAAGTAAGGTAAAGTAAAGGTCTTAATATATGGGTTCAGGATAGGGATAGTGCACTTTAAGCACTTTGAATATGGAATTAATTAAAGCACTGGGATGTATTTATTGATTGCACTAGACACTTTTGTGAGATAAGTAAAGTATGGACATAAAGTGGTTCTAAAGGCAGAAGGTTTTTTACCTTAATGCATTAGGGTAAAAAACCTTCTGTGTGCAGCTCCCCTTATACTTTCATAAGCCTCGCTCATCTATGTCCTTATGGGTCTTGCTTTATGCGCTGGTCCAAAACATTTGGAGGAGAAGGGATTATGGTGTGGAGTTGTTTTTCAGGGGTTGGGCTTGGCCCCCTTAGTTCCAGTGAAGAGAGCTCTTAAGCCGTCAGCATACCTAGTCATTTTGGACAATTTCATGGTCCCAACTTTGTGAGAAAAGTTTGGGGATGGCTCCTTCCTGTTCCAACATGACTGTGCACCAATGCACAAAGCAAGGTCCATAAAGACATGTATGAGTGAGTTTGGGGTTGAGGAACTTGACTGGCCTGCACAGATTCCTGATCTCAACCTGATGGAACACCTTTGGGATAAATAAGAGCGGAGACTGTGAGCCAGGGCTTCTGGACAGCCTTCCCAGAAGAGTAGAAACTGTTAGCAACAATAAAAAGGTTTCTCCTCTAGGTGGGATTTTGTAGGCAATAAACAGAAAAAAATTGTATAAAATCCATCAACTTTATTCAACAATTTTACACGGAACAATATTAAAAAGTAATGGAGCACCAGAGCTCCTAGCATTGATAATAACACACATCATGGTATAATAACCCCTGTGTAGAGGGAAGATCCAACGCGTTTCAAAAAGTTTGAACTTGTAGTTCTATTCTTCATCAGGGACTGTTTCCCAACTCCCAACTGTCTCTGAGGATCCGGGACCGGATAGTTTTCCCCGCTGCCGGCGGGTCCGGTAAGCTGGGAAAACGTCTGGGACGCGGCAGGAGGGGGGGGCACCTCTTCCCCTGCACCGTAAGGGTAATTCCGCAGTGAATCCGCCACTGGGACCACCCTTATCTGAAAGCCGACCGCCCGCCGTTTAAAAAAATACCGGGGTTATGGCAGCTATCTGCTGCCATAAACCCAGTATTTAGCTTTTAATGGCCGACGTATATAGTCGTTAGGCAGTCGGTAAGTGGTTGCATGTATATAGCAAAAATTGCACCCCAAAATACATTGTATAAAGGAAAGTGTACAGGAATAGTCAGAGTCCATCTCCGATCCGCTACTATTAGCAATGCCAAATTCCGAATCAGGGATCAGAATTGGATTCGGATACTGATGAGAGCTCCCCGGTGCTCTCATCAGTCATGGAGAGGATCTGAAGGGCCTCCTCGCTGCTGTACATCCTTTTTGACATTCTGGCTGTGATGGGCTGTGCGACGGGTGACGGTTGACTGCGGATGATCACTGATGGGTGGCAGGTGACGGTCACTGATGGGGTGACAGATGACAATGACTGATGGGTTGACAGATGATGATGACTGATGGGGTGACAGGTGACGATGACTGATGGGGTGACAGGTGACGATGACTGATGGGGTGACAGGTGACAATGACTGATGGGGTGACAGATGACAATGACTGATGGGGTGACAGGTGACGATGACTGATGGGGTGACAGGTGACAATGATTGATGGGGTGACAGATGACGATGATTGATGGGGTGACAAGTGACAATGACTGATGGGGTGACAGGTGACGATCACTGATGGGGTGACAGGTGACGATGATTGATGGGGTGACAGATGACGATGATTGATGGGGTGACAAGTGACGATGATTGATGGGGTGACAGATGACAATCACTGATGGGGTGACAAGTGACGATGATTGATGGGGTGACAAGTGATGATCACTGATGGGGTGACAGATGACGATGACTGATGGGGTGACAGGTGACAGTGATTGATGGGGTGACGGGCGATGGTCACCGATGGGTGACAGGTGACGGGCGATGGTGCACGGCGGTACTGATGGCAGTCTCTGGTGACCGGTGAACTTTAGGCTATGTTCACATGTGAGCGTAGCGATCGCGGGCAGAATCACCGCAATTCTGCCCGCGATCCGGAAATCATTGCAAATCGCGGGATGCCTGTGCGTTGCCCGTGATTTGCAATAGCACCCCAAACGCTGTGCGATGTTGCCTCGATTTCCGCCTGCCGAATCGCGGTAACATCGCGCAAACAACGCATGATGCCCAAAGAAGCTCTTGTACCCTTTTTGGGCGTCATGCGTTGTTTGTGCGATGTTACCGCGATTCGACAGGCGGAAATCGCTGCAACATTGCACAGCATTTGGGGTGCTATTGCAAATCACGGGCAACGCTCAGGCGTCCCGCGATTTGCAATGATTTCCGGATCGCGGGCAGAATCGCTGTGATTCCGCCCGCGATCGCTACACTCACATGTGAACGTAGCCTTATGGGTGGCAATTTCTGGGCACTGATGAGGTGACTGTTGGGTGACAGGTGCAATTGGGGGGGGAGCTGAGGACTGTGTGGGGACCTTTATTGTTGTGATTTTACTTTTACAGGTACACAGAGCAGTAACTCACTGTTTCTGGCTCTGCTCTCCTCACACTGGAAACTGTGTGAGGGGAGAAGAGCTAGTAACAGTGAGTTACTGCTCTGTGTTTACATTTTGTGATCGGCTGTGAATGGATTCACAGCCGATCACTTAGTAAACAGCCACTGTCAGTGACTGTTTACTACTGCTGGTGACAGCTGTGTTCCTAGGGAACACAGAGCCACCGACATGACCGTGCTGCGCGCTCCCGATCGGTCTTCTTCCGGGCTTTGCTATTGTGATCGGCTGTGTCATTGGAACACAGCCGATCACGTGGGAAACAGCCATGCCCATTGGCTGTTTCTTCCCTGCCGGTGATGGGCTGTGTCCCGGGGACACGCCGACGAGCCGCCGATCCCCCGCTGAGCAGAAGGATGACAGCTGTGTCTCCGCGCTGTGTGCGGAGACATAGCTGTCAGTTCCCCATGCATCTCTATGGGGGAAATCGGATGGGAACGGACCGTCGGTCTGTTCTCATCCGATCCCATCCGATCCGATCCGCTGGACGGATGGAAAATAGGGTTTCCATCCGTCCAGATTTGACGGATCGGATCAGGTCGGATGTCAGCGGACATGTCCATGCTGCCATCCGATGCCCCATAGGAATGCATGGGGGGACCGTTCAGATCCGCCAATAAAACGGACAGGCGGATCTGAACGGTCCGCCTGTGTGAAAGGGGCCTTAGCATTACTCATCAACTCCAGAAAGGATGTAGGTAGCAAAAAAACAAAAAAAAAACAAAAATCAAAATCTATACCATTGCACCCTGTTTGCTTGCAAAAAAAAAAGATATTACATCAATAAAAATGATAAAACTGTTTAAAAATATAAACTTTTCAAAAATGTTAAAGCCATTGCAGTTTTTCTTTTGCGGGGAAAAAAAAAAAAAAGGAATTTAACTTGTTGTAAAAGCACCTTCTTGTTATAGCAGCCTCTGTATCTATCATGTTACACATAGCATACATTCAGTTTGGGGGAAAATGTAAAAATGCAGAGAAACTGCCTGGATTTTAGCCTGACAAGTTTTATGGGTAATCCCTGTTGTCTACCAACTGCTTCGGGTAACACCAGGTTCACTTAAAGTTCATGTCTTACCTGCACACAGCACGGCTAAATTAATGCTACCCTAGGCACATGTCATTGATTGCTGCCCTTTGAAAAAAAGCTGAACCTTTAGCTATACAGGCTGCATTGATTTGGAAGACCTTGACCTTCCCTAACACAGGATTATTAAACAGAGGGTTTCCATTTCTTACCCTGGGCAAAGGTGATCAATGACCAAAATAAAACAAAAGCATATATACAGTATCTCACAGAAGTGAGTACAACCCTCACTTTTTTTGTAAATATCTTGTTATATCTTTTCATGTGACAACACTAATTGCCGGTTCACACTTGTGCGATTTTACTGCGAATGCGATGCGTTATGAAAAGTCTAGATTTGCATGTATTCCCAAAATACATTGTATTCGCGACGGTCGTTCAAATCTATGCGTTGCGATTCAGATGCGAATATAATGCGATGATGAAAAGGGTCTTGTGTGAGTTTACAGCGTTGCGTTGTGAATTTAGTCTCCATAGACATCAATGTAAATCGGTCTGGACTCGCATTATCAGTTCAGATATGTGCGAATTCTTATTTTTTGTTTGATTTTCCCCTCAGCTCCACCCCTCCTGAGCTTAATTAACATAATCAACGCAATCAAATTTTCATTACAATCGCGCTGGTACTATTGAAAAACACAAGGTAAACTCACACTGCAAATTAGCATAGCAATGGCATCCGTTCGCAATCGCACAAGTGTGAACCGGCACTTAACCACTTGCCGACCACCCCAAGTACATATACTGCGGCGGTCAGCCCGGCCAGGCAAAGTGACGTACTGGTACGTCACTAGCTTGTCACCGGCTTGTGAGCCAATAGCGGGCGAGCACGCGCCCGCTGAGGCGCGCGCCCACCCCGGCTCGTTCACTGACAAGTCAGTGCGTGTGACCGGCGGACCTGATGTCCGCCGGTCACTCGCGATCGTTCGCCGGGAAGGGAGAAAGGCAGGCGGCTAATGTAAACAAGCCGCCTGTCATTCTCCCCTGTGTAAAAATGGAGATCAGACGGTTCTACTATGTAGGACCATTGATCTCTGTTTTTACAGTAGTAGCCATGTCCCATCACAGTTAGAAACACGCCCCTAGGACACACTTAACCCCTCCTTCTCCAATACAGTTAACCCCTTCCCTGCCAGTGTCATTTTTACAGTAACAGTGCATATGCATAGCACTGATTACTGTAGTAATGTCACTGGTACCCCCAAAAGTGTCAAAAATGTCAGTCAAGGGTCCGATCTGTCCGCCGCAATGTCGCAGTCCCGCAAAAAAAATCGCAGATCGCCGCCATTACTCGTTAAAAAAAAACACCAAAAATGACAAAAATCTTTCCCTTTTTTAGTAAACGCGATAACTTTTGCGCAAACCAATCAAAATACGCTTTTTGTGATTTTTTTTACCAAACATATGTAGCATAAAACAAATTGGCCGAAAATGTTAAAAAATTTTGATTTTTAAATTTTTTTGGGGGGAAAATGTGAAAAATATTGTTATTTTTGCAAAATTGACGCTCCTTTTTTGTTTATAGCGCATGATCCAAAAATCGCACAGGTGATCAAATACCACCAAAAGAAAGCTCTGTTTGTGGGAAAAAAAGGACGTCAAATTAGTTTAGATACAGCGTCGCACGACTGCGCAATTGTCCGTTAAAGTCACGCAGTAAAAAATCACAAAAATCCCCTTGGTCAGGAAGGGGGTAAAATCTTCTGGGGCTTAAGTGGTTAAGAAATGACACTTTGCTACAACGTAAAGTAGTGAGTGTACAGCTTGTATAACAGTGTACATTTGCTGTCCCTTCAAAATAACTCAACACACAGCGTCTAAACCACTGTTAACAAAAGCGAGTACACCCCTAAGTAAAAACATCCAAATTGGGCCCAAAGTGTCAATATTTTGTGTGGCCACCATTATTTTCCAGAACTGCCTTAACGCTGTTGGGCATGGAATTTATGAACGCTTGACAGGTTGCCACTGGTGTCCTCTTCCACTCCTCCATGACGACATCACAGAGCTGGTGGATGTTAGAGACCTTGCACTCCTCCACCTTCCATTTGAGGATGCCCACAGATGCTCAATAGGGTTTAGGCCTGGAGACATGCTTGGCCAGTCAATTACCTTACCCTCAGCTTCTTTAGCAAGGCAGTGGTCGTCTTGGAGGTGTATTTGGGGTCCTTATTATGTTGGAATACTGCCCTGCAGCCCAGTCTCTGAAGGGAGGGGATCATGCTCTGCTTCAGTATGTCACAGTACATGTTGGCATTCATGGTTCCCTCAATGAACTGTAGCTCCCCAGTGCCGGCAGCACTCATGCAGCCTCAGAACATGACACTCCCACCACTATGCTTGACTGTAGGCAAGACACACTTGTCTTTGTACTCCTCACCTGGTTGCCACCACACGTGTTTGACACCATCTGAACCAAATAAATATATCTTGGTCTCATCAGACCACAGGACATGGTTCCAGAAATCTATGTCCTTAGTCTGCTTGTCTTCAGCAAACTGTTTGTGGGCTTTCTAGTGCATCATCTTTTGAAGAGGCTTCCTTCTGGGACGACAGCCATGCAGACCAATTTGATGCAGTGTGGTATAGTCTGAGCACTGACAGGCTGACCCCCCACCCCTTCATCCTCTGCAGCAATGCTGGCAGCACTGTATATGTCTATTTCCCAAAGACAACCTCTGGATATGACGCTGAGCACATGCACTCAACCTCTTTGGTCAACCATGGCGAGGCCTGTTCTGAGTGGAACCTGTCTTGTTAAACCGCTGTATGGTCTTGGCCATGTGTTGTAGCTCAGTTTCAGGGTCTTGGCAATCTTCTTATAGCCTAGGCCATCTTTTTGTAGAGCAACAATTATTTTTTTCAGATCCTCAGAGAGTTCTTTGGCATGAGAGCGATAACACCAAATTTAACACACCTGCTCCCTATTCACACCTGAGACCTTGTAACACTAATGAGTTACATGGCACCAGGGAGGGAAAATGGCTAATTGGGCCCAATTTGGTCATTTTCACTTAGGGATATACTCACTTTTGTTGCCAGTGGTTTAGACATTAATGGCTGTGTGTTGAGTTATTTTGAGAGGACAGCAAATTTACACTGTTATACAAGCTGTACACTCACTATATTACATTGTAGCAAAGTGTCATTTCTTCAGTGTTGTCACATTAAAAGATATAATAAAATATTTACAAAAATGTGAGGGGTGTACTCACTTCTGTGAAATACTGTATATAAATCAACCATCACATGATTATACAGGTGTAATTAATTGATTGATTGAGTGGTCAAGCTTGCTCATTCCAATCCCTGTTGCCATTTTAGGAATTATATCAATTGATCCTATATCTATCAACAGGAGATATAACATTCAAAGAAAAATTGTATCTGTAAAAGAAAAAAATCCATCTAAATATCTCTATAAACAACAATGAACTTCTAAAGTAGGGATATGCAAACTGTGGCCCTCCAGATGTTGCAGAACTACAAGTCACATGAGGCATAGCAAGACTCTGACAGCCACAAGCATGACACCCAGAGGCAGAGGCACATTGTAGCAAAGTAGAAGACAGGAAAGAGCGGCCTCGGCTTAGTGTAGCATAATTTTATTCAGCAATGATAAATGTAGTAACTTACTCTGAAGTAAGGTGAGACAGGAGCGATGGGTGTGGTAGGATCATCCATCTTTGTCTCCTAGGGAAGTGCCGTAGAGGAAGGTGGTTTGATGCCGATGATGTGGAGAAGCTGTTGTATGGCAGCTTGTTGTGGGTTTCAACGGCAGCGGCGGAGCGTTCACAACAGGGCTCCAGCTACCAGCTTCCGGTCTTGACCAACGTCACTTCCTGGTAGGAGGAAGATAGGGGTTGCACGCGTTCGGAGCATCCGTGCTCCTTCGTCAGGCAGTGGCTTGTTTACTGTGGTACTTTAACTGACAATTGCACGGTCGTGTGACGTTGTACCCAAAAACAATTGATGTCCTTCTTTTTCTTACAAATTGAGCTTTCTTTTGGTGCTATTTGATCACAGTTTTGAAAAAAGAAAAAAACATTTGCTATAAAACACAACCAATAAAAAAAAATGTAAAAAATACATTTCTTCATCAGTTTACGCTAATGTGTATTCTGCTACATGTTTTTGGTAAAAAAAATCCCCAAAAGGGTATATTGATTGGTTTGCACAAAAGATAGAGCCATTGTGCGATGTGCTGGTTGTTCAGTGTGACCCTGTGCCTTTAAGGAGGGGTGGGCTCCCTCTAGTCACCTGTCCTCCATCTATCCCATTAAATGCATGTGCTCTCATTGTAGAGACTCTTTAAATTGTAGAGTTAGGGACTGCAGATTGCAGGGTGCCTTGCCGCGGCCTGCAGCTTACGCATGTATTTGCAAATGTGTGCAACCAAACCCCTGTTTTTAACGCATACTGTTAGACAGTGCAATTCGGTTGGTCGCTGGCTGGTTGGTAAGTTGTGACTGGAAATCTCTTCGTTCTTCTTGACAAAAGATAGAGTGTCTACAACTTGTGGGATATATTTATGGAATTTATATTTTAACTACCTTCCGCCCGCGCTATAGCCGAAAGACGGCTACAGCGCGGGCTCTAATTTCCGGGAGGCCGTCTTTAAATGGCCTCCCAGTGACAGGCTCCCGCGAGCGCGCATCGGGGAAAATCTGTGTCGGCCGTGTCTCTTGGACACAGCCAATCACAGATCGTGGTGAATGGCCAATTTACAGCGGCCATTTACCACGTGATCGGACCGTGCAATGAGAGATGATCTCAAATGTAAACATATGAGATCATCTCTCATCGCCAGCTCTCCTTCCTCACACAGAGACTGCAGTGCCCATAGTGCTGCCAGTCAGAGCCCATCAGTGCCTGCTCATCTAGGCACTGATGGGCACTGACTAGCAGCACTATGGGCACTGAGTGTGGGCACTGATGGTGCTGCCCATCAGTGCTCATCAGTGCCGCCCATCAGTGCCACCCGTCAGTGTCCATCAGTGCCACCCATCAGTGCCCATCAGTGCCGCCTCTCAGTGCCCATCAGTGCTGCCCGTCAGTGCCGCCTCTCAGTGCCCAGCAGTGCCACCTCTCAGTGCCCAGCAGTGCCACCTATCAGTGCTCATCAGTGCTGCCTATCAGTGCTCATCAGTCCCGCCTCATCAGCGCACATCAGTGAAGGAGAAAAATGTATTTATTTTCAAAATTTACTCACAGAAAATAAGAAAAACTTTTTTTTTTTAATTTTCTGTCTTTTTTCTTTTTTTTGTAAGAAATAAAAAACCCAGAGGTTATTAAATACCACCAAAAGAATGCTCTATTTGTGTGAAAAAAATTATAAAAATTTCAAAAAAAGCTGAAAATTGGCCTGGGCAGGAAGGGGGTAAAAGTGCCCGGTAGGCAAGTGGTTAACACATTTTTTTTTTAATAGTAATGGGGGCGATCAGCGACTTATAGAGGGACTGCGACATTGCAGCGGACAAATCATAAAGCCCCCCCAATGGAACCCTTTACATTATACAGCCCCCAATGGAACTCTTTACATTACACAGCCCCCGCCCCCCCATGGAACCCTTTACATTATACAGCCCCCCCCAATGGAACCCTTTAAATTACACAGCCCACCAATGGAACCCTTTACATTACACAGCCAGCCCCCAACCCACATAGAACCCTTTACATTATACAGCCCCCCCAATGGAACCCTTTACATTATACAGCCCCCACAATGGAACCCTTTACATTACACAGCCCCCGCCCCCCATGGAACCCTTTACCTTATACAGCCCCCCCAATGGAACCCTTTACATTACACAGCCACCTCCCCCAATGGAACCCTTTACATTACACACCTGCCCCCCCCCCCCCATGGAACCCTTTACATTATACAGCCCCCTTCCCCCAATGGAACCCTTTACATTACACAACACCCCCCCCCCATGGAACCCTTTACATAACACAGCCCTCCTCTTGGTTTTCATTTGGCCCCTTCAGTTAAGGAAAAATTTGGAGGGGTAGCTTTGTAGATAAACTGTCCTTGTTGCCAGCATCCAAAGATTTTCTAGTTAAAGCAGATAGGAAAGCTGAAGAATGAACAGAGGAAGACAGGTCGAGGGCTATACCCAAAACTTTTCAAAATTGGCTTTAGGCTGCAGTTTTGGGTGAGCGTTTTCCTGAAAAATGTTTCGGCCTATTCCAGCATCTGGATATAGTGGCAGAAGCATTCCATCATTTCAGCGGTGCAGCCTGGTACACAGGTGACAAAAACTTTAGACAAAAACTATCAGTCCCGCCATCCTTATGCTGGGAGGTAAAACATGTGGGACTATAGTTGAACTTAATGTTACCACAAAAACCCCTCATTCCACAAAAAAAAAAAAAAAAACAGCTTTAATCAAAATTCCTTTTACAAAGGCTTTTGCATTGCATTTAACCATTTAAGGGCCGAAAGGTTTTACCCCCTAATGACCAGGCCATTTTTTGCGATAGGGCACTGCGTTACTTTACTGAAAATTGCCCGGTCGTGCGACCCTGTACCCAAATAGCATTAATGTCCTTTTTTCCCCACAAATAGAGCTTACTTTTGGTGGTATTTGATCACCTAAGCAATATTTATTTTTTTTTCGCTATAAACAAAAAAAGTGCGACAATTCTGAAAAAAAAAAAAAACAATATTTTTTACTTTCTGCTATAAAACATTCCCTATATATATATATATATATATATATATATATATATAAAAAATAAAAATAAATTTTTTCATCATTTTAGGCCAATGTGTATTCAGCTACACATTTTTTGGTAAAAAACCCAAATAGCATTGATGTCCTTTTTCCCACAAATAGAGCTTACTTTTGGTGGTATTTGATCATCCAAAAAAAAACTATATTTTGTACTTTCTGCTATAAAACATTTCCTATAAAAAAAAAAAGTAAAATATAATGTTTTCATCATTTTAGGCCAATGTATATTCTACTACACATTTTTTTGTAAAAAAAATCCCAATAAGTGTATATTGATGATTGGTTTGCACAAAAGTTATTGCATCTACAAACTAGGGGAAAGATATATATATCATTTTTTAAAATGTATTTAATTTTTTACTAGTAATGGGAATTTTTAGCGGGACTGCGACATTGCGGCAGACAGATTGGACACTTAACTAACACTTTTGACACTTTTGGGGGGGACCATTTATATTACTACAGCAATCAATGCTAAAAATATGACACTGGCAGGGAAGGGGCTAACACCAGGGGCGAACAAAGGGTTAAGTGTGTTCCTAGGGGATGCTTTCTATCTGTGTGGGATGTAGATGCTGGATGAACACAGAAACCTGTGTTCCTAAATAGGAGGAACACAGGATCCCATCTGTTCTTCACTGACAGAACAGTGGTCTGCTGTGTTTACATCGGCAGACCATTGTTCTGTCTTCGGGGGGAGCGATCGCAGGTGCCTGGTGGACATTGCGCCTGCCGGACCCACTGATTGGCTCCCTCTGTGGCCAATCGCGTGCCTCCACTAGCATTGTTTCGCAGGACAGAGCCGACCTGCCACAGTAAAAGTACAGCTGATGGTCGGCAAGTGGTTAATGAAGATCACTGTCGGTTCTTATCCAACTGCAGATACAAGCACGAGTGCTCTTACTGCAATGGGTCACACCCAGCTGTTAGATGCTTTAGAAAAGCTTCTGCCTCATCACTTCACTAACAAAATCGTGATTCAGCTATCAAAGGCCAAGACACCAGTGATTCTAGCAACAATGCTACCATGGTTCGGTGGTTATCCAAACATCAGGATGGCGGATCTATTGCGTTTGAAGGTTTTCTGGTTCCTTCTTTTATTGGTAAGGGTTGCTCTCTAATTAAAAACCTGCGTTCATATTTATTAAATCCCAACATTCTGAAGGATAAGATTGAGAAAGAGCTTGAGGAAGATAGAATAGTTGGTCCTATGGAATTCAGGCTGCCTTTGAATAAGTTAATCTGTATGAAACTCATGATTTCTTCCTTTCTGTCCAGGCAGAAAGCACAAATCCCTTTGCTCTTATTACCATTTCTAAACAAATTAAAGAAGTTCTAAAGATTTGGGGTTGTTTCATGGTTCCACCATATGGCAAGAGGAATTTATTGAGGACTTCAGCTTAGGTTTTTTTTTACTGATGCTTCTGGCCCATTTGGCTTTGGTACTTTTCTGCAAGGCCACTGGTGCGCCTCTGAATTGCACAAGAATTGGAAGATCCCATAAATTTAGCATAATTTAGTGCTACTTAAGTTATTCCTAGTAGTAGTAGTAGTAGTGGTTGTCATTTGTTGTGATATATTTAAAAATTGTCACATTCTCCTACACACAGACAATATTGGTGTAATTTTTGCAATCAGTCAGTTATCCTCTAAATCAGAATTGGTTGGTATATTGCTCCGTTATCTTGTATTACATTGTATGTGATTTAATATATTTTAAAAATCAAAGCATGTACCAGGAATAGATAATACCATAGCGGATGCTTTATCCCGTTTTCAGTTTTCAGAGGCAGACCCATTCAGTTTTCGTTGCCCAGATTTCCTCTGGGGCTTGATCTGGGATTGATCCCTTCTCCTCTTAAGAACTCTGTTTCAGGATGGGAAGATTTTCTGAATTCCTGGTTCAAATGGTGAACCCTTCATTCAAGCACAAATATAAATCCATTGGAAATTGATGCTTAAATTGCATTATCCTTTGTGTCCTTTTTATTGCATTCTAATTCCATACATAAGATCCTGGCAGGAATATCCTTTCTCTTAAATTTTTCTGGTCTTTCAGGCCTAACTTCCTTTTATCAAGTCTCTCAGGTTCTCAAAGGTTTCAAGAGGTCTCGCCCAAAGCTTGGATAATAGACGCCCTATATCCATTGACTTATTGTGCAACCTCATTTCAATCCTTAAGATTGTGTGTTTTTGCCCCTTTGAAGTTTTGCTATTTTGATCGGCTTTTACTTCAGCCTTTTTGGTGCGTTAAGATTAGGTAAATTTAAAATAATGCTGCAACCAGTTTTCTTCTATCTTCTCGTGTCTCTTTTGTAGATAATTCCCTTAAATTGTTCATCAGTAGATTTAAAACAGATCCTTTGGGCAATGGTAGACTTGTTACTTTATTCCATGCTTCTAATTTGTCTATTTGCCCAGTTTCCAATGCATCCCATTATATATCTGTCAGGACCCATGTGTCTTAGCCCCTTTTTCATTCATGTTGACTTATCCCCACTAACATGGTATCGGTTTTCAGCTATTCTTTTTTCCTGTCTCAAGGAGTTAAACCTGTCTGGTTTTCATTTCTCATAGGATTGGTGCTGCCACAACTGCCAATTATTCGGGTTTCTCCTCTGCTGAATTTAGAAGGGTGCGACAATAAGATAGTGATAGATGCAAGTTATACCCACCCAAATTTGTTGATTAATTAATTCTGTCCTTCTTTTAGGTTCTTCCAAATGAAATTATTTGAATAGTTGGTCACTCTTTTGTTTATTGGGCAAGGAAACGAGCTAAAACCAGGACTTATTCTACTATTTTAGGTTTAAACTCTAATGTATGTCAGGTTGGGCATTAGAGGTCTCTGATGGAGGAATGTTAGAGACCAACTGATCTACTTGTCAAATATTTTAATTATTCATGCCGAGGCTAATGATGTTAGAAAAACAAGGACATGGGATCTTCTTTGTGAAATCAAAAGGGACTTATGTTCTTTTAAACTGTGGCCCCCTCACACTGTCCTTGCTTATTCTGAGATGATACCCAGGCTTCTATGTTCTCCATTTGGTAAACTCCATTACATTGTTAGGATTTGGAGATGCCAAAATGGGACAATCCACAATTTTTTAATTTCTTCTGGTGGACTGTCAAATCGGCATGTTATACTCAAAGGTTTTTAGCCTGGTCCCTTTCAGTATGACCTGGTGCATCTATTAAACATTGGCCTCGACATATTTAATACTGGCTTACAAAATATGCTTGATTTAGCCATAGTGTTAGGGGGGCCTCGGCCACCTAGTTCCTTGCTGGCTGAGGCCAGTGGGGTTTAGTTGTCCAGTTTATGTAGACAGACATCTTGACTGATTTTTGTTTGTTGATGATGGTTTTGCCAAATACGGCTATATACAGTATATATATATATATATATATATATATATATATATATATATATATATATATAACTAAATCAGTTTATGGATTGGTTTAATTAGGGCTACCCCATTAATAGCACTGTGGCCAAAATAATTCCAATAAATTGTTGTGATTTTTAGTTTACTATTGTGTGCTGTGTGTTATTTGTAATAAACGCATTTGTGCTATGCCATGACCGGGTCCCTAGCCCTCACTGGGGCCCACATGGTAGGGCACAAAGGGCGGTATATCTCTCTCCCCCTTCATCCCTCTCTTTTAGGTTGCTATTGGCAATACCAGCGGCAGATCTGCGTGGCAACATGAGAGGGATTGGCTAATTTTTGCAAGCAGTCACATCCTGCATTTTCTGCTCCTTTAAAAGCCGCCGCTCCAGCACTGCTGCAGCCTCACAAGGAGTGGCTGCAGCTGCTCCCACCCACTCACCATCCCAGCTATTGTTTAACCAGTTTATCTGGACAGACACCATGACTGATTTTCTCTTGTTTTTGATGGTTTAGCCAAAGACGGCTATATATATATATATATATATATATATATATAAAAACTAAATCGGTTTATGGATTGGATTAATTAGGGTTACCCCATAAGTAGTGGCCAAAATAATTCCAATAAATTTTTGTGAATTTGAATTTACTATTTTATGCTGTGTGTTATTTGTTTTAAACTCCTTAGTGCTATCCCATACTTGTCTCCACACGCCATCTTTGAGTAGCCCCAATAGCACAGGAGTCTATAGAAGGTGCAGAGCAGAGAAGTGAGGACAGAGCACTGACTTCCCCCTTCTCTCCAGGCTCATGTGATTCTTTGCAGTGCAATTTGAGCCCATTCGTTTTGTATGGGCTCAAATCACACCACACCACAGGTATTGGTTTTGGTATTGGAGTATTTGCACAAGCACAAGTACTCATGCAAATGCTTAGTATTTGCACCTATACTGGTATCGGTGCAACACTAGTCCCTCTCTTAAATACTGGGGCAATATGGAACCGAGCCAATTAACCTACCAACATGTCTTTGGAGTATAGGAAGAACCTAGAGTACTTGAAGGAAACCCAGAAACACAGGGAGAACATGCCTAAGTTGTTGCAGAGTGCAATCACTGGGTGCAGCGGAGTCCATTCAGATCAGACATTGTGGAGTAAACAGGAACTGGCTTCTTTATTGGAACATAACACAGAAAGCAAAGATGTCACCTTCTCATTTGTAATAAGAACAATAGACAGGAAAAAATAACCAACAATACAGTACAGTGTACAGGAAATGACAACACATCATAGAAAATGCATAGCATATCACTTAGCATTAGCGACATCTACTGTCCTATTTGTGAACTGCAGTAGACTAATCTACTAAACTGAAAGCTGTTGTATCTCCAACATAAGTGAGATTCACACTGAGAACCCCAGTGCTGCAAGGCAGAAGCATAAAGTATTAATTTGTAGTATTAAGCTGGCCATACTCTGAGAACATTTTGGCTGGTCCCTATTGAATTAGCCCAAATCTGTTCAGTGAGTGGCCCTTTCGACACATTTCCGCCTTACTTCCTTTAAAAAAAAACAAAAAAACAAAGGAACTAAGCTAAAAATTATCATATGAACAGTACCTGCAACCAGTCAGATGCAGGCATTGTTGGGGTATATTGACAGCTGGCATCTCTGGTTGTCGGAATACTTTAGCTGCAGGAGAAGATTTGTTCATACATGCTCTTTACCTTTGGTGGAGGAACCTGTAAGACTTTTTTTCTGCTATCATTGTATGGCTAATTTTGGAATTTGGTGTTGTCACAGAGGACCCAGATGAGTCCTCTCAGCCCATTCACTGGTTCATCCCTCTTCCTCTGGGTCCTTACTCTTACTAATGGTTGCTCTAAGACACAGGTGTCAAAAACAAGGCCCGCTGGCCGAATCCAGCCCACCATCTATTTCATGTGGCCCTCTAGCTTTTTTTCGGTTGGAACATGGTGGAACTCTGTTCCGTCACCTCCGGCTCTTGCAGATCCTTACCTACCCTGCATGCACTCATGGCGGGGCACAGTAGTGCTAACCAATAATTTCCCTGCTAATGAGAGACGTGGAGCCATCTACAATGTTGGGAGGTATAAGAGCCAGGCAGATCAGATGTCTGGAAGCTTTTGGGGGTACACAACACACTTTTGAACTCTGCTAACTGCGTGCTTCTGAACTTTGCACTCTGTTCGTAGCACACCCCTGAACCCTGCACTCTGCATGCCAAACACTTCTTTACCTTAAACTCTGTACACAGTGCACCCCAGAACTCTGCTGTCTGTATGTAACGCTTTTGTGAATTCTATGGTCTGTACGCTGCGTCCTAAGTATCCAAGTAGATACATAGTCTTAAGATACAACCTGCCCTTTTAGGGCAACCATAATGCTGATGTGGCCCAGAATGAAAATTAGTTTGACACCCCAGCTCTAAGGTCTCTGCACACAGGCACAAGCACCCTATCTAGGTGCTTAGGTGTACATTGCAATCAAGTACATGCATTTTGGTGTGTGTTAGCAAGTGCTAACTCACTTATCTGACCTTTAAAGGGCACCATGCCTTAGGCTCTGCTTCAACATTTGTTACATCTGTTAAATTTATTTGGATCCCGCTTGCTTTTGACCTTACCTGCCTGACCTCGCATGAGCTATGCCTTCCCTTGCCCTGCAGTAAACCATTACTGATTCCCTATATTTGGCTTTGATGAATGTTTCCTCACTCTTCTAGTATTAAAGTGTTATTAAACCCTTAAAAATTTAATGTTTTGCAGCTTACCAATCCTTAGATGTGGTGGCTGCATTCGTTTTCTTTTTTTTGGGTTATTTCCCCTCCTTCCTTTCCACAAAGGAGCAACAGAAACACCTTTGGACAGAAGCATTGTCAGTCTCGGGGAGGGGAGTGGTAAATGTACAAGCAGATTTAGACACACTAACAAATTGAAGCTGAACCCCAGCTCACATTTTATAAACAGTTGCAGCAAACTGATTTTTCCTTTTAGGATAAAAGCTTTACATGAATAAATAAAAGCTGATCATTGTAAGCACCCATCAGTGGTAAATGGTTTGTCTCAACCCTCTAAATGTTACATCTGTTCTTTTGAAAAACGACAGACTTACTGGCACGATCACCAGTTAAAAATAAAAGAAAGAAAACCTAATAAAGAAAATAAATGCAGCCATCACATCTAAGAATCGGTAAGCTGCGATATACAGTAGTAAATGTTTTCTTTTGGGTTTACTACTGCTTTAAGTCCTGGATATGTTCAGGCACCTGGAATCCTTGCACTCCCCAGGGAGACAGAAATTGATTAGAAGAATATCATATCATGTGCTTACAGATATCACAGGTTATTTCCAGTAGCAGTAGGGGGGAATTCTTTCATCTGATGGGATTGCAGACAGGATTTTGTAGGCTTGAAATCTTCAATAAAGTCCAGTCAGGTTCTTTTCTTAGCTACAGATAGAGTTAGGAAAGGTTAGATGCCTTGGCAGACCCTAAATGCTGCTTGTGTCTGTAGGAGGGACCTACAACTAGGGTACTCAATCAGGGAGAGACAACAAACAGTTTTTGATGTTGTACTTTAACTTGCATATTGCATGTAGTTTGAGGATCCCTGGCATATAGGTTAATGTCAATGAATGAAGACAGTTTCTATAGGAACTGATAATTAGTGTTGGGCGAGCGGTTTGGCCAAAGCATAAGTTTGGCCCAAACCTTGCCTGCTTGCCTTTTTGGCAAACACCTGAATTTACGGGGCGCTTGGTGGGACGTTTGCCTGCCGAGCTTGCCACAATGCACTGCGCGCTTCACAGTTCATTATAAGCCCTGAATGGGCAAAGCTTTGCCCAATCAGGGCACAGTAAATAGCTGATTGTTAAGGAGCAGGCCAGGAAGCTGGCCACAGCGTCCTTAACAACTGTTGAGTCATCAGCTGTCAACAGGCTTCCCCGCTGACAGCTGAATGAAAAAAAAAAACATTGCCGGCAATAGAAAAATTAAAAAAAAAAAAAAAAAAAACGTTGTGGGGTCTCCCCCAAAATCCATACCAGGCCCTTATCCGAGTTTGGCAGGTCAGGAAGGGGGGAGGGGGGAGCAAGCGAGTGTCCCCCCTCCTGAACCATACAAGGTCACATGCCCTTAATATAGGGGGTGTGCGGAGCCCCCCACCCAAAAGCACCTTTTCCAAATGTTGATGGGGACAAGGGCCTCTTCCCGACAACCCTGGGCTCTGGTTGTGGGGGTCTTTGGGCAGGGGGCTTATCGGAATCTAGAAGCTAGAGGGGGCCCCCAGATTCCGCCCCCCCATGTGAATGAGTATGGGGTACCCATTCACCAAAAAAGTGTAAAAAAAATAAAAACACACAATTTTTGACAATTCCTTTATTAAATATAAAAAACATGTCCCCCGGTGTAGATCCATCAAAATCCACGATGCCCGCCGCAACAGCTGTGCCTGAAAAAAAGAAAAAAGCTCTGCCTGTGACAAAGGCTAACCGCCGAATGCCTGCTCCACCATTTGACAGTTCTTAAATAGGTAAAAGGTGGGCCACCTGGTGACATCACCTGGTGACACTGCCCTCATGTGACATCACTGGTCCAGCATGCACCGATTGGTAACGTCGCACAGGGGGCAGTGCCACCAGGTGATTTCACCAGGGGGCTCTGCCCCTTACCTATTTAAGACCTGTCAGATTGCAGAGCAGGCATTCGGCAGTTAGCCTTCAGCGTGTGTGGAGCTTTTTTTTTTGGGGTCCAGGGGTGGGGAAGTCGTGATTGATGATGGATCTAAAGTAATTGTCAAAAACTTTTTTTAAACTTTTTTGGTAAATGGATAGGGGTTATATGTACCCCATACTCATTCACAAGGGGGGGAGGGATCTGGGGGCCTCCTTGTTAAAGGGGCCTTCCAGATTCAAATAAGCCCCCTGCCCACAGACCCCCCAAACCACAACACAGGGTTTTTGGAAAGAGGCCCTTGTCCCCACCCCAATGCACCCTTCTCATGTTGATGGCATGTGGCCTGGTATGGTTAAGGAGGAGGGGACGCTCGCTCACCCCCCCCCCCCTTTCCTGACCTGCTGGGCTGCATGCTCAGACAAGGGTCTAGTATAGATTTGGGGGGCATGCATTTTTCTTTACATTTTGGCGTGTATATACACTATATTTAAAGGAATTTTTCACTTTTATTTATTCACTTTAAGCAACATTAACATCACTTCTCCTGTAAAAACATTTTAAAAACATTTTTGCATTGATACCTGTCCCCCAGGGCAGTACCTGGGCCCCCATACCCTGGCCAATAACTTGCATATAAATCTTCCAAAATGGGGACTTTTGATTTTTCAAGTTCGGATCCCAGACTTTAACCACTTGTCGACCAGCCGCAGGTCAGCTCTAAAACTGGAAACGATGTACCCCATTGACCAGAGGGGGAGACAAACACGATGTCCCCTGGCCCACCCGCAATCGCTCCCCATAGGGACAGAACGGCGGTCTGCCTATGTAAACAAGGCAGACCGTTGTTCTGTCATGGATGAACACAGGGATCCTGTGTTCCTGCTATTCAGGAACACAGATCACTAGGTTCATCTAGTGAGTCCATCCCCCACACAGTTAGCAAGCACCCTCTAGGAACACACCTAACCCTTTGATCGCCCCTGGTGTTAGCCCTTCCCTGCCAGTATCATTACAACAGTAACAGTACATATTTTTTAGCACTGATTACTGTAATACTGTCACTGGTCCCCTCAAAAGTGTCAGTTAGGTGTCCGATCTGTCCACCGCAATGTCACAGTCCCGCTAAAAATCGCTGATCGCCGCCATTACTAGTAAAAAAAATGAAATAAATAAAAATAAAGTAAATCTATCCCCTAGTTTGTAGAAGCGATAACTTTTGCATAAACCAATAAATATACAGTTATTGGGATTTTTTTTAATCAAAAATATGTGGCGGAATACATATTGACTTTTTTTAATTGGTGGTGTTTTTTAACAGAAAGTAAAAAATGCTGTTTTTTTTTTTTTCTTTCCAGAATTTTGGCTCTTTTTTTGTTTATAGTGCAAAAAATAAAAACCGCAGAGGTGAGCAAATACCTCCAAAAGAAAGCTCTATTTGTGGGAAAAAAGGGCATCAATATTTTTTGGGTAAAGCTTCGCACGACAGCACAATTGTAATTTAAAATAACGCAGTGCCATATCGCAACAAATGGCCTGGTCATTAAGGGGGGGGGGGGTAAAGGGTCCAGAAGTGATCAATAGAGTTTGCGTCTCAGGTTTGAATTTCTCACATATTAGGGAGTTCTGGTGCGAATCGAACCGAGGGGTGTTTGGCCCATCACTACTGTTACTAGACAATAAAGCAGTTGGTCTAAGGCACTATAGCAGTTGGTAATTGTACAATGTCACCATTCTTGTCTGTTTTACTGGAGGATGGCTTCTACTGAAGGGGTGGTGGTTGGTGGTATTCTGAGATGGCACTCTGCTGCTGCTGAGGGGAGTTGCACTTTACTTGTACAGATACCTGAATGTTCATTGTACACAGGCGATAGCCCTGAGCTGACCTTTATTGACCAGGAACCTCTCCCTGTGCTATTTACTCTCCCTAACAAGTGGGGGGTCTCTGTCCCTTACCTACTACTGGCTACAGGCAGGCCTGAATAACATGGGTACTCTAATTTATAGAGCTTCACACCAGAGGCGTCACGAGCCGGGTGCGGGGGGGGCGGGCCGCACCCGGGTGTCCGCCGGGTGGAGGGTGACACCGCTCTCTGCCTCTCTATTCTCTTACTGTGCGGGCCGCCGCCGCCGCCGCCGGGCCGGCATCGCATCGCCGCTGCCTCATACTAGTACAGAGAGAGAGACGTACTGTGTCAGACAGTGAGTGTGTCACTCAGTCTGCTGCCAGCCAGTGCCTGGGCTGGACTTCTTTGCTCCGCCTCCTCTGGGCCGGGCCGCGCGCCCTGAGCCTCCCCTCCCTCCCTCACTCTCTGCCCTCACGTTCAGGCAGAGCGGGCGGGGGCGGAGCCAGTTGCGGTGACGTCAACGCTAGGAGAGGAGGTGAGTGTCATGTGCCGCGGGCGGCCAGGCCGGGTGATGTGAACTTAGTGCAATTTAATAATTGATCTGGTGGCACTGCCTGGTGCAATTAATTGTCAGTCAGTGTCTGTCCCTAATGCACAGGCAGGCTAGCACAGTGACAGACTCTGACTCAGTAACCACTCAGCAAAAAACTCTTCTATCTGCATTGCATGCAGGCTGCAGCCCTACTTTTGGCAATGGTCTCTCCACTCCCCAGAAGTCCAGCCTGGACTTGGCCCACCAAAGACAGATTTTCAGTGGGCTCTGCTGCTCTGCACACAGCTCTCTCCACTCCATCCAGCAATGTAGTCAAGTCCCATGTAGTGGTTGCAGCCTGCAGTCCTTTCTCTTGTCAAGAGCAGTTTCACTTTCACAGAGTACAGCTGCCAATGCAGCCAGTTGCAGTCCTCCTTCATCCCTGGTCTCCCCCAAAATGCTTGTTGCTCCTCCTCTGTTGGAGAAGCTTTCCAGTTCAGCACTGTCTCCACTGCAAAAAGAGAGTAACAAACTGCAACAAGGGGGAAACAGAGCAGGCTAAATATATATATATATATATATATATATATATATATATATATATATATATATATATATATCTACAGTCTATAAAGTAGTCCAAACAAAAAACACATCAACCAGTCTGGCAGGCTCTCAGGGCTCTTTCACACGGTCCGCCTCCGTAGGCGGATCCGTGCTGCTCAGCGAGGATCGATCCGCCGATCCCCGCTGAGCCGGCGGATGACGGCTCCGTCTCCGCTTGCAGTGCAGAGAGGGAGGTGTCACAGCTCCCGCTGCTCTCTATGGTGGATCGGATGAGAGTGGACCGCCTCTCTGCAATCTTCCGATCCGATCCCTGAACGGATGGAAAAATAGGGTTTCCATCCGTCCGGATTTCACGGACAGGATCGGATGTGGATGGCAGCGGGTGTCAGCGGAGGTGTCTCCGCTGACACCTGCTGCCCCATAGAGATGCATGGAGGATCCGATCAGATCCGCCTAAAAAACTGACAGGCGGATCTGATCGGACCGCCCGTGTGAAAGAGCCCTCACTCTCTCAAGAGACAGTGTCAGTCATGTGAAGTAACTGTATTCCATTACATTTAGTGTTATATGGGAGATATGATTTACGAGTTACATTAGTTAAAAAAAAACACATTATTAAAAGGGGTTGGGGTGACACCATGAGTTACCGCACCGGGTGACACCAACCCTAGTGACGCCACTGCTTCACACCAAGATGGCTGCCAGAGGTCACCCAAAGTTGCATCATCCAATCAGACATCTGTAACCTATGTGAAACCTACAGAGTCCCCGAGGGAGCAATTCCTTTTAAAGACTCCACTTCATCTGTATAGTACACAGTGTCACCTACTGGACGGAGGAAAACCTGCACCTGCTTACATGTCCCCACTGGGGGATTTCATCAATTCTTTTTGTTCTGTCTTAAATCCATTTTCTGGACAGTGGAAGGGAATTCACTAAGTGGGATCAAAGACAAACAATAAAAAAGGTGGCAAAGGTTCTAAACCATTTTCTGCTCTCTAGTGTTTGGGGAGATTTCACTTTCTGTTCTGACACTTAGAAAATGAGAAGGGATCCCCCCAACAGGAATAAAAAGCAGAAATAAACCTGACAGATTTTAAAGTCTGCTCCCACTTTTTCAAAAGTTAAAAAGAAAAGTTTGGCTGAAGTTGGATCTATATATATAAATTATAATGCTAATATAATTTTACAGCTTCTAATTATTAAACTCTGCTCATCTGATCACATGATTCACAGATACCAGACTAATGCAGGCCAGGCCATACATGGGTCGAATTCTGAGCAAATTTTCCTTCGAAAATCTGAAATTTTGTGCGTTTTGTGATCCGATGGTGCAACTATTGATTTTGACCAATTTAGAGCTTGAAAAGGAGCGTGGCTGCCATTCCATTTGCAGCACGCACGCTTTGAAACCGGTCGCATATTGGTGACGTCACGATCCCACGCCTGCAGTGTCCCAAGTCTTCTTTCTGGTCAGATTTCCACCACCATGATGGCCGGCTTCCCACGGAGACCACTAGAAGCTAAAGATGCCCCAGACACTGCTCTGCAGGACTAAGGACTCTCTAGGATTTGACTCCTTACCACTGCCTTAGATGTGCTTGTCCACCCTTACCTTGATGTAAGTTCCTATTGTAGTTTTATTTCATTAAATTGGATACCTGCACTTAGAGGCGCCTCTCTCTCCTTCAATTTCTACTACAGTTTTTACTGGACAGAAATACAAACTTTTTGGAAGGTAAAACAGCCCCACATGCATTTTTACACTGTGTTGTTAGCTCTTTGCTTGGAGTTCAGCTTTAAGCATTAAAGCTGTTTCTGCACTCCTTAGAGCTGATAACAAGAACCTCCTGTGGTCCGAGACCATCATTATCACACAGAAGTGAAAAGGCTTGATTCATTGCTATTAAACAGATGAAACGATCACACTATTGTGTGTTTGCTGGATGCTGGATAGTTGAGTAACTCACTAACTTTTAATATCTCTTGGGGACTCCAGTGCTTAGATATCCCAGCCAGAGCTCCCAACTTTGTCCTTATTTGCCATGAAATTATTATTATTATTATTATTATACAGGATTTATAAAACGCCAACAGTTTGTGCAGTGCTTTACAACGTTAGGGCAGACAGACAGTACAGTTACAATACAATTCAATACAGTAGGAATCAGAGGACCCTGCTTGTTCGAGCTTACAATTTAAAAGTAAGGGTCAAATGATACAAAAGGTAATAACTGTGGGGGATGCGCTGATGGAGAAACATAAAGTACAGTTGTTAGGTGGAGGCAGGATAGGCTTCTTTGATGATAAAGTTTTTGGGGATCGCCTAAAAGTGGATAAAGTAGGAGATAGTCGGACAGATTGGGGTAGGGAATTCCAAAGGATGGGAGATGCTCTGGAGAAGTCCTGGAGGGGATCATGGAAGCAGATGACAAGAGAACTAGAGAGCAGGAGGTCTTGGGAGGAAAAAAGAGAACAATTTGGTTGGTATTTGAGGCTAGGTTAGTAATGTAGCTGGGGGCCGAGTTGTGGATGGCTTTGTAAGTTATTAGTATTTTTAATTTCATTTGTTGGGTGAGTGGCAGCCAATGGAGGGATTGGCGGAGAGGGTTAGCAGACGCTGAGCGGTTTGTAAGGTGGATGAGTCTGGCAGCAGCAATCATGATGGACTGAATAGGGGATAGCCCATTTTAAGGTAAGCCAATAAGTAGGGAGCTGCAGTAGTTGAGGCGAGAGATAACCAGGGAGTGAATTAGGAGCTTTGTGGCGTCATTGGTTAGGAAGGTGCATATTTTGGAGATGTTGCGGAGGTTGAGGCGGCAAGCTTTGGAAAGTGATTGGATGTGGGGCTGAAAGGAGAATTTAGAGTCCAGGATAACACCTAGCACCCTGGCATGCAGAGATGGGTTGAGAGGGTTGTGCCATTGATCTTGACTGAGAAGTAGGGTAGGAAATATTACGAGCTCGGCTTCGAGCAGGTTAAGTTTGAGGAAGTGGTTTGACATGCAGACTGTCTGTTAGTAAATTAGAGATGTGCGAGAAAACTGATGGAGTGAGTTGATGGGAAGTAGAATTGTAAGATTCCACTAAACGTGTAGTGGTATAGGTAGGATGAGAGCCAGCAAAGAGCACAGCCACAGAGACCAAAGGAGTAAAGTTTTTTGAGGAGGAGGGGGTAGTCAACCGTATCAAAGGCAGCTGAAAGTTCCAGAAGTTGGAGTACAGAATAGTGTTTATTGGTTTTTGCTGTTAGTAGGTCATTTGTGAGTTTTTGGAGAGTGTTTTTTGTGGAATGTTTAGACCGAAATCTATACTAAAGGGGATCAAGAAGGTTATTCTGAATGAGGTGGTCACTCAGTTAGTTGTAGTCCAAGCATTCAAGGAGTTTGGAGTAAAAGGGGAGCAAGCAGAAGGGATATAGGTTTTGGTAAGATTAGTGGGGTCCAAGGAAGGCTTTTTAACTATGGTGGTGACTAGTGCATATTTTAGAGAGTTGGGAAAGATGCCAGAAGAGAGGGAGAGATTGAAGATGTAGGTTGGAGAGTGTAGGATAGAGTCAGAGGGTGACCACAGTATTTGAGAGGGAACTGGGTCCAGAGGACAGGTGGTTAGAAGGGCATTAGAAATACATTTAGCAACCTCATCTATAGTAGCAGGCTAGAATAGGGGGGTTGTTGATTGTACCTGTGGACATGGGGTGTTAAGTTGGGGAGATATCTGTAGAGTGGAAATTTGATCACAAATTGAATCAATCTTATTTTTGAAGTGATTGGCAATCTTCTGGGCAGTGAGTGAGTTAGCAGGTGGAGGCAGTGGAGGATAAAGTAAAGAGGTAAAGGTAGAGAAGAGCTGATGGGGACTGAAGGAGAAGGTGTTAATGACTGTGATAAAATACAGTAAAACCTTGGTTTGAGAGTAACTTGGTTTAAGAGCGCTTTGCAAGACAAGCAAAATTTTCAAATAAATTTTGACTTGATATACAAGCGATGTCTTGATATACAAGTAGCCTCAAGTCACAGCTGAGTATAAAAGAGAAGAGAGGCGCTTCTAAGTGTAGCAATATGGTTAAATTTAATGAAGGTACAACATTTTCAACACACAGGGTTGATGATTGGAACAGGCACATCTAAGGATGCAGGCATCCAGGCTAAAACTGTCAACATAGACCATCCTCCGCACCGCCATCTACGTCATCCCTTCCATGCTGCCCCTCGCTTTCAGATCTCTTTACTGCAGGGTGGTCTTCCCGGTCAGGATTACAGACTGGCAGCCGGCGGTGCAGAAGATAGTCTATGTGGACAGCTTTACCCCGGATGCCTGCATACTTAGATGTGCCTGTTTTATTCATCAACCATGTGAGTTGCTAAATGTTGTACCTTCATTAAATGTTACAATATTGCTACACTTAGAGGCGCCTTTCTTCTCTTTGATACTCTGTAGCTCCTGCTGGATTTTGCTTCTAATCCCCTTGTGGAAGCGGCTATTTGTGGATGGACATTTTATGGTTATATAACCTAACGCATTGCTATAATCTTTTTATATCGACTATAAACTGAATGACTTATGAATAAATGGTTGTGGAACGAATCATCTGAGTTTCCATTATTTCTTATGGGGAAATTCGCTTTGATATAAGAGTGCTTTGGATTACAAGCATGTTTCCGGAACGAATTATGCTCGCAATCCAAGGTTTTACTGTAGGTCTGCTTGGCAGTGTAGAGGCAAGAATTGTATTTCTGGAGGGCAGATTTTTATTTGTCGATATCTTTGTGAGACTTAGTCACAGATGCTCAAGAGCACAGCTAAATTTTTTGAGACTTCTGGTGTCATTTGTTTCCAACTGAAGCAAAGAAGCCTTGCTGTTTGATTTACAATGTAAAATAAATATCAAACAAAAAAACACCTCCGCTTCCTGCTGTCTTTATTGAATTCCACATGTGGGGGATGGCCTTCTGGGCAAAATAATGATGGCTGGGCAGCAGCCAGTGTGACCTAGCACAGGCCATGAAGTTGCAGAAAGGGGTGATTTCACAAGCGGGAATCGGAGGAGCCAAGCTGGCATTAAAGAGGAAGTAAACCCTCCTCTGACACTTTTACCTATAGGTAAGCCTATATTAAGGCTTACCTATAGGTACTGTAAATATCTCCTAAACATGTACCGTTTAGGAGATATTTACCTTACATGCAGCCAGTGACGTCACTGGCGCATGCGCTCAGAAGGAACGGCCGCTGGTGCCGTTTCTTCAGAGCCCCGTGCCGTGACCGCCGGCTCCCGCGCACGCGTCACCGCGGCTCCGGCCAATCAGATGCCGGATGCCGCGATCCCGGAAAGACAGGTGACTGGACAGGTCGCCCGTCATACAGGTGAGCGGGCGGCACGGCGGGGGCTCGTTCTTAGGTAAGTATTTCATAATGAGCTAGTATGCAATGCATACTAGCTCATTATGTGTTTCTCTTTCAGGTTACAGAAAAGAAAAAAAAAAACGTTCATGGGTTTACAACCTCTTTAAGACACTGAGCATGGGGTGCTTTGGGGACATTTTTGTTTTCTGCTCTAGCAGCAGATACCTAAAAAAAGGTCCACACAATCTTTCGTGACTGACCCTGGGGAAAGCAGTGGCACTCCTCATAGTTTGCTGGGCTGCAGTGGGATCAGCAGAAAAGGAGGAGGTAAGTCATAATAATTTTGAATTAGCTCCAAGCTTGCTCTGCTCCTGTCCCTCCAGCTGCTCCCCTTGGCTCCCTTGCACCATCACATCACACAACACGCTCGGGCACGTCCTCTTCCAGACCCCTCCCCCACTGGCAACCTTTTCCTTTCACTGGCATTTACTGGCAGGAGAAAAGTGACTGTTTTTTATTAGCTGCCAGTAAAAATACTAACGGTTGGCCACACTGCCTGCTCCAGGATGCAGCAATTGTTGCTGCATTGTTTTTCTTCTTTGAAAGCAATGATGACCCGACAAGTCCCCTGGTGTTCTGAAAAACGCTTAAAATGTATGCTTACACTTACAGCCCATTCACACTGCCGCGACAGGATTTTGTGGGGCGACCTGTGAAGCGACCTCATATAATTGAAGTCAATGCAATTCGCCTCCAGGTCGCCCCAAAGTAGTTCAGGACCCTTTTTCTAAGTCGGAGCGACTTGTGTCACTCCTATTAGAATGGGTCCTGTACTATTCAATGGCGAGCGACTGACCGCGACTTGTCAGGCGACCAAATCGTCTGACAAGTCGCGCTAGTGTGAATGGACCCTTACCTCACTTTGTTGATCAAACAGGTTAAACAGATACCTGCTGCTGCAGAACAATATGCTGATCAGACTCTGGTGGCTGTCATTGATGTTTTTTTCTCATGATTAGGGATGATCAAACTTTTCAAAAGTTCGGTTCGGCCAGAACATCCGAACCTCCCGAAAGTTCGGCCGGATTTCAGAACCCCATTGAAATCAATGGGACCCGAACTTCGGTAATAAAAAAACACCATTTTGAAGCCCTAAAAACCAATAAATGCCCCTAAAAAGTGCCTAGGGTTCTGGGTCATGCCCCAGGGACTATTAATCACACAAAAAAAGTTCTTAAAAATTGTCATTTTTGATAGAGAGCCAATTATTGAAAAAATAAAAAAAAAATTTGATTTTTTGATTTTGACTTTGGATTTAGTGTCTGGGGGGTCTAAAAAGTGTACCTGTGAAGTTTCAGCTCTGTAGCATGTCCAGAACCAGAAAAAAAAGGTAGTTTGTATTAAAATTAATATAGAACAGGGATATGGCTCCGCTATTTTCACACCTTGCCAGTTTAGTAGCAAGCGTTTTTTTGGGCATTTTTTTGGGGTCTTTTGAGGCAGGCAAAACATCTGAACTCGTGTATAGGGGTATATATACACACACTTATATGTATATATACACCTAGACATATATACGTGTGATAGTAGCAGAAATCTATGCTTGCGCTAATTAAATAATTAACACGAATATGGCTCCGCTCCTATCACACCTATATATGTGTAAGTGTAAAAATACATATAAGTGTGTGTGTATATATATATACCCCTATACACAAGTTCAGATGTTTTGCCTGCCTCCAAAGACCCCAAAAAATGCCCAAAAAAACGCCAGCGCCAAAAAAAACTCCCAGGTGTGTTATTGCAGGCTTTTTTTTTGGGCTTTTTTTGGGGTCTTTGGAGGCAGGCATGACATCTGAACTTGTGTATAGGGGTATATATACACACATAATTATATGTATTTTTACACTTACACATATATAGGTGTGATAGGAGCGGAGCCATATTGGTGTTAATTATTTAATTAGCGCAAGCATAGTGTTTTGCTACTTTCACACCTATATATGTGTAGGTGTGTATATATACCCCTATACACAAGTTCAGATGTCATGCCTGCCTCCAAAGACCCCAAAAAATGCCTGCAATAACACACCTGGGCATTTTTTTTTGGCACTGGCGTTTTTTTGGGCATTTTTTTGGGGTCTTTGGAGGCAGGCAAAACATCTGAACTTGTGTATAGGGGTATATATACACACATACTTATATGTATTTTTTACACTTACACATATATAGGTGTGATAGGAGCGGAGCCATATTGGTGTTAATTATTTAATTAGCGCAAGCATATATTTCTGCTACTTTCACACCTATATATGTGTAGGTGTATATATACACATACAAGTATGTGTGTATATATACCCCTATACACAAGTTAAGATGTTTTGCCTGCCTCCAAAGACCCCAAAAAATGCCCAAAGAAACGCCAGCTACAAAAACGCCCAGGTGTGTTTTTGCAGCAGGCATTTTTTTTGGGCATTTTTTGGTGTCTTTGGAGGCAGGCAAAACATCTGAACTTGTGTATAGGGGTATAAATACACACATACTTATATGTTTTTATACACTTACACATATATAGGTGTGATAGGAGCGGAGCCATATGCCTGTTAATTATTTAATTAGCGCAAGCATAGATTTCTGCTACTATCACACCTATATATGTCTAGGTGTATATATACATATAAGTATGTGTGTATATATACCCCTATACACAAGTTCAGATGTCATGCCTGACTCCAAACTTGTCCTCAAAAAAGCCCTATAAACGCCTGCAGCCAAAAAGCAGGCTGACAGGCGAGAAGCCATATCGGTGTTCTGTAAGTGACCTAATAGAAACGAACTTGTTTCTATTGCGGTCACCCTGACATGGAAGGGTTTGGTCACCCTGCCATAGCAGTCAGAGTCAGTTCACCCTACACTACATTACGGTCACCCTGGCACTTAACACTTTCCCTACAGAAACTAAATTTTTGATTCTAACTAAAGTGGAAAAAAGCACTCTAACTACACTAGATATCCCTTTCCTCACACTAATAAATGCTAAATTACACTTTTGAAGCAGAAGTAACAGAACTGCTTCCATTCTCTTCCATGTCCCTGTATTACAATGCTAGGAATTTGCCGGGGCTATCTTATTTACTGGGGGGCGTATTCACTAATGATTGGCCTGTGGACCCCCTAGTCACTCCAATCACATTCCTAGCATTCTCCTGCCCCCTAAATTGGCTTTTACTAATGGTTCTGGTCCAATCACGGGCTTTTAAAGCCCATTTCCTGTCCCATTGCATTTTGGTCGGTTCTGGTTGCCGAATTCCGAACTTTTTCAGCAAAAAGTTCGGAATTCGGGCCGAACCTCGAACAGCCAATGTTCGGGTCGAACCGATGGTCAACCTGAACCGTTCGATCATCCCTACTCATGATCTGTCCCTGCACCATGCACATTTTAGTACAACTTTAAGTTATTGATATGAGCTAAGGCCACTTAGCTATGGTCAAGAAACTCTTGTTTTTTTAGCAACAGAGGATTTTCAAATATGGAAAGGGCTGTGGTAAGCTCCTGGCATATTAGGCTACGGTAATAACAATTATTGCTCCCCGCTCTCCTGAGGACTCCCTGATTATTGACCTGTAGGAGGTGCTTTTAGGAAATCTCCTAATACCTAGAATCGGTTTCTTTGCCACAATAAGCCCCCATACAGATCAGAATGCTGGAGATGCACCCTAAGCTTTCTAAGGTCCAGATTGCCATTTCCAAATTTGCTCGGGCTAAGATCCCAGGCATCGAGGGGCTTAACAACTGACTTCTGTATAACAGAGACTCTTGGCTCTTGTCTACCACTGTAGCTTTAAGTGAAGAACTATATGCATCTTTTACACTTCTGCCATCTATTGCTGAAGCGCTTATCATTCTTAGTCCCAAGCCAAATAAGACCAGCATCTTATAGACCTCTACTATAAAAACTGTAGATATTAGATTTTTAATGAAACTCCTTTCCCTCTGGCTTAATCAAGTTATCTAAATTATACAATTGATCAAACTGGCTTTATCCCTGGTAAAAACACCGCACTTATCAAGACACATTTGTTTATGAATTTACAAGTCTCCCATGACTGAGTGGGCATTAGGACGGTGTTGAGTCTAGATGCAGCAGTGGCATTCAGTTCTGTGAAATGAGGTTATAGTGGCAAAGGTTACACAGCTTCGGGTTTGGCCCTCGATTTATTAGCTCTTTTTCCTCTCACATGGCCAGATTTTGTGTCAACGCATGGACATCTGAGGCTTTTCCACTCATCGGGGCCACTAAACAGGGATGTCCCCTTTCTCCCCTGTATGCTTTTGCTGTAGAACCTCTGGCTGCTGTACAGGTGACAACACATGTTCAAATAGTTGGATTGTACGCTGATGATATGATTTTATATTCAGAGGGCTCAGACCTTTCACTTATTACTGCTCTCATGGTTAATAATGATTCTGTCAGTTATTCAGGTCTGACCATTAAGCACTAGCCTACTGAGCACTTTCACCCCCTTCCTGACCAGGTAATTTTCAGCTTTCAGTGCTGTCGCACTTTGAATGACAATTGCGTGGTCATGCAACACTGCACATATATGACATTTTTAAACTTTTTTGTTTTTTTTTCAGACAGATAGAACTTTCTTTGTTGGTATTTAACCGGTTGCCCCGTGCAGGCAAAGTGATGTATGGGTACGTCACTTGCCTGCGAGCCAATAGGAGCCAAGCGTGCACCACCGGAGGCGTGCTCCCGCCCCCGCTCGCTCACTCTGATCCCCGCGCGTGTGACATCGGGTCCGCCGGTCACTCGTGATCGTCAGTTACAGAGGGAGAAAGGCAGGCGGCTAATGTAAACACAGCCGCCTGTCATTCTCCCTTGTGTAACAGCAGAGATCATACGGTCCTGCTATGTAGGATCGTAGATCTCTGCTGTTACATGAAAAGCCACATCCCTGCACAGTAAGAATCATGCCCCTAGGGACACACTTAACCCCTCCTTCTCCAATAAAGTTAACCCCTTCCCTGCCTGTGTCATTTTTACAGTAACAGTGCATATGTATAGCACTGATTACTGTAGTAATGTCACTGGTACCCCCAAAAGTGTCAAAAATGTCAGTCAAGGGTCCGATCTATCCTCCCGCAATGTCGCAGTTCCACAAAAAAAATCGCAGATCGCCGCCATTACTCGTTAAAAAAAAAACAATAAAAATGACAAAAATCTTTCCCTTAGTTAGTAAACACAATACCTTTTGCGCAAACCAATCAAAATACGCTTATTGCAATTTATTTTACCAAACATATGTAGCAGAAAACAAATTGGCCTAAAATGTTAAAAAATTTTGATTTTTACATTTTTTTTGGGGAATTTCATATAAAAAAATGTGAAAAATATTGTTATTTTTGCAAAATTGTCGCCCTTTTTTTGTTTATAGCACATGATCAAAAAATCGCACAGGTGATAAAATACCACCAAAAGAAAGCTCTGTTTGTGGGGAAAAAAAAGGACATAAATTTCATTTGGGAACAGCGCCGCACGACCTCGCAATTGTCCGTTAAATTCACGCAGTGCCGAATCGCAAAATACCCCCTAGTCAGAAAGGGGGTAAAATCTTCCGGGGCTTAAGTGGTTAATCACCACTGGGTTTTTTTGCTAAACAAACGGAAAAAGACCAAAAAGTTTTAAAAAAGATACCCATAACATTTTCTTCTTTTCTGTTATAAAATGTTGCAAATAAGTAATTTTTCTTCGTTACTGATGTGTGATAATGAGGCTTCACTGATGGGCACTAATAGGCTGCACTTATGGGCACTAATAGGCTGCACTGATGGGCACTGGTAGGCTGCACTATGGGCACTGATGAGGCTGCACTGAGGGGCACTGATGAGGCTGCACTTATGGCCACTTATGAGGCTGCCCTGATGGGCACTGATAAGCTGCACTGATGGGCACTGATGAGGAGGAACTGATAAGGCTGCACCAATAAGATGGGACCGATGGGCACTGATAGTTGGCACTGATGGGCACTGGTATGTGGCACTGATGGACTCTGATTGGCACTGATGGGGTTGCACTGATAATCAGGGCACAGATGATCAGTGCTCTGATTATCAGTGTAAATGTGCCCTGTCACAGAAAAGCCATATACTGGCTTTCCTTTCCTCAGACAGTGACAGTGCTGAAGACAGGAAATGCTGATAACCGGCATTTGTTTACATGTGATGAGCTGGGATTGGAAACAGCTGGTTACATGGTAAAGGGCTGCTATAATTGCCCTTGACCTGTAATCAGATTTGTCCAAACCTGATGCACCCCCCCTGGGGTCGGAGGGTGGGGCAGGGTTTTGGGAGGACGTCAAGAGACACCCACCCGGAAACGTGCGACCGCACTGTAGCTGTCATTCGGCTATGGAGTGGTCAGTGAGAGGTTAACTAGTCATTATAAAAAATGTAACTGTTTATTTCTTCTTTTCCCTTGATTTTTATTGAGAAAAATTTTAGAAAATATACATTTTCCATTATTAGCAAGGAACAGTCGCTAGCAATAAACCAGGGCACAAATCTTTTGCAACACAGAAGAGTACAGGTTGACATTAAACCTAGTTTATCATCAGTCACAAATCAGAATTATGTCATGAAATAAAAAATCAGGAAAATCAAGGATATTCAGCATGTGGGGGATGATGCATACAGAATGGAGTAACCCGTCTCTCTCTCAAAAAGCCATGGTTGTAGTTCAATATGTAGCAGGTGAAAGACTGAGAAATAACCCCCCAACACTATGATTGCTTGATGCAACAGTCAAACTTAACTCTCATGTGGTCACAGAGACCACATTTGGCCCAAGGGCCTATCCATAGGCAAATACAGAAAGAAGGAAGAGAGAAAGGAAAGGGATGATAGAGGGAAGGGATGAAAGGCAGGGAAGAGAAAAAGTGCACACCATACTAGAAGAAAAGCACTCCAAAACTAATCCCAGCTCATAAAGCATTTGAAAGGTATTTAATACAAGGGTCTCAAGTTTTGTCAAACAAAATTACTTTTTCGTTAAAGATTGCAGACAGGTGTTTAATTACCATTATCCAGGATAACTTGGATCATAACAGGTGAAAGGGAACCGTAAGGGATTTCCAAGACTGGTCTATGGAAATTCTCGCAGCTACAAGTATAAAGGCTTTAAGTCTCTTTGTCTGTCTCAACGTCCCCTCCACCGGGCACCCCAACAGTGCCTCCAGAGGTGATTTAACGAGGTTCAACTTGAGTAAGTGAGTATATGAAGCTGTAAGTATGTATCCAGAACCTCTGCACTTTTGGGCACGTCTGCTGTTTAGACCATCAATGTTTCTAGTGATCAGGCTTAACTTCTGGTACGCAGACTTAGTATAATAAGACATAACAGTATTGATATTTACTGGGAACATCAGGATGATATCTATTTAATTATTGAACCTCTGCTCACCACTGCTAAAATTAGGATGGGCATATGGTCTAAACTCCCAATTGGTGTCATGGGACAAATTAACCTTGTTTAAAAGTTAAAAAAATCAATTATACATTCAAATTATGTGATGCTGTAAAAATCATAATGTTCGATAGCACCACATGTGGCTTAAGGATAGATTTACACCAGATGCAGTGGGATTGTCTTGGGCGGCCATTCATGTGCAGTCCTACTGCATAGACAAGGCAAAATGCCTTGTCTCCTATGTCCCCAGTTCACACCACTGTGTTTCAGTGGTGTGGGTGGCATGTTGCGCTGAAAAAATACTTTCAGCACTTTCTTTCAGTGCAGTGTGGTGCAAGGCAAATCCCACTTTCCCTTATGCAGCCTCAGTTTTCCCTATTTTTGTGCTGATGTGTACTTCTCTATACAAAATGTAGTATTTTACTACCAAAAGTGTTATGTTGCACTAAACTTTTCATCAAACCTCTATATTATAGCAATTGTTATTTTGAAAAGCCAATATAAAGGAAAAATGAAGGTCACAAAAGCATTTGCGTGGTTTAGCCAATCATTTTCGGCACATTAGATCTTTATGGTCCAGGTGACTGGGGCTGTGGCAGGGACCTGTCCTCTACCTACATTCTGTGTGCTAAAAGGTGTCCCTCTTTCTCATTTCAGGGGTGAAAGAGTGTATCAACGTGCCTTACTAAAATATTATATTTCATTTCAGCTAGGGCCCATTCTACGATGGAATGTGGGCTCTTGCAAATGACATTAACGAGCCATTTGACACACCTCATTCATACACCCTGGACATCAGACAGCTGTATTTTGCATATAGACAACAGACAGTGATAGGTGTTTAAATGTCAAACACCTTTTCATTCATTCATTTGGACACTTGACAAGTTAAGGCTTCGCATAGAGATGACAGACAACACCTGAACACAATTGACAATTGCTTACATTAACACATCAGATAGCTGAACACAGACAGAGCGGCTGTCCCACAAAACACAATTTCAGACACAAGACACCTCATATTGACACAGATGTATGGGGAACGCAAGGACCTTTTCATGTATTGTTTCTGTGAGATATGTTCTATTGATAAGTTGACCCATGAATTGTAACTGGTTTAAACGGGGTTTTGCCTCCCAAATTTCCTTTAAATGTGTGAGCGAAACTTGAAATAAACTAGATGTTTCTACGCTTTGCTTAAGTGCTCTGTGTCGTCGCATCTCCTGGCCAGAGGGAAGGAGAATTCACTATACAGAGGGAGTTAGGACTGTATATCATCTTGTAAATTGCCTCCTGACAAGATTGAGCTAACAAGGGGATGCATCTCCTAAGCATGCAATATAAAGGATTGGTAAAACAAAATATAATTGTTAAATGTCCACCATGGCAGTGACCAGCTTACCTTTCCCTTTCCCAGACAATAGCTTGCTTATAAGCCCTAAACATGGCCAAAATGTAGTATTAAGATTCACTCCACTTTCACGGACTTTAATGGACTTCATTGCCAAAGATCTCATGCACACAGGGCTTAAAAACGCCTCTTTTACAGGCGTTTTGCATTTTTTTTCAGCCTGTAACAGCTCTTCTAAGTTAGCCTATATCTCCATGCACACATAAGCATTTACAGGCATATTAGAAGAGGAGCATTTACAGGCTGAAAAAAAGCTTGACATGCCTAAATGCACCTAAATGCTAGGCGTGTTTAGTGCTTGAGTTCATTCATTCCAATGACTAAAATAAATGAATACTCTGAGCAATGGAATCCCTTCATTCTCAAACACTTGGCTTGCCTTAAAAAGTACAAGCAATACACGGCTTCAGGCAGAATTTTATAAGCAGCCTTTTTTCTGTCAGGAGTAAAATCTAATGCCCTGTATGCATGAGGCCAAATTTGGGTTTTCGCAGATTTCAAGCAGGATTGAACTAACACCCTCTTTCCCAGCAAATTGAACCTGGGCAGATTTTCCCATCTCTAAAGAAAGTATATGCAGACATTTCCTTGCTGATCTTTGCTAGATATAAGAGGCCGCTGAGTGAATCAAGCTGCCTGGTGCTTCTCAGAGCTGGAATATCAGTTTTGTGTGAACTGACCCTGTAAATGTCTACAGTTTTTATAATGCTCGCTCGCTAGCTAAAAAGATAAACGGCTCTATAAAGAGGCAGAAAAAGTTAAAATGTGATATTTTGTCTTATGTGCCACCTGCTTTGCTCCCTGTAACAGTAACATCTCTGCAAATTACTGGATTTTAGCACCTTTCCCACTCTCCCAGCAGTAAAACAAAAAGTTATGAAGAGGTGGGAGGAAATGGGAGGCCAGGCTCGCACATTTCTTTTTTTGGAACTGAAGCAATGCTGAAATGTTATCAGCTTCAGACAAAAATTAGAGCAATGTACAGGAAACAAAAAAATTTAATAGTTATGACGGAAGCTCACGTGTCTCTGGAGCTTCCCTCAAATGACCTACTTTGTTATACGTTTAAAGCCTAACTCTAGCCAAAACATTTATTTGAAAGGGTATCCAAATCCAAGATATTGTATTGCAAGTATTGTATTTTAAAGAGGAACTGCAGTCTGCTCACATCATTTGTAATAAAAACATATTTTCCATTCTAAAGCTTCCCTCCAACCACATTGAATATTATTTTATATGTTCTGTGATTCTGCAGAAATTTTCCTCCACTAAGTCTGGTCGCAGCCATTTTAACTATGGGCAGTTGAAGCTTCTGCCTGTTCACTTCCTGGTTTAACACAGACACACGGAGGCACACACACACACACACACACACACACACACACACACACACACACACACACACACACACACACACACACACACACATATATACAGACAGACAGACACACTCACACCACTGCTTGCCTTCACATTTCTCCTCCCTTGATGAATACTCATGGATCTCTGCAGTCTCTTGTTATCTCCTCCCTCATCCAGCTCTGCAGCTCTCCTTGGCTCTCCTAGTACTCACCCCTCCTCGGTTGCTGGCAAACTCTCATGAGAGTGAGAGAGAGCTGTGCATGATGTCATTAGCCTAGGCCAGGATTTCCCCAAATAAATAAATAATTTTGTCTTGGAACCCTTTGACATGGTAAAGCAAAACTTTGGAACCCCAACAAAAAAATGTGTGCCTTAGAGTAGCGCAGCGCAAACCTTTCAATAAGCAGAGTGTAATGTTCTCTTTTGCTGGCAAATTCTTTTTACTGTATATCTGGTTTTATTGTTGACAGAGTCCTGACAGAGTCATTTAATGCCCCTCAAAGGGTATTTTTAATGTCCCTAACAGAGATTTGCAATGCCCCTGACAGAGCTTTTTAATGTCCCTTCCAGAGCCTTTTAATGTTCACTAGCGGAGAATTTCAATGCCCCTGGCAAAGTCTTTCAATGCTCCTCAAAGAGTCTTTCAATGCCCCTTACAGAGCCTTTTAATACTCCCTAGCAGAGAATTTCAATGCCCCTGACAGAGTCTTTCAATGCCCCTGACAGAATATTTCAATGCCACTGACAGAGCCTTTTAATGTCCCTTACAGAACCTTTTAATGTCCCTAGCAGAGAATTGCAATGCCCCTGACAGAGTGTTTTAATGCCCCTGACAGAGCCTTCGATTGTCACTAACAGAGAATTTCAATGTCCGTAACAGATAATTTCAATGCCCCTCAAAGAGTCTTTCAATGCCCCTCATGGAGCCTTTCAATGTCCCTAACAGAGAATTTCAATGTCCCTACCTAACAGAGCTTTCTATATCCCTACCTTATAGAGCTTTATATCTGACAGTAAAAGAGCTTTAATAATGAACTCCACTTTCTATCACTCCTCTCCTACAAGTGATAGAAAATGGCTGGTGGCAGGGCTGGCTGACTGCTGGGCGGGCTGGCTGACGACTGGGCAGGCTGGCTGATGGCTGGGCAGGCTCTCTCACGGACGAGAGAGTAAGTAAGTGGCTGGCTGATGGCAGGGCTGGCGGCAGAGCGGCGCTAGGGCCGGCTCTGATGGCAAGGCGGGCTAATGGCAGGGCGGGATTAAGATCACACTCCCTCGATCTCTTATGAGATTGCGGTTGAGCAATTTCTGCTGTTTCCGACCTTCTGGGAACAACATGTAGCGGCAGCCATCTTGGATGTGGCAAAATGCTGTGGAACCCCAATTTTGTTCTTGCGAGGGTTCTGCGGAACACCAATTGGGAAACGCTAGTCTAGGCTATTTACCAGACAAGAAATAGGAAATGGGCTGTATAAGGTATTTACTGGTTTTACTCTCCAAAGTTAAGGGCAGAAGATTTAATAGATGGAAAGACGAAAAAATGACTGAAGGTCTGCTTTATTAATTCATAGATGTAGTGACTACATTGCTTTTCTTTGTCATGTTATTTCTTCCTTAATTTTCATTTAGTGTCGTACCAGTAACAAAATTCCTGTTTTAGGCCCCTTTCACATTTGTGCGACTTGTCCTGTGACTTGGGACTGCAAGTTGCATGACAAGTCATACCCCATGATTTCCAATGAGTACCATTCTTTTCTGTGCGACTTCAAGTTGTAGCGACTTCAAAGTAGTCCCTCACTACTTTGGTCTGACTTTGGTGCGACTTGAGGTCCATAGACCTCAAGATTACACAGGCATTGCTTCAAGTTGCGTCGAAGTCGCATCAAAGTCGCGTCACAGTTGCAAGCCAAAGTCGAGTCAAAGTTGCGTGACTTTCAGGTCATACAAGTGTGAAAGTGGACTTAGGCTTGGGTTCAAAATGGCTGCTTCTACAGGAGTTTTGTGTTTTGCCTGTAGAAGCAGCTCAATGTTATCCTATGTGTCCGTGCACATTAGGACAATTACAGGCATATTTTAAGCCCAGCATTTGGAGGCAGGAAAAAAAAAACCCTTCTGTTTTGTGTTTCTGATTGGAGCCTTCTGGCAGCAAAAAATGCTAAACTCTCCTAAACGTGCCTAAACTGCCAAGGGAACTGGCGTTTTTTTTTAGCCCAGTTTGCATGGAACCTTAGGCAGAAAAAAATGGCGCCTGTCAAAATATAAGTGTTTTAAGATGGTTCTAAATAAAATGTCACATCCTAACAAACAAATGTTTCACTAGAAAAATACAGGGACTTTCAGGACTTTTGAGGCACTTTACAATAAAAATAACTTTTTGATAAAACACCATTCTTTTATTTATACATTCCTATAAAAAAAGAGCAACCTTACTCAACATTTCAACAATGTTAAAATTGTTAAAAGCATGACTCCTTTTACTTTATCCATCGCCCACTTAAAACATTACAACTTAAGTAAGTATACAATATTTGCAGGTTCTCTTCTTGCAGGTGCTGTCGAATGTTGGGAAGCTCAGCTCGTTTCTTGGATTAAGTACACTTTTTTCAGGAGCAAAAAAGAAAGGGCACTGCATTGTATCCAGTAGCATCAAGTGATGTGAAGTGAGATTTTAGTGTCAGGCTTGCAAGAGCGATCTATCATTTCCAAATCAACTGCCAACCACAGTCCAGGCACTGCTGACAATGTATTCCACCATGCTGTCAGCATTGGCTACAATGGATTGCTTATTAGGTCCATGTGCAAGAGTGCAACGCTGTATCTTGGCCTAGGCCAACAAGGCCTAGGGCAGCATATTGCAGGGGGCAGCACAGAAAGAGTCCCCTCTGGCTTACGCTACATTTTTAGTGAAGCACCAGTCTTATGGGGCGGACTGGGCCAGGAGAGAAATCAGTCTAGCGTCCCCATATGTGGGTGGCTGGCGTTATGCAACTGTGGGGGGGGGGGGGGGGGCACTGCTTCTAGTTTTGATTACCTTTGGCAGAGGAGCTGCTATATATTATTAGTGACTTACCATAGATATCAGCTACTGGTAATCAATAAAGGAGGTAGGTGTTAATGTTTACCTAACTAAATTATATAGCATGGAGTACCCAGGGTAAAAGGAAAGCTATTCTATTTGGATGAAACTTACATGGCACTTACCTAGCTGCCAAAGGGCATTTAATCTAGGAATGGTGCAGACACATGTGACACTGACATGGTCACCTGTACCTGGCAGGTAGGTAGTAGGACTCTCCTGCAATCCTTTGCTTATGTCAGTTGTACATATTAAGAGATCTTAGTTTTATTTCTGTTAATTGCTGATGAGTAAAATAGATGGACTTATTTGTTCCTGTCCCCAATCCTTCCTTTGGTCAATGCCTGGGCAACCTACCCTTATTACGGTGCTATATGTTTTCTGCTGCACCACTAGCATGGTTATATCCTCTTAGTCCTCTTCATACATGTAGAAGAATTTGTGAACTAGAATTAGGCTCCATTCACACCTGGGCGTTTTTGAGCGTTTTTCAGTTCCAAAAACCCCTTAAAGAAAACGTTCCAAAACGCCCAACAAGTAAAACCCCATTCATTTAAATGGCCCCTGTTCACATCTGAGCGTTTTAACGCCTGAAGCAAAACGCCTGTAGCTGAAAAAAGTACATGAGATTCTTTTTGGACTGAATACCAGCGTTTTTGATAGATGTCAATGCCTGCCTCCAAAAACGCCTGAAAAAAACGCCTAAAAATCGCAGTAAAAAACGCTCAAAAACGCTTCGCTCAAGTGTGAATGCAGCCTTATAGGCAACACTTTTTATTTGTTTATTTTGGATAGAGTAAGGGAGGGTTATGGGTCCTGTCAGTTCATTTTTTGCCATCCCTGTCCCATTGTGGAGATTTCTCTTAATTTCCTGCCCCATAGCCAAACAGGAAGTGAGAGGTAATCTCTGCAATTTAAGGGAATCCATTGCCCCCCCCCACATCCCTCAGAACTAGTGTCCCCACTGGAAAATGTTAGGGTAGGTCGTAAACAGGAAGGGATGTGGCCTTTACAGGAAGGGGTAGGTCATATTTAAATTAGGAGGTGCATGAGTTTAGTCAGGCCTAGGGCAGCACAAAACCTAAATACACCACTGCAAGAGTGCAAGTGCTCACTCACTGTACTGTACTTATGGAGGAACAATGTTGTCTCGTCCTGAGACAAGAAGGCCTCATTTACACTTGCGGTTGAGGGCGGTAAAAATGTGAGTTTTTACCAACTGATCCCACTTAAAACCCAAAGCAGGTGTGCACATGGGGGCAAAAATGAATGGGACTGCAACACAACTGCCCCACAATCGTGTGCAATACATGTGGTTGTGTGTTTTTTTCTTTTGGGTAAAGCAGGCAGTGAGGCGGAAACATAATGCCTCTTCACGGCCTGACAAAGGCATCCTGAAGAACAATCCACCAAGGATCACTGTAAAGAGGGCACTACAAGTGTAAACAAGCTCAAAGTATGTTAGGACTGCAGAGCACCTTCTCCTCTTCCCTTCTTCAAAAAATGAGATGGTTCTGTAATGCATTGCGTGATATGGCTGCTTGAAATAACACTGCAAAGTGCAAGAGAAGATAGGCGCTCACTGAATTTCTGGCAAAATTAACTGGTTTGTTTTGAAGAAATATAACAAAATGCCTCCAACAAAACAACAGGAGCAAATAAGAGGAGGTTGAAGAAAGGAAAACGCTGCTCCAGGTGTATAGTGTGTAGTAATTGCTAGGAGATAGGATATCCCATAGAGTGCTGGCCCCGGCCCGCCTCCGTGGGAAAACGTGTAGAAAAAGAAATAGCCGCACATCCAGGGATTCCAATAAGTTTCAAATACCTTTAATTCCAAAATGTTGCAAGTGATGACACAAAAGACACCAACATGAAGTCACATAGACGCGTTTCACACATACATCTTGTGCTTAATCATTACAGCACAAGATGTGTGTGTGAAACGCGTCTACGAGACTTCATGTTGGTGTCTTTTGTGTCATCACTTGCAACATTTTGGAATTAAAGGTATTTGAAACTTATTGGAATCCCTGGATGTGCAGCTATTTATTTTTCTACAAATAAGAGGTTACTTACACTTTAATTTAGTTTGGATGGCCCTTTGAGCCTTTCTGAACAGAAGTATTGACTAATTAAAGCATTTTAAAAGATCATTGCTGATCTGTGCTTATTAATGATGTTTATGTTTCAAGGAGGCCTTCTTTGTTAAGGTGAGATTGGACCTTAGGTTCCGTTTAGTGTTGGGCTCAAGGTAGACGTGCTGACTTTGAAGACTACCAGTCAAATGATGAGTTCTAAGCATGCATTAGGCTGTTGGCTGTTACAGCTTTGTTGGCAATTTTTACCTTGTCAAAATTTCTGTTGTTTACTTATCATGCCCTCAAGTGGATGAATGCCTGTCCAGCATTTAGGCTACTTTTTATGTTATTGTTCAGGTGTGCTCACTGTGGCTGGCCCAAGTTATATTCATGATAATGGTTTATCTGCTTTTATGGTGATAATAAATTTGCAACATTCAATAGCTGTGGCATTGCCCTCTGCAGTTTAAGGCATTGGTATAAACTAATTTGTATAGCAAGAACATTTTTCTTTGTTTTTGGATAGAGAAGGGAAGTGTTAAAATCCATTAGGATAATTTTCACTGTTGGTATACAACTAAGGAGATTTCCTTTCATTTCCTTCCTGGAAATACAATAGGAAATCTACAGTAAATTCCCTTTTTATGCATGCTAATAGTCTGCTGGCTTTGCTTGCTGCAGCTTGACAGTCTGAGCAATAGCATGCAATGTCAAGCTGCAGCAATCAAAGTCAGCAGACTATTAGCATGCATAAAAAAGGGTAATTTACTCTAGAGATAAAACTATAATCCTGCCAAAACTCTGGTTTGGCCACATCTTGAGTATTCCTTCCAGTTCTGGTCACCAGTCCTCAGGAAGGATGTGCTGGAGTTGGAGAGAGTCCAGAGAAGGGGACTGGAGGACCTCAATTATGAGTAATGACTACAAGCACTAAACGTATTCTCCCTGGAGAAGAGAGGCTTGAGAGGAGATATGATTGCAATATACAAATATCTTAATGGTTATCCCAGTGTAGGTAGGAAACTATTCAATCTCAGGGAGTGTAGGAAGACACGGGGCCACAAAATGAGATTGGGGGAGAAGCAGTTTAACCCTAAGCTGCGTAGTGGGTTTTTCCCCCAGTCAGGGTAATAATTAGAAATAATAATAGTAATAATAGTTTTAAACGACTCTTGGACAGGCATCTTAGTGAATACAACATACAGGGATATGGGAAATTATTATCAACATTGACACACACCCACACAGGTTGAACTGGATGGCCTAGTGTCTTTATTCAACCTTACCAACTATGATACTATGAAATGACAGGAAATCTCACTTTACATTCAGTTTTAGTGACAGTGATAACCAGGACTATTAGAGGGGTGAATCTCCCCAGTAAGGACACAAACAGCAATAAAAGCTTGACAGAAGGTCTAAAACTGGCCATACACTAGTAAAATTTTGTTTGAAATTGATGTTTTTAATCATCCACAGTGAAAGATACCTGGAGTGGCCACCTCGATAGCTGGAGTGGCCAGTAAGACCCCTTAAAGGGCGATATGCACAGGGAACTATATTAGAACTAAGTATTAAGGTGAGTGCAGAGAGGTGGTATTCAATGAAGAGTGGTCAGTATCTATTGTGGAACTCGGATGGGAGAAGGGAATAGTGAGATACTCCAACTGGAACTATGTAAATTGGATAAGGACAACTCTCAATTGGCCTCACCAGGTTCCTTGTGAAAGCAGTCACACTGCTTAAACCCTACTGCCCAATGTATGGAAAGGGTTATGTCTCCTTGCTCTCTCTTTCTCCAGCAATAGACTTGGTGATCTTTATTCTCTTCAGGATACTCACTAGCATCCCCTTTACTGACACCCGTCCACTGACTCTTCTAGCTGCAGGGGTGGCCCCCCTCAGGTCAGGCCCCTTGACACAGATCTGTACTCACTGTACTGCAGAATCAGATCCTTCAGTGTCTCCCCTTCCAGTCAGCTCCACAGGACCTCTGGGTTCAGTCCCTCTCTAGCTCTTTAGGCCCTCAGGTCAACAACCTAAGGCCGCATGATACCTCTACAGAGGAGGAGGCAGCCGCCCCCTCCCTCCGGGACTCTACTATCCAGACAAAAGACCCCGAGCACATGTGCTCCTGGCATTTATACAGTATCCCAGCATGCACAGAGACAATTTTCCTCTACCAAATCACCAGGGCTGTATTAAACGCCTGTGCACTCATTTGTCAGGTTTCCTCCCACTGTCCAATATGCCTCCCTATTGGACCAGTGTGAAACATTTTGCAGACAGACTGAGTTGCATCTGACCACATTCAGCAGACCTCACTAGCAGATCCTGCTCTCTGGTAGGCAGAGAACAATATATATTTACCTGTAATCCCTCTGGTAAGCAGGCAGGATTCAAAACTATACTCTCTCTCTAGCACTTACCTAGTAGGGGGCTACATGTGTACTGTGGGAAACAAGATATTGGGTTTAGTAACACTTAAAGTTGCTTTTGTGTTGCTGTTGGGCAATGCTACTTTATTCACTTAAGGTATTTTATTATATCTTCTTCCTAAAATCTCAATTAGTAGAGTATCTGTCACTTTATGGTTAAAAGTTATAGTTAAGTAATAATAGTTAAAATAGTTATAACCATAATGATATCAGCTATCCTATAAGATTTTATCTGAGAAGAAACTCTGGGATTTCGACTGCATTGGGCATAAATGGTTAATTTTACTCTTAAAGTCAACAGACACAACTTTTGGGGGCAATACATCTACACTGCTAGGACAGATATACAAATGCTTCTTACTGCATAGAGGGGGAAATATGATTAGATGATTCTGAAGTTTGACTTCAGCACTCCCATGACAGAAAAAGTTTAGTTTTCCTTACCAGCTGCCCTTATTGGGCCCCCTTCTACCCCAGGCCCCATAGCAGTTATATGAGCTAGTGCTACACCACTGGTGAAGGCTCTCCAACTGGAGGTGAGTTGAGGTTTCTCCATTGGGGGCACAATCGGCCATAAAAACATTTTTTTTTTATTAGAATGAGGAAGGTTCAGCATTTTTTTGTCAGCATGTTTCTGCCAATGAGAAGACTTCCTTTTAGATTCTATCCTGTAACAACCACATCGAGCACATGAAGTTAGAAGAAATCTTACCAGCAGAGAAGCGGACATCAATAAAGTCCAATTTTTTCAGTAGACTGGGTAGACTTTTGAACATCCATCAGTTTTCTCTTGCTGTGTGCGAGATTTCCCTTAACCAGGCTAGCGGTAACCCCGAGCGTGACTCGGGGTAAGATTTTCCTGCTACTATCGGTATCCCAGAGTCACGCTCGGGGTGAATGTGCAGAGCTGTGCAGACAGCGCAGCGGAGTGTCTTACCTTATCCTGGCAATCCAGCGATGAGCTCTCATTGCTGTGACCGACAGCCGAGATCCCCGCCACTCGTCTGTCGGTAGGAGGACTTCCTGGTTCCGTTCTCTGCAGCAGCAATGCTGCATGGGAGCGGAACTGGGAGGAAAATTCAAAGTTACACCAAACACAAACACATAAAAAGGAGGTGATACAGTGTAATCTGAGAGGATTACACTGTATCACTTTGGTAAAAGTCACAGTGCCCTCTCAGTGCCCCTTGCCATTGTCATTTGTGTGAAATAAAATAATTTGAAAATTACATCAAAAAAGCGCTGTCCCGCATATGCGCTTTTGGATGAGATGAGCGACAGCGGCAGCGACACGGAGCTGCTCGCAGAACAGAGTGACAGTGAGTAGTGCGGAGATTTGTCATCTGACTCTGACACCGACACTGATCGAGAAAGTGACGCCGATGATCCCGTACCTGACCTAAGTGATGTGCGCACTTGGTGCTCTTTAGACAGCGATGCGGACCAGACAGCGCCCCCGAGATTCCGTTTCACTGGATCTCCTGGGATGAAGGTTGACGTGGAGAGTGACAACCCTCTGGCGTACCTGAAGTTATTTCTAACGGAGGAGGTAATTCTAAAAATAGTCGCTGAAACCAACCGCTACCATGAGCAGCAGTCCGCTACGCTGCGCGCCACATTTTCCCGATCCAGAAAATGGGAACCGGTCAGTAAAGAGGACATCTGGAAGTTTCTGGGACTCATCATCCTTCAGGGGGTGGTGGGGAAACCGCTCCAGAAATGGTATTGGACCACCAATAAGATTCTGGCCACTCCATTTTTTGGCACAGTGATGTCCGAGTACCGTTTTTCTCTGATCATGAAAAATTTGCATTTTGCCAACAACGAGGAGTTTGATGAGGCCACGCATGCTGCGCCCAAACTCAAAGAAATCTGGGAGGTGTGCCAAATGATTGTCACCAACTTCCAGCGGACCTATGTGCCAGACAGGGATGTCAGTGTGGACGAAAGTCTCATGGCCTACAAGGGACGCCTGAGCTGGATCCAATATATTGCATCCAAAAGAGCGCGGTTCAGGATCAAATTTTACATGCTCTGTGAGTCGTCCACAGGATATATATGGAATGCTATCATTTACACCGGGAAAGGTACAAAGTTCAATCCCAAGTACAGAGGCTATGGGATGGCCACATCCTCTGTCCTTTCACTGCTGGACACCCTTTTGAACCAGGGATATAGCGTGACAACAGATAACTTTTACACCTCTCCAGATCTTTATGAAGTTTTGCTCCTAAACAAAACTGATGGGTATGGTACTGTTAGGCCAAACCGGCGGGACATGCCATCAATGTTTAGCAAGAAAAAGCTAAAAAAAGGAGAGATGGTTGCCTTTCAAAAGGGTAAAATGATGGCAATGCGGTGGCGAGACAAAAAGGACGTGTGTCTCATGAGCACCGTGCACAGCACCTCCACTGCCATGGTCCGCACAAAACACGGAACAGATATGCTGAAGCCGCAAGTCGTGATCGACTACAATCACACGATGGGAGGTGTCGACCGAGCCGATCAGGTAATGACCTTTTACCCGGCGTTGCGGAAGCAACAAAAAAAATACTACAAAAAGATTTTTAGGCATCTCCTTGAACAGTGCCTTTGAAACGCCTATATTCTTTACAAAGCCAACACTGCCATACCCCTTGTTCATTGGGACTTTATCTGGAAGGTGGCTGAGCAGATTTTCATCAACCACCCGACACCATCATCAGTATCTGCTAACAGACCCGGACGACGCGCTGTTGACGTTGGCAATCCAGAACGCCTGACAGGCCGTCATTTTGTGGACTTTGTACCGCCCACCCCAAAAAAGTTGGCGCCTACCAGGATGTGCATCGTCTGCTGTTCTAAGAAGGATGGCAATGGAAGAAAAGTCCGAAAGGAAACAAGGTACTGTTGTCCAGATTGCAACGTCGGACTTTGTCTAGTGCCATGCTTCAAACTGTTTCACACTCAGGATGTGTATTGAATTTCTTTGACAAATTTCATTATTTTTCATTGCATTATTGAATAAAATTATATTATTGATTAGGTTATAATTCATGTGTTTGTGTTTCAAATTCATCACATCTGGGATGTCTACTAGAGTCTTGTTTTGGTAAGTTTTAAGTCAGTAATTACTAAGAATTGTAGGCCTTTAATACATAACGCCAAATTTCCATGCAAAGAATTGTACCGCTTTTGGTACAGAATTCCTGACAGAATCATACCGCTAGGGAGGTTAAACAGCAACACAATGGCAATAATGATCTGACAGATGTTTAAATCTATCCCAAAAAAAAAAAGGAAAAATGTTTTGACTGGCAGGCTTTATACCTATTTTATATCTATTTTAGCTTTATACTTACACAGTGTGTGTGAGCGTGTACTAATTCATAGCAACCAGTTGAAAAACAGAAACTAAACGTTGGCGTGATACTTGTTGCTTTATTTGTATATGTCTATGACTATCCCTGGATATACATATATTTTTAAGACTAGAGTACAGAATGACCCAGCTGGGACAAGTTTATGTTTAATGCTTTACTTTTGGCATTTACCAGCTTGTAAAATACTCTTCAAGTCTTTGAGGCCTTAAAACCTTCATCTTTTTAAATATCTGTGGGAATCGTTCAATTTAGAAAGGTGCATGGAGGATGCCTGAAAAAAACATGAATCAACATAATGTTTAGGAGACAATGGAGAAGCTCTATAAAAATCATCAATGACATTAACACTAGCTTCAATTTATACTAAGGACACCTAAAGACACATAGAACACCCTCTTTACTTTTCTCGTCAATACCTTAAAAAAGCTTACAGATCCAAAGCGCTAATACTCGAAGTACAGAGCCAGTGACTGTTACAGCCTGCCACCAGCTCTTCTATTGTGACATATCACCTCCAAGAGGCAAAAACACTGTAAAAATACTGTATGGCTGATTTACAGTTTGATAGTATGTCATAGTAAGCCTTAAACACTGTGTGGGCTAATGTGGTATTGAAAATAATACAACCGCCTTGAACCTCATTTGTCATGTAGTTGTTCTAGCAATTCGTTTGTGGCAGCCCTTGGCTCACAAATCAGGCATGGCTAGAGTACTTATGAGATATTAAATGGCTCTTCATCACCATCTATGGGCATTTTCTGACATTCTGACACCTCTAACCCAACCACCTCTAACCCAACCACTAAAGTAGAACTGTGGGCAATTTTATTTCTATTTTGGATAGAATAAGGGAAGGTTATAATCCCTGTAACTTCTTTAGTCGACCATGGTGAGGCCTGTTCTGAGTGGAACTGTCCTGTTAAACTGCTGTATGGTCTTGACCACCGTGCTGCAGCTAGGTTTCAGGGTCTTGGCAATCTTCTTATAGCCCAGGCAATCTTTATGTAGAGCAACAATTCTTATTTTCAGATCCTCAGAGAGTTCTTTGCCATGAGGTGCCATGTTGAACTTCCAGTGACCAGTATGAGAGAGTGAGAGCGATAACACCAAATTTAACACAACTGCTCCCCGTTCACACCTGAGACCTTGTAACACTAACGAGTCACATGACACTGGGGAGGGAAAATGGCTAATTGGGCACATTTGGACATTTTAAATTAGGGGTATACTCACTTTTGTTGCCAGCGGTTTAGACATTAGTGGCTGTGTGTTGAGTTATTTTGAGGTGACAGCAAGTTTACACTGTTATGCAAGCTGTACACTCACTACTTTACATTGTGTAAACTTTTCTGAGATACTGTATATACAGGTCCTTCTAAAAATATTAGCATATTGTGATAAAGTTCATTATTTTCTGTAATGTACTGATAAACATTAGACTTTCATATATTTTAGATTCATTACACACAACTGAAGTAGTGCAAGCCTTTTATTGTTTTAATATTGATGATTTTGGCATACAGCTCATGAAAAAACAAAATTCCTATCTCAAAAAATTAGCATATTTCATCCGACCAATAAAAAAAAAAGTGTTTTTAATACAAAAAAAGTCATCCTTCAAATAATTATGTTCAGTTATGCACTCAATACTTGGTCGGGAATCCTTTTGCAGAAATGACTGCTTCAATGCGGCGTGGCATGGAGGCAATCAGCCTGTGGCACTGCTGAGGTGTTATGGAGGCCCAGGATGCTTCGATAGCGGCCTTGAGCTCATCCAGAGTGTTGGGTCTTGCGTCTCTCAACTTTCTCTTCACAACATCCCACAGATTCTCTATGGGGTTCAGGTCAGGAGAGTTGGCAGGCCAATTGAGCACAGTAATACCATGGTCAGTAAACCATTTACCAGTGGTTTTGGCACTGTGAGCAGGTGCCAGGTCGTGCTGAAAAATGAAATCTTCATCTCCATAAAGCTTTTCAGCAGATGAAAGCATGAAGTGCTCCAAAATCTCCTGATAGCTAGCTGCATTGACCCTGCCCTTGATAAAACTTGATAAGACTGATCGGCAGGTGACAGAGGAGGGAGGCAGGAGCCCAAGCAAGTGTCAGGCTTAAAGGGACACACACACACACAGGACTGGTGACTGAGGTTGAACACTGAGGCTCAGTGAGTACCTGGTGAGCATCCTTGCGACTGGGAGCATCCTTGCGACTGGTGAGTATCTAGCGACTGGTGAGCATCTTACCACTGGTGAGTATCTATCGACTGGTGAGCATCCTTGCGACTGGTGAGTGTCCCTGCGACTGGTGAGTTTCCTTGCGACTGGTGAGTGTCTTTGCGACTGGTGAGTTTCCTTGTGACTGGTGAGTGTCTTTGCGACTGGTGAGTGTCCTTGCGACTGGTGAGCATCCTTGCGACTGGTGAGTGTCCCTGCGACTGGTGAGTTTCCTTGCGACTGGTGAGTGTCTTTGCGACTGGTGAGTGTCCTTGCGACTGGTGAGTGTCCTTGCGACTGGTGAGTGTCTTTGCGACTGGTGAGTGTCCCTGCGACTGGTGAGTGTCCTTGCGACTGGTGAGTGTCCTTGCGACTGGTGAGTGTCCCTGCGACTGGTGAGTTTCCTTGCGACTGGTGAGTGTCTTTGCGACTGGTGAGTGTCCCTGCGACTGGTGAGTTTCCTTGCGACTGGTGAGTGTCTTTGCGACTGGCGAGTGTCCTTTCGACTGGTGAGTGTCTTTGCGACTGGTGAGTGTCTTTGCGACTGGTGAGTGTCCTTGCGACTGGTGAGTGTCTTTGCGACTGGTGAGTGTCCTTGCGACTGGTGAGCGTCCTTGCGACTGGTGAGCGTCCTTGCGACTGGTGAGTGTCCTTGCGACTGGTGAGTGTCCGTGCGACTGGTGAGTGTCCTTGCGACTGTGAGTGTGGTGCGACTGACTGAGCTGTGCAACTGAGTGTTGGGCAACTGAGAGTGATGTGCGACTGACTGGCTGTGCGATTGTGAGTGTGGTGCAACTAAATCGGGCTGTGAGACTGTGAGTGAGTGCGACAGGAGTGTTGTGCGACTGACCGGGTGGTGCGACTGGGAGTGTCGTGAGACTGACCGGGCTGTGAGATTGTGAGTGTTGTGCAACTGAGTGTCAAGTGAGTGTAGCGGAACACCAGAGGGTGAGAAGGTAGCGTTAGGAAGCCAGGAAATAGCCACATAGGATAGACTTAAATTACTGAATCCCCATTAGATTAGATAGTAGGTACAATGCCCGGCGGGTGTGGAGATGCGACTCGGTGTACATCTTGTAATATGTATGCATTCCTCAGACATGTGATCGAGGGCGAATACAAATGCGCAAAATGTAAGCACGTTGTTTCCCTGGAAGCTCAGGTCCTGAATCTAGGGAAGCAGCTGGCAACACTGAGACGAATGTCCATACCGGATGAGAGCCAGGATCGTACCAGCCAGGTGCAGGCAGGGGTCTGCACAGAGGTGGGCGGAGTATCGGAGGTGCAGGCATCAGAGCAGTTTAGAGGGGTGACAGTTAGGAGGGGTAGAAGGGGACAAGGCAAAGAGGCTGATCCTGGGCTGGAGCACCCCAATAGATACGCCCCGTTGTGTGATGTTGGGGAAACCAGTCAGAGACCAGCATTGCTGGAGCAGAGGGACGCCCCTAGCTGCCAGGGGAAGAACTCCTCCAGTGAGGCTGGGAGAAAGGGAAAGGAAAGACAGGTGCTGGTGGTAGGGGACTCAATTATTAGAAGGACAGACAGTGTAATCTGTGACAAAGACCGTGTGTGCCGAACAGTCTGTTGTTTGCCGGGCGCTCGGGTTCGGCACATTGCGGATCGGATGGACAGATTATTGAGTGGGGCTGGGGAAGACCCAGCTGTCATGGTACATGTGGGTACCAATGACATAGGCAGAGGAAGACGGAGAGTCCTAAACGATTTCAGGGACTTAGGCGCTAAGTTGAGGACTAGGACCTCCAAGGTAGTATTTTCCGAAATACTACCTGTACCCAGAGGCGTCACGAGCCGGGTGCGGGGGGGGCGGGCCGCACCCGGGTGTCCGCCGGGTGGAGGGTGACACCGCTCTCTGCCTCTCTATTCTCTTACTGTGCGGGCCGCCGCCGCCGCCGGGCCGGCATCGCATCGCCGCTGCCTCATACTAGTACAGAGAGAGAGACGTACTGTGTCAGACAGTGAGTGTGTCACTCAGTCTGCTGCCAGCCAGTGCCTGGGCTGGACTTCTTTGCTCCGCCTCCTCTGGGCCGGGCCGCGCGCCCTGAGCCTCCCCTCCCTCCCTCACTCTCTGCCCTCACGTTCAGGCAGAGCGGGCGGGGGCGGAGCCAGTTGCGGTGACGTCAACGCTAGGAGAGGAGGTGAGTGTCATGTGCCGCGGGCGGCCAGGCCGGGTGATGTGAACTTAGTGCAATTTAATAATTGATCTGGTGGCACTGCCTGGTGCAATTAATTGTCAGTCAGTGTCTGTCCCTAATGCACAGGCAGGCTAGCACAGTGACAGACTCTGACTCAGTAACCACTCAGCAAAAAACTCTTCTATCTGCATTGCATGCAGGCTGCAGCCCTACTTTTGGCAATGGTCTCTCCACTCCCCAGAAGTCCAGCCTGGACTTGGCCCACCAAAGACAGATTTTCAGTGGGCTCTGCTGCTCTGCACACAGCTCTCTCCACTCCATCCAGCAATGTAGTCAAGTCCCATGTAGTGGTTGCAGCCTGCAGTCCTTTCTCTTGTCAAGAGCAGTTTCACTTTCACAGAGTACAGCTGCCAATGCAGCCAGTTGCAGTCCTCCTTCATCCCTGGTCTCCCCCAAAATGCTTGTTGCTCCTCCTCTGTTGGAGAAGCTTTCCAGTTCAGCACTGTCTCCACTGCAAAAAGAGAGTAACAAACTGCAACAAGGGGGAAACAGAGCAGGCTAAATATATATATATATATATATATATATATATCTACAGTCTATAAAGTAGTCCAAACAAAAAACACATCAACCAGTCTGGCAGGCTCTCAGGGCTCTTTCACACGGTCCGCCTCCGTAGGCGGATCCGTGCTGCTCAGCGAGGATCGATCCGCCGATCCCGGCTGAGCCGGCGGATGACGGCTCCGTCTCCGCTTGCAGTGCAGAGAGGGAGGTGTCACAGCTCCCGCTGCTCTCTATGGTGGATCGGATGAGAGTGGACCGCCTCTCTGCAATCTTCCGATCCGATCCCTGAACGGATGGAAAAATAGGGTTTCCATCCGTCCGGATTTCACGGACAGGATCGGATGTGGATGGCAGCGGGTGTCAGCGGAGGTGTCTCCGCTGACACCTGCTGCCCCATAGAGATGCATGGAGGATCCGATCAGATCCGCCTAAAAAACTGACAGGCGGATCTGATCGGACCGCCCGTGTGAAAGAGCCCTCACTCTCTCAAGAGACAGTGTCAGTCATGTGAAGTAACTGTATTCCATTACATTTAGTGTTATATGGGAGATATGATTTACGAGTTACATTAGTTAAAAAAAAACACATTATTAAAAGGGGTTGGGGTGACACCATGAGTTACCGCACCGGGTGACACCAACCCTAGTGACGCCACTGCCTGTACCTCGAGCCACACCAGAGAGGCAGCGGGAGATTAGGGAAGTTAACGAGTGGCTGAGGAGCTGGTGTAGTAAGGAGGGTTTCGGGTTCCTGGAGAACTGGGCTGACTTCTCAGTCGGTCACCGGCTCTTTGGTAGGGACGGATTGCACCTAAATGGGGTGGGTGCAGCCGTACTGGGTGCGAGGATGGCCAAAAAGTTAGAGGGGCTTTTAAACTAGGGAATGGGGGGGAGGGTACAGATGTAGAATTAGCCAGTGGAAAGCAAGTTTCAGAGGGCAGAAATGGGGGCATTAGCGGTAGGGTGTTCGGAGCTCCTATACCCAGGGTGGGTATGGGGAAAAATCAAGAGAGCAGCCTAAAAACATCAAATGAGGATAAATGTAACCGATCAAAATTAAGAGGTTTGTATACCAATGCCAGAAGCCTGGCCAACAAGATGGGAGAACTGGAGCTGCTGATGTTTGAGGAGGACTTAGATTTTGTGGGGAATACTGAGACTTGGTTTGACAGCTCTCATGATTGGATGGCGACCATTCAGGGGTATTCCCTTTATCGCAGAGATAGAGAGGGTAAAAAAGGGGGAGGGGTATGTCTGTATATTAAGAACAGCATACAGGTAAATATGAGGGATGATATTAATAATGGAGCTATGGATGAGGCAGAATCCCTATGGGTAGAGCTTCAAAGGGATGGCACGGCGGGGAAGTTAATATTGGGTGTATGCTATAGGCCCCCCAACCAGAGGGAGGAGGGTGAGGCGGCCCTTCTTTTACAGATAGGATTGGCAGCAAGGATGGGAAATGTCATTATAATGGGGGACTTTAATTATCCAGATATAGACTGGGCAGAAGGAACCGCACACTCAGCCAAGGCTAGGCAGTTCCTAAATGTTTTGCAGGACAATTTTATGGGTCAGATGGTGAATGCACCGACAAGAAACAATGCGGTACTTGACCTACTGATTACCAACCATACAGACCTGATCACGGATATAGAAATACGGGACAACATAGGAAACAGTGACCATAGGTCAATAAGTTTCAGTATTAATTACAGTAATAGGAAGCAGAGGGGTAATATAAGGACACTGAATTTCAAAAGAGCCAATTTCCCTAAACTGCGCTCGCTGCTAGAAAATATCAATTGGGATAGAACCCTGGAAACAAAGAACACGGAGGAAAAATGGGAGTGCTTCAAGAGCATACTTAACAAAGGGATTGACCAGTGCATTCCAAAGGGAAATAAATTTAAAAGAGCAAAAATAAACCCTGGATGGCTAAACTCCAACATAAAAATGTATATTAGCGCTAAAGAAAAGGCCTTCAAAAAATACAAGACTGAGGGGTCATTGGCAGCATTTAAGCATTACAAAGAGTGTAATAAGAAATGTAAAGATGAAATCAGGGCGGCTAAAATAGAACACGAGAGACATATAGCGGAGGAGAGTAAAAAGAACCCCAAGAAGTTCTTTAAGTATATAAACAGTAAGAAAGCGAGGCCAGAACACATTGGCCCCATAAAAGATGATAAAGGAAATATGGCCACTGAGGACAGAGAAAAGGCGGAAGTGTTAAATAATTTCTTCTCTTCAGTCTTCACAAAAGAATCGGGGGGCTACACGAACCCAGCTTGTAAGGCCGATAATACACCTCAGGAAGTGCCGCCATGGTTAACAAAGATAGACTTAGAGCTAAACGAGAGAAACTTAACATAAATAAATCCCCAGGACCGGATGGCTTGCACCCGAGGGTTCTTAATGAGCTCAGCCAGGTGATTGCCAGACCATTATTCTTGATCTTTAAGGATAGTTTACGGACGGGTATGGTGCCAGCTGATTGGAAAAAAGCCAACGTGGTACCAATATTTAAGAAGGGGCCGAGATATATCCCGGGTAACTATAGGCCGGTCAGCCTAACATCTGTAGTCTGCAAAATATTGGAGGGGATGTTAAGGGACCACATACAAGACTTTAGTAATAAAAACGGTATTATAAGTAGTAATCAGCATGGATTCATGAAAAATCGTTCTTGCCAAACCAATCTATTAACCTTCTACGATGAAGTGAGCAGCCACCTAGATAAAGGTAAGCCTGTGGATGTGGTGTATCTGGACTTTGCAAAGGCCTTTGACACCGTTCCCCACAAACGATTACTGTACAAACTAAGGAAGGTAGGTATGGACCATAAGGTGAGTACCTGGATAGAGAACTGGCTCCAGGGGAGAGTACAGAGGGTGGTGATTAATGGGGAGTACTCGGATTGGGCGGGTGTGGAAAGTGGGGTCCCCCAGGGTTCTGTCCTGGGACCAATCCTGTTTAATTTGTTCATAAATGATCTAGAGGAGGGGATATCGAGTACAATCTCAGTATTTGCAGATGATACTAAACTAGGCATGCCAATATCTTCTATGCAGGATGTGGAAACCTTGCAAGCAGACCTGAACAAAATAACGGGGTGGGCAACTACATGGCAGATGAGATTTAATGTAGAAAAATGTAAAGTAATGCACTTGGGGGCCAGAAACCAGAAAGCAAGCTACTCACTAGGGGGGGAACCTCTGGGTGAGTCTAGGATGGAAAAGGACTTGGGGGTACTGGTAGACAACAAGCTTGGCAGTGGCATGCAATGCCAAGCCGCCGCAAGCAAAGCCAACAGATTACTGGGATGTATAAAAAAGGGGATTCACTCCAGAAATAAAGAGATTATTCTCCCACTCTACAAGACTCTGGTCCGACCACATCTGGAGTATGCTGTCCAGTTCTGGGCACCGGTCCTCAGGAAGGATGTGCTGGAATTGGAGAAAGTCCAGAGAAGGGCAACAAAAATAATTAGGGGAATGGAGGACATCAGCTATGAGGAAAGACTACAAGCACTGAACCTTTTCTCTCTGGAGAAAAGACGATTAAGGGGGGGATATGATATCAATGTACAAATACTGTACTGGTGACCCGAGCATAAGGAACAAACTATTCAGAGAAAGGAGATACAATAAGACACGTGGCCACTCACTAAAACTAGAAGAAAGGTGGTTTAACCTTAAAGTGCGTAAGGGGTTCTTCACTGTAAGAGCAGTAAGGATGTGGAATTCTCTTCCACAAGCAGTCGTATCAGCAGGGAGCATCGATAATTTCAAAAAACTATTAGATGGACACCTTAAAGACCACAACATACAGGGGTATACAATGTACGGTTAAAAGCAAACACACACACGCATCATAGGTTGAACTGGATGGACTGATGTCTTTTTTCAACCTTACTAACTATGTAACTATGTAACTATGTAACTATGTAAAACACAGTGGACCAACACCAGCAGCTGACATGGCACCCCAGACCATCACTGACTGTGGGTACTTGACACTGGACTTCAGGCATTTTGGCATTTCCCTCTCCCCAGTCTTCCTCCAGACTCTGGCACCTTGATTTCCGAATGACATGCAAAATTTGCTTTCATCCGAAAAAAGTACTTTGGACCACTGAGCAACAGTCCGGTGCTGCTTCTCTGTAGCCCAGGTCAGGCGCTTCTGCCGCTGTTTCTGGTTCAAAAGTGGCTTCACCTGGGGAATGTGGCACCTGTAGCCCATTTCCTGCACATGCCTGTACACGGTGGCTCTAGATGTTTCTACTCCAGACTCAGTCCACTGCTTCCGCAGGTCCCCCAAGGTCTGGAATCGGTCCTTCTCCACAATCTTCCTCAGGGTCCGGTCACCTCTTCTCGTTGTGCAGCGTTTTCTGCCACACTTTTTCCTTCCCACAGACTTCCCACTGAGGTGCCTTGATACAGCACTCTGGGAACAGCCTATTCGTTCAGAAATTTCTTTCTGTGTCTTACCCTCTTGCTTGAGGGTGTCAATGATGGCCTTCTGGACGGCAGTCAGGTCGGCAGTCTTACCCATGATTGCGGTTTTGAGTAATGAACCAGGCTGGGAGTTTTTAAAAGCCTCAGGAATCTTTTGAAGGTGTTTAGAGTTAATTAGTTGATTCAGATGATTAGGTTAATAGCTCGTTTAGAGAACCTTTTCATGATATGCTAATTTTTTGAGATAGGAATTTTGGTTTTTCATGAGCTGTATGCCAAAATCATCAATATTAAAACAATAAAAGGCTTGCACTACTTCAGTTGTGTGTAATGAATCTAAAATATATGAAAGTCTAATGTTTATCAGTACATTACAGAAAATAATGAACTTTATCACAATATGCTAATTTTTTGAGAAGGACCTGTATATACTATATTTCCAAAAGCATTGAGATACCTGCCTTTACATGCACATGAACTTTAATGGCATCCCAGTCTTAGTCTGTAGGGTTCAATAGTGATATAACCCGCCCTTTGCAGCTATAATGGTTTTAAGTCATCTGGGAAGAGCTTTTGTGAGGTCAGGTACCGATGTGGATGAGAAGCCTGGCTCACAGTCTCTACTCTAATTCATCCAGTTACATAGTTACATAGTTACATAGTAGTTGAGGTTGAATAAAGACAATAGTCCATCCCAAAGGCTTTCTCTCGGGTTGAGGTCAGGACTCTGTGCAGACCAGTCAAGTTCCTCCACCCCAAACTCGTTCATCCATATCTTTATGGACCTTGCTTTGTGCAAATATAATGTGTTTGGTTTTAAAGGGATGAGGTGGCAACCCTATACGGGATGACAGTTTCTACTATATGCCGGCTTAGTTGGGGCCCTTTACAGTGGTGCACCTAATTATATCGCACTGGTCTCTCTCTTGGATTAGATTGCAGCAGATAAACAGTTTGAATCATGGAATTCTTCTTTAACTGCAGAGAGCAGTGGCCACGGAGGCTTGGGGTAACAGGAAACCAGGTGACAATCTTGCTCAGGACCTTGTGATGCCCAACAGCAGTGTGGTAATCTTGCACCAGGTCTCTGGCTAACTAAGGGTAGATTATGGGGGTACTCAAGAGCTTCCAACCCCACACAGACATCCACTCTCCTCACCAAGATATTCCAGTTTTCCTGGGCAACTGCGCTAAAATTTCTTCTCCCCTGCTGCTGCAGAGACTCCTGGGAATGGTAGTTTTCTCTCCAATAAAGTGCAGTTTTTCACAGGGGCAATGAAACTACCCATCTCATGATCCACTTTTTTATTACTTTCTCCCCTCTGGCACCCGATCTGAACCTACCAAAGTGGAGTAACGAGAGTCAATGGGGACCTAAAAATGAGCACGCTGGGGCTTGCTCTCCCACTGCAAATTGGTTCAGTCAAGTTAGACATTACTCCAAAGTCTTTGTGCCAGTACCTGGCTACATTGGTACCTCGTATTTTACATGCATTCTGGCAGGAATACCATTCATTGCAATAGGCCTCCATCTTATGTCATGCAGTTAATAACACATCTGACCTTTCAGTGCTCCACAGCCCCATAGGTGTGAATACACAAGTGCTGTTTATTGCTTTTTGAAAAAAGGCAGTTATGTTTTTTTTTGTTTGTTTAGGTGCCAAGGGCCAATAGGAAAGAACAGTGGGCCCTAACAAATTCTGAGGCACTGACTTTGATCAATTCAGAAAGCATTCAGGACTGCTTACTTTTCCAAAGACTCAAAAAGTAATGAAACCTGAGACAAACAGGCAGCTATCATTTTTAAAATGAGGTCAGCAATGGCAGCCCCCTGTTTCTCCCAATTCAAATTTCCTTGAAGTACCTTTCAATCAGGGTCTATAAAGGGATGTGTTCCTTTTCTGTGAAAAAATGTATCTGCCTCATGTTTCTCTGCTGCAATTCCCTAACCATGCTTCCTCCACTTATGATAGGGGAGAGCTGATCAATCTTGTGACTAAGGGCTATATCAAATCTCTGGTTTACATCACAGGAATCACAAAGCTCTTTACCCTGATTAATCGTCCTTCACTGAGTGAGCTCTCACTTTGAACACCTGCATCAAATAGACTCATTTTCTTTAACAAACACATGTATTTTCCCAATTTACTGAGAAACATAACTTGTACTTTATGTTTTCAACCGCTGTGTCTATCAGAGGAAAATTGGTATAACTGTCACTTTTTCTGAGAAAAAATGTCACCATGTCCCTATTAGAGTAGTGTGTCACTTATAGCTCCATTGCCTGTTGCCACTTTATCATTCTACTGATATTATGTAAAACCATTATTTGTGTAGGGTTTCCCTTTCCTTAGCATGGCATTGAATCTGAAAAAGGGATTTCATTGCTACATGCTTTTAGTATGTCAGCACCATGCTGGTGGTGCACAGGATCAGGTGAATATGCCTCAAAATTGGGGTTAATTTGTGTTGAGGTTTAGGCTTGAGGTTAAAGTGTATGTAAACCCCAAATCTATTTTTTGGGATGTTTGGTATCATTCATTGCAATACATAATTATGGTAAACAAATGATTTTTTGTAAATGTAGTGCTATCCCCAAAGAAGATTTTTGGAAATTCAAATTCTCTTTTCTGTGCCTCGACTCCAAGGACAGCCTCAGCCCCTTTGGCACAACCGGTTTATTGAAAGTTACTGTAAGCAATTATATGGACACAATTGTGGATACCATTAACTCGACTGTGAGTTAGGAAATAGACACAAGACCATTTAGTGGTAAGTGAACTTAATTTATTGGTATGGGTTCGAGTAAATGGTGGTTTGAGCATAAATGAGCATACAGAAGGTAGCTTCAGACACAGTCTGCTAGACAGTATAATAGTAGTATACAGTTTGCTACAGTATGTAGCACTAGACTAAAATCAACACATAAATCAGCAAAGACAGCAATAAACAGTGGATAATAATACTACAACTCTTCTAGAGTGTACTATAGGAGGATGGCTAGGCTAAGGTGCAATGCCTCCTGAGAGGTACTTCTTACCTTGGGCAATGAGTAAAGGTCTCTGTGTACCAGCTGTAAAGTGGCAGTCTTTAGTCGTAATTTTTTTCATAGGCTAGCGTTGGGGCCCAATTGTATCATTAGTGCACATAGGAATAGTCCCTGGCAAGCCTCCAGGCAGCCATAAGGCTACTAAATGGCTATATGGTCAGTTCCTAAAGGGTTCAGTCTGTCTAGTAGCAGATAGTAAATCCCCACAGCAGCAGCTCATCAGTCCCAGTGAAATTTCACATTGCAAACCGGTCATGCAAAGACATTAGTCCACTCTCTGCTCTGCACCCAGTTGACTCTGGTTGTCAGCACTCCCAAAGTCAGCACTCTGGGTCCCGCTTAGGCCACTGACATGCAGCAGTGATGGTGCACACTGGACAGCGATGCACACTCACTGCTCTCCCTCGTAGCAAAAATAATCTGTGTCCTGTACAGCCTGAGAAAATTCATTTTTTCCCCTCCTATAGAGAGCAGCTGCAGCCAGTGTTTCTCTCACTTTTATTTGTAGTCAAACATATTAAAAAGTAGATTTGGGGATTACGTACATTTGAAATGTCAAGAGTACATTTTAGAGCTTAGGTAATAGGGTCCATTGACACTTATGTCAGAAGAAATGCAGGACAAAATGAAAATCTTACCTCCATACATTAGCATGTGTTGTGGTAAGTTACATGTGTTGCAATCCCATTCATCTCTAATGCCACCCCAATGCACTATTACAGTAGAAGGCAACACACGCCCACTATTTAGAAAGGGGTATGTTGGTCCTCTGCAGAGAAACCACTGCTTCCATACAGACCGCAAAGGTCCTTCTCTTTAGCGTGCTATTCGGAAACAGGCTTCTATATTCTGGATGTGACTGCTTACTAAGGAAAAACCATAGAATCTTGAGCACCTTTAGTTTTGAGGCAGCTGGAATGCATGTATCTGATCTAAACTTAAAGTTCAATTGATCTTTAAAGGGTTAGTTCCCTTTTATCCTTAGAAACATGATCTCAGCAGTTATTAAGTCGAACATTATGTCAATCTTATTTCATATTTATTCATATTAAAAATAAGGTTTGACCTGTGTTCTGATATTCTTTGTTTTATGCCTTTTTTTTTATAAAAATAATATGATGCAGAGCTTCTCCTCCTGCTTCCTACTTACTTTTGGCAAAGTCAACTGGGACTGTAGTTTAGTGTCGTGATAGGAAACTACAGGTCCCATGACTAAATGAGTTGTTAGTATGCCTGTAAAGGAGGGGTGACACAGGAATGTACTTGTAAGCAGGTGTATTTAGCTAGTTTGCCACTAGGTGGCTAAGTCCCAAAATACTGCATAATAGGGACTTACGTCAGTGTGTATTAGGTCTCCTTTTACACAAAGCCTCCCTGTAGTGATGTAATGGGTGGAGTCAGTGTCCAAATTTATGCCAGGTTGGGAGGAGGCAAGTGCAGTTTGGACTTGGGACCCCGAACACCCTTTCCACATTCGTTTTACACACAAGTTTTAGTAGGGATGGAGCTTCACACAGGCATAGCGGCTTTTGAAATGGCATATACCGGAAGTCACCAAGGAAGTCCAAATTAAAGTATGGAGTAATGTGGAACTGACTCCTATGTTCATGGTAATATGGTCTCCAAGGCATCAGGCTGACTTTATACAACTGCATGACATGAACCGAACTGTTGTTAATGCGCACACCTAAGGCTGTTGAAAGCTCTGAAAAGCTCATGGAAATAGGGTTGTGTCCTTCCCTGTCAAGAACATCCCTGACTGTGAGCCCCCCAAAGCCCACAATTAAGCTAAGTCACCTGCCAACAATATATTGCTTACTGTCTGTGAAATTCTGCTTTCCCCAGTGGAGCTCTGCCCGGGATACTTTTCATGTTTTCTCTTCATAGCTTGTGGATTACATATACCCTATCTATGAGAATGAGCACTCCAACGAGGGTTTAAGGTTTACACACTGGCTGACTTTATCATTCCCCTAGACCAGTGTTTCTCAACCTTTTCCCAGTCAAGGAACCCTTTAAAAATAATGTACAGTCTGGAGGCACCCTGCAAAAATTTTGGACAGTCTTGAGGCACTTTCTAAAGTTTAAAAATGATTCTAATAGTTTTTCATAATGCAGCGACATCCACAAGTCCAAGTAGGACACCCAACGTTAGAGGTGATTTATTCTTCCAAAGCAAATACACTTTTGCAAACTGGTACCAGAGATGTATAGTAACTAAGTAGAACTACTTCACTACTGTACTTCACTACATTTTTTCAATGATTTCAATACTTCTACTCCAATATATTTTTTTTTGTGCTGCATAGTTACTCATTACAATTATAAAAATTACCACTGCCAGAACAGTAGATGGCAGGTTTCATGAAGCTCAAAACATGTGTATTATCAGCACATACGAAAATAAATGCTACTGTATGTATAAATAAAAGCTGCATTTGAAATAATAAAAAACAATATGATGTTCAAACTTTTGACTTCTTTCTTTAATAACTACATAACAGTACTTGTACTTTTACTTTCAGTACTAGAGTAGCAATTTTTTTTCAAAACTACTGGTACTTTTACTTTCAGTACTTGAGTAGCAAAATTAAAAAAAAAAAAAACTACTTGCAATACTTAAGTACAAAAAATGTTGAATACTTTAGTACTTCTACTCAAGTCACTTTTTGATCGAGGACTTCCACTTCTACTCAAGTCACTTTTTGATCGAGCACTTGTACTTTTACTCAAGTATGGGTTTTGAGTACTTTATACAACTCTGACTGGTACTGACTAGTATTCCAGCATTTGTCTTCTCCCTCACTCTCCATCACTCAGCTAATGTGACCCCAGTGCTGATGGAGAGGGGCAAATAAGGATGCTGTGCAAGCGACTGACATCCTCCTTATCAACATCATTGGTCAATAGGATGTGGGCAGCTAGAAGGGTGTAATGGTGCACAATGAAAAGCTGTGGCTTTGTGTAACTAAAAGGCAGCATTCATCCACACCCTGGATTGTATACAATTTTTGGCAATTTTTAGGGCATTTTGCCAGGGCGCCCCTGAAAAAACCTCAGGGCACCCCAGGGTGCCTGAGTGGGCACCCTGGTTGAAAAAGGCTGCTCTAGACCAGTGGCTAGACAAGGCCTTTATACGGTAGTAAGGCTGCACTGCTATTTGCATCTTGGATTATAAAGGAAACTACTTAATTTAATGTTATCGTGGAATAAAGTGATTCACTTTTACCTCGCCTAGTGTTTTATAGACAGCTAGGGGAACAAAGGACATTTAATTTTCAAGATATATAATTGTTTAAGTATTTGATACCAGGTTTATCCTTGTATTTTTCAATCTGCTCAATCAGTACTTCTCTTTTAGGGATGTTTTCAGCTTCACATAAAACCGTTTATACAACTGCTAGCGCGTTAACCACATTAAGACCGCCCGCCACAAATTTACTGCGACAGGCAGCCTCTCCTGCGCAAACCGACATAGCCCTATGATACCAATACAGGGAATCAGCGGCACCCGATTGTCGCCGGCCATCCGCCATCACTCCCCGCCGAAAGAGAAGGACGGGCAGCTGTTGTAAACACAGCTGACGGTTCTTCTCTCTGAAATGTTTACAGAGCGTCTGTAATCCTACTATATAGGATCACAGGTTTCTGTGTTCATTTCCCAAGGCCACCTCCCTACAGTTAGTAAACACCCCCCTAGGCTCACACTTAACCATTTTATCACCCCTAGGTTAACCCCTTCCCTGCCAGTGTCATTATTACAGTAACAGGGCATATTTTTTTAGCACTGATTTCTGTAGTAATGTCACTGGTCCCCCCAAAAGTGTCAAAAATGTCAGTTAGGGGTCCGATCTGTCACAGTCCTGCTAAAAATCGCAGATTGTCGCCATTACTAGTAAAAAATAAAAAAAATAAAAATTACATGAATCTTTCCCCTAGTTTGTAGACGTGATAACGTTTGTCAAAACTAACCAAAATACGATTATTGCGATTTTTTTTTACCAAAAATATGTAGCAGAATACATATTGGCCTAAAATGATGAAAACATTTGATTGTTACGTTTTTTTTTTTGGGGGGGGGGGGGATGCTATATAGTAGAATGTGAAAAAAAAAACATTTTTTTTTTCAGAAATGTCGCTCTTTTTTGTTTATAGCGCAAAAAATAAAAATCGCACAGGTGGTCAAATGCCACTATTTGTGGGAAAAAAGGACAATCATTTTATTTCAGTACAGCATCACACGACCGCGCAATTGTCCGTTAAAGTAACGCAGTGCCGAATCGCAAAAAAAGGCCTGGTCATTAAGGGGGCAATTCCTACCGGTCCAGAACTAGTTGTCAGGTTCAATTAAGGGTGGGTCACCACTAGGGTTGCCACCTCATTTCTTTAAACCCGAACACATATTAATTACACAGGTTCTGTGGCTGATAAACGTGGTAATTAAACTCACTTAGTACCTTTAGTGCATTAAAATAGCCTCAGAACCTTTGTAATTAATATGTGTTCGGATTTATAGGGATGAGGTGGCAACCCTAGTCACCACCGGGAGTGGCATGAGGACCAATCAATTCAGCAGTTCCTAAGGGAATTTGAGCCTCAGCTTCATACACAAACCTCAAACCTGCTAATTTTTGACCTCCATTTTAACCACTTCTGGACCGGAAGTATTTGTCCCCTTAATGACCAGGCCGCCGGCCCCATGCATCGGAGTCCACGCTGCCGAGTAGGGGCGGGAGTGGGCCGCCAGGCTGCGCGCCCTTCCCCTCTAGCTGCAGGCACGCAACTGATGTGTACCTACGTCGGTTCGCGCAGGAGGGGCTGTCTGCCGCAGTATAACTGCGGCAGGCGGTCGTTAATACAACCATGTATGCACATGTAAACCCTACTTTTAACAACCCCTCTCCCCCAGGTGTCAAAGGGACGGCAAGGAGGTGACTTTCTTGTGTTCTTTACAGCTTTGAAATGACTTGTCCTGAAGGTGACAAGACAAGAAGATCAAACTCATTCATGCATTCGATGCAGCAGTTGACCTCAGGTTAGGTCCAGGTCATTAAGGGTAAATGACACAGACAAATTACTATATGGAATTTTACTCTGTAAACATGTGCCTTGGGGTGTATTAATCAAACAAGGTCATTTATATATTTGAGATCATATAACCCAGTGCTTATTATTCCATGCTTTCTGTTTCGATCAGGTGGTAAATTATTGCAGACACTATGATGAATCGGCCCCCTTTAGTATTAGAGGATGGAGTGATATTATCTCGATGGAGGTTCTCTAACATAGCCTGTGAGAACACCCTGTGGAGTTTCCATAACAAACCTACATGGAAAACCACTTCAGCTTAATTGTGCACTTGGCTGGCTGCAGGTCTGTGGACTAGAATAGATTATTTTCTGTGGTTTATTGACTTGTTTGAATGTATCATTTGTAAAGTGTAGTGCGCACAACACATGCTGTAATGGCTAATGGCGCAGACAAGGCAAAAGCTACACGAATGGAGCAGGAATTAAGTGTATGGAGGAGAGACACAGTCTGTGATTTTACTAGTTTAACTTAATTTACCGGCTACTGCTGCCAAACTCATTGTCTTTCACAAAGCAATGCTTTTATTCCCACATGTTAAAAATACCCTAAGCTTCAGGCTATTTAATAGAACAGAGTTAGATTTAAACACAATCACTAAAATCTCAAAGCTTTAATCTGTTCGTTTAATTTTAAACACTGTTTTCAATTTTTTAAATCTACAGATTTCATTAAAAAAACAAAACAAAAAAAAAACCTGGTGATTCTTCCATGAAGGTTCTTGCTCAGACACCTATTGTCATAAGGGGACAATTGTCTCCTAATTGTGCTTCTCTGTTGTCACCCTGTCAGAAGATCCCCCAGTGGAGACTACAAGTGTTTGCACTGACACATATTTCACAGGCATGGACCGCCATTGTCATTATCAGGAAGGCAATCCAGACCAAGAGCATGTAGACAAAATGTGGCTGAAAGAGAATGAAGAAGGTCAGCATCAATGAAATGCAAAAAAAGGTAAAAGTTTAAAAAGAAAAACACACTTCTGCTTTAAACCATTACTTCTGCATTAAACTGTCTCCAGAAGCAAAGTTTGCTTGTGCGAAGGTGCAGCGTGATATGGCTGTAGAAAACACACAGAGTCCAGGTGCAATTTCAAAAATATATTGTAATGAAAGTCCAGCAAAAACAAACAGGCCCTGCAGAAAAGCAACCCAACTGGGAGTACTCACAAGTTGTAACAGCAAAGCTTCTGTAGCAGAGGCGTAACTAGAACCTTCAGGGCCCTGATGCAAGAAACCATGAAGGGCCCCCCAGACCCCTAGCCGGGGCCCTTACCTTCAAGCCCAGGGCTCTTCCCACTAATCCTGGGGCCCTTTACACTTGTTGCATGGCCTTTTATTATGGTCCCGCAGCAGGATTCTTTCACAAGTTCTGCAGTGGGCCCCCTTCCTGCAATCTTGGGGCCTCCCCACAGTGGTGCAATGCCAGGGTCCGGTCGCAAGTGTGACCTTTGCGATCCTGGAAGTTCACCCACTGGTTTGCTACCGGGCCCCCTGGAGCATGGGGCCCGGTAGCGATTGCAACCCCTGCAACCCCTGTAGTTACGCCCCTGTTCTGTAGAATGGTGGACCAGAGGTGCTGACAGCGTTTGTCTCGAGGGGTGAAATGGGACCTGGCCGGTTTGCACCCAAACGGGGAGGCTTTCAGGAACGATGGTGTGTCCTTACGCTTTCCCTACTCCTCCTGAACCTTGCCCTGATGCTATGCACTGTTCCTGACAAACGTGTGACCTGTCCCTACTCTAGCCACTCGAACAATGTGTACCAAACTAGTGATCGACCGATATTGTTTTTTTAGTGCAAATACCGATACCGATATTTTGGTCATCGGATATCGGTATCGGCTGATATTGGCTGATATTTTCAGACATTTAAAAAAAAAAATATTATTTTTTATTTTTCACAGGTACTCTGGGGGAGGGATCTGGGGGTCTAAAAAACCCTCCTCTGCACTTAAAAGCATTCAAAACGCCAAGTTTGGCTGTTTTGAATGCGTGCATTTTTTTTTAATTTACCGCAGAGTACCCAGTGTCATGACATCACTTCTGGGTTTTTTACATGGAGACTTGATCAGAGCCGAATGCCGCTTTGATTGGGTCTTCTCTTCGGCGGCCGTGCAGGTAGGATGCCTGGGTCTCCTGGTGGGACGGGAGACCCGGGCGAGCCTCGGAAGGCAGCAGGAGGGGGGGACATCCCCTTCCCGCTCCTTGTAACGACAGCCGAGCGGCTTCTCAGCCACATCGGTTGTCATTACAAGACAGTCAACTGTCGGCTATGGATGCCTGTACCGGGGTGTTGCCTCTAACTGCAGGCATCACTCCGGTACAAGCACTTTCCCGAAATATTGGCAATATCGGTAACCACAGGGGACGATTCCGATATATCGGGGAAAGTGCATATCGGCCCCCCATATATCAGCATTGCCGATAATCGGTCAATCCCTATACCAAACCTAGGAGCAAGGGTCATAAATAGACTTTGCCTGACCTAAGATGGCCACCAGTATCACATGAGGTGCCAGCATCAAATCTGATAGCTGCCTCCCTGTGACTGAGGAAACTGTAGACGAACTAAGTTCCTTTCGACTTCCTTCTCCACCTGCATTGCTGCTGCTGGTGAGCACCACCCGCAGGGGAAAAAGTAGACTGAACCTGGTTACATGCTTACTTAATTTCTCAAATATTCACAGTGCTACCCATTACTAATCATGCACCTTGCTGCACTGCTTGCTTGGACTTTACAGTTGTAAGTCTCTTCATCTTCTGAATGATTTGAGCCAACAAAAGTGAGGAACAATGGGGTTAATTAGATAATGGCAAATAGACTGTTCACTTTGCAAAGGAATTTTTCACAAATGAGGTGAAGCTCTGGAGATTTCCATCATTCAATAATAAGCAGCAAAAATACTGTTTTTATTGTCCTTGCACCTGATTGGGTATTCTTTTTACAGTGAATTTTCCCCAATTTCACCATTCGCTAAGCTACAGAGAAAATTCCCCTGTGAAGTGAAACTTTGCAAGGGAACAGCATATTTGTCTTTTAGGCCCCTTTCAGACAGGTGGCCAGGGGCCAGGAGAAGGTAAAAACAGATGACTGAACCACAGTTTTACCACATACACCCACCCACCGAAAGTCTACTGTAGATAGGGCTAGACACATGTTGTGGCTGAAATGCTTGGCTGCAGACTGTGGTGATTTTAAAACCAGCCATAGACAGTTCAAATCTCAGCCGGTTCAGGAGGAACGGGCTTATATTCGAACCACAATGCAAAAAGTGGTCACTTCCCCCACCTATAACTGGTCTTAACAGCAATGACCCCTGTTTTTAACGCATACTGTTAGACAGGTTAATTGGGTTGGTTGCAGGCTGGTTGGTAAGTTGTGACTGGAAATTCCTTAGCTTTTTTGACAAGCGTTTGCCCTTCCAGTGCTCTTTGCTGTTAAGACCAGTTATAGGTGGGGGTACTGACTATTTTTTGTATTGTTGTCATATTAGTCAGGCAACGCACTGACATCTTTGCTGCCATTGTGCAATGTGCTGGGTGCAGGGGCGTCACAAGGGGGGTGCGGAGGGGGCGGACCGCACCAGGGTGTCCACCGGGGGGAGGGTGACACCCAGGCCCGGATTGGCCAATCGGGAGAATTCAGGACTGGTTGCTTAGCTGAGAGGATGCGGGACGGAGAGAAGACATCCTCGGGTCTGAGAGGAGGCGGGACGGATTGCTTAGCTGGGAGGAGACGGGACAGAGGTAGAGACAAAATTTAATCAGCTAGCTCTGCATTATTACAATTATGCTCGACCTCCGTCCCGCCTCCTCCCAGCTAAGCAGTTCGTCCCACCTCCGCCCCGCCTCCTCTCAGACCCGAGGATGTCTTCTCTCCGTCCCGCCTCCTCCCAGCTAAGCACTTCATCCCGCCTCCGCCCAGTGCTGTATCTTGGCCTAGGCCAACAAGGCCCAGGCCTAGGGCGGCACTTTGCAGGGGGGCAGCAAAAAAGCTGCACCCTGCAAAAAAAAAAAAAACAGCTTTCTCCCAACTTCTGCACAAAAAGGGTCACCACCGGCTTGCACTACTCTTTTAGTATAGTCCCAGTCTTATGGGGCAAATTGGGCTGGAGGGCAGCGTCCAGGAGGCAAATCAGTGTGGCAGCCCCATAAAGCGGTCACACTGCTTCCTCCTGGTATGATAATACTGGCCGTTGAGGACATTCAGACAAACTGCAGGCCACTGACCACACTTAATACAACTGTCCGACAGCTGCCAATGCTAATAAGTGTGGCACTGCAGCCTAATGCTCCACCTACCATCCTCTGCCTACAGGTATGGCAGGCATCATGTCAATAATATAATTTAATTTCTTTAAATATCCTTGTCCTTGAGCGAGCATATTGAATTGCATCATATACAATTAAGGCTTTAAATTGTATATGATTGCAATAATATTTTGGACCTGCTCATCTCAAACGTGCTATCGCAATATGTCACTGGGTTAGTAAGATTACTCCTATCTTATAAGATATTTGGACTTGTGTTTGCTGCATCTGATTGTGGTTTACAGATGACAGGGTGGGTCATAGACAGGAAGGGGTGTGGCCTTTACAGGAAGGGGTGGGTCATATTTAATCTAGAGGGTGCCCAAGTTTAGTCAGGCCTAGGGCAGCACAAAACCTAAATACACCACTGCCTCCGCCCCGCCTCCTCTCCGTCCTGTCTCCTCTCAGCTAAGTAATCAGTCCCGCCTCCTCTCTGTCAGCAGTAATGTAATGGCACCGGCGGGGCGCCATTTTTAAATCTGAAGCAAAATACTGCAGTGGCCCAGCAGTGGTGCGCGCCTCTCATCACGGCCAGGTAATACCCCTCCAGAGCCTCTGACCATCTCCCTCTGTATCATGTCTGCAGCCTCTGACCATCTCCCCCTGTACCATGTCTGCAGCCTCTGACCATCTCCCCTGTACCATGTCTGCAGCCTCTAACCATCTCTCCCAGTCCCTGTACCATGTCCGCAGCCTCTAACCATCTCCCCCTGTACCATGTCTACAGCCTCTGACCATCTCCCCCTGTACCATGCCTGCAGCCTCTGACCATCTCCCCCTGTACCATGTCCACAGCCTCTAATCATCTCCCCCTGTACCATGTCTGCAGCCTCTGACCATCTCCCCCCTGTACCATGTCTGCAGCCTCTGACCATCTCCCCCTGTACCATGTCCGCAGCCTCTAACTTTCTCCCCCTGTACCATGTCTGCAGCCTCTGACCATCTCCCCCTGTACCATGTCTGCAGCTTCTGACCATCTCCCCCTGTACCATGTCCACAGCCTCTAATCATCTCCCCCTGTACCATGTCTGCAGCCTCTGACCATCTCCCCCCTGTACCATGTCTGCAGCCTCTAACCATCTCCCCCTGTACCATGTCCGCAGCCTCTGACCATCTCCCCCTGTACCATGTCTGCAGCTTCTGACCATCTCCCCCTGTACCATGTCCACAGCCTCTAATCATCTCCCCCTGTACCATGTCTGCAGCCTCTGACCATCTCCCCCCTGTACCATGTCTGCAGCCTCTGACCATCTCCCCCTGTACCATGTCCACAGCCTCTGACCATCTCCCCCTGTACCATGTCCGCAGCCTCTAACCATCTCCCCCTGTAACATGTCTGCAGCCTGTGACCATCTCCCCCCTGTACCATGTCTGCAGTCTCTGACCATCTCCCCCTGTACCATGTCTGCAGCCTCTGACCATTTCCTCCTGTACCATGTCTGCAGCCTCTGACCATCTCCCCCTGTACCATGTCTGCAGCCTCTGACCATCTCCCCCTGTACCATGTCCACAGCCTCTAACCATCTCCCCCCTGTACCATGTCCACAGCCTCTGACCATCTCCCCCTGTACCATGTCTGCAGCCTCTGACCATCTCCCCCTGTACCATGTCCACAGCCTCTAACCATCTGCCCCTGTACCATGTCCACAGCCTTCAGGGGGAGGTCAGGGGGGGCCCTTCATGTTTTGTAAACCGGGGCCCTGAAGGTTGTAGTTACGCCACTGGCTATGGGATATGATATTGTAATGTAAAGGTCATTTTAATTCTCCTAGTTATTAATGTCGCTATTTCCATTACATTTAGTGTTATATGCTATGATTTACGTAAAAAAAAAAAACGTTATTAAAAGGGGTTGGGGTGACACCGTGAGTTACCGCCCTGGGTGACACCAACCCTAGTGACGCCACTGGCTGGGTGTTCAGTGTGACCCTGCACCTTTGAGGAGGGATGGGCTCCCTCCAGTCACCTGCCCTCCATCTATCCATTAGAATACATGTGCTCCCACTGTGGAGACTATTTAAAGGTAGAGTTAGGGACTGCGGATATCAGGGTGCCTTGCTGTGGCCTGCAGCTTATGCATGTATTTGCAAATGTGTGCAACTAAACCCCTGTATTTAACGCATACTGTTAGACAGGTTAATTCAGTTGTGACTGGAAATGTTGGAGTGTGGTGCAACCATGAGTCAAGGCTTGCAGTTGAATTGTGGTATTTCAATATAAAGTTTTGTGATTTTTGAAATAGAAATGTAAAACCCATGGCAACCATTTAGAAACAGTGACAGAAAGTTGGGTGGCCCTTAGAATACCTGAATTGCATAAAAAAATGACTTGGTGTTCACAGATATCTGAATTACTAGCAACAAGGTAATTTTAATGCAAACCTTTTACTATGTGTAATATGGGGGCTGCCATTGCTGATTTGAAGAATTCATGGTAAAAGATAGATTGATCAAGGTGCTGCCTAAAAACAATTAACCTTTCTTTTTGTTCCCTATAGAAAAATAAATGTAAAATTTTTACATCCACTTTAAGCAATAGGTAACTTGAGGCACTGTAACTATGGCTGAGAAAAAACAGATGCCCAATATGGGTAGATTGCATCCACTGTATCCATATTAAGACTTAATTCTCAAGAATGATTTCTATATAAATTAGCCTGTTTAAGTAAATTTTAAAATTTGGTTTTGTGACATTTTAACAGCCAAGTTGACCATTTTTGCTCCAGCATAAAACCAACCTGTAGATTTCTCTTCTATGGCGTTAGGCTTCTGGTCACAGCACAGCTAAATCTGTTCTTGCTCATGCAGTTTTATCACCCTCTAGGTGATTCAGAGGTCTACCTCATACCACTATTGGGGGAGCGCAGACCGTGAATACCTAATGATGGCCATAAAGTAGTTCTAAACAAAAAAACAAAGCAATAAAAAAAAAAAAAAAAATACGGCACAGATGGCCCGTCATTACAAATTTTATTAATTACTGATTCTACAGTGTTTGATCGGCCCATATGGGAGGCTCTTTTAAAGCGGGCCACCGTTTCATCATTATACAGAAAAAATACACTCCCTTCAGTACGATTGACTATTTCAGACGCACGCTTTGTAAAATTGTATAAATAAAACCGCACGCAACTATACATATATTTTTTTAAATGAGATGTTCTCTTCTTGCACAATCTCAATTCGGATGTGATTCACGACTTGTCTCTGAATTCAGATTTTAATTTGCTGACTCCCTGCTGTAATATATTCTCATTAGCTTCTTATTAGTTTTCTGCTCTTAATTTTACTAGAGCAGCAAAACACTGCTTCGGAGGTATATATAGAGCTGTGTGAGAGCTCCGGGCCAAGACATAATGTTCTTCTTTAATTGACAAAAGGAGATTTATGGTTTTGGTAACCCTTTATTGGTCCAAAAATGGGTACTGTGCAGGTGCACATGTGTTTTGAAGATTTAAGGTCCTATGTGAAGTACCTTGACTATACACCTTGCCTATACCTTCCTTGAGAAAGCTGATTTCGTGGATGTAGTTAGCTTCAGTATTTTTTGAATTACTGACCAGGAACAAGTATGGAGCCAGGGAAGTTAGAGACAATTCACAGCTGATTTGTGTACTTGATCTTGGTCAATGACCCATAAAGCAGTAAAGCCACAGTTTTTCTTCAAGTGCTCTGGGTATCACTGCTATTCGACAGATGTGATGCATAGTATACTTCAGATAACATGTCTCCCCTATGGTCGCTGCAGTTGCTCCTGTGGTGGGGGTCAGAGCCTGGTATAGTTCAGGAAAGGTGCGCTCACTCGTCCCCTCCCTTTCCTGACCTGCCAGGCTGCATGTTCAGATAAGGGTCTGGTATGGATTTTGAGAGGGGGCCCCATGGTCCATGAGTAACCACGACCCCACCGGAAACCTGCTGACAACTGCTGAGTCACCTGTTATTAACCACCACCCGCCCACTGTATAGGAAAATGACAGCCGACGGGATCCCCTCTCGTTCTGGGACAATGTCATATGACTTCACCCCAGTGTGACCACTCTTGTTTGCCCACAGTTTGCAGCCGTGGCGTGTTCCTAGGACACGGACGATCTCGGTAAAGAGCTGATGATTTACCCATGTGATCAACTGTGTCCAATCAATGTAAACGCGGAACACAAAAATGTAAACACAGAAGTGCAAATTTATCGGCTCTCCTCTCCTCCGATCAGCGGCATCTCCTAACAGGGTATCACAGGTAATCAGGGCACTGATCATTATTCCCCCGATAATCATATCAGCCCCAGCAGTGCCCATTAGTGATACCAATCAGTGCCCATCAGTGATGCCAGTCAGTGCCCATCAGTGCCTGCTCATTAGAGTCTATAAATGCAGCCCATCAGTGCCTATCCATACTGCTGATTATTGTCCATAAGTACCGTCTATTAGTGCCCATCAGTGCTGCATATCAGTACCACCTATCAGTGCCCTTCAGTGCGGCATGTTAGTGCCTCCTCATCAGTGCCACCCAATCAGTGCCCTTCAGTGCTGCCTCATCAGTGCCCATACATGCCACCTCATCAGTGCCCATCAGTGCAGCCTATCATAGCCCAACAGTGCCGCCTCTTCAGCACACATCAGTGAAGGAGTAAAATTACTTACTTACAGTATTTACAAAGTGGTGATTAAATACCACCAAAAGAAAGCTCTATTTGTGTGAAAAAAAAAATGATAAAAATTAAATTTGGGTACAGCATTGCATGACCATGCAATTGTCATTTAAAGTGTGACAGCGTTGAAAGCTTAAAATTGGCCTTGGCAGGAAGGGGGCAAAAGTGCCCTATATTGAAGCAATTAAGGACGGCTTTCTGTGCCCGCTCCTAAGCAATCAGCTCAATGCGATAATTTACTGCATGAAAATATGCAGTATTTAATGCATTATCAAAATTTTCCAGCAGTAGTTACTTACTGCACAATTCTTAGTGAATTGAACACCCGACGAAGGCTCCCGCCGACTGCCTGCTCCACCGTCTGACAGTTCCTAAATGGCTAAGGGAAGGAGTCACCCGGTGACATCATCGGGTGGTCCCACCCCTTGTAACATCATCGCTGGGGCCACCCAATGACATCTGACTCCTCCCCTTAGCTATTTAAGAACTGTCAGACAGTGGAGCAGGCAGTCGGCGGGAGCCTTCATCAAGACCAGAGGTTTTCGGGTCTGGCGGTGCAGCAGGCGTCGTGGTTGACTTAGATCCACTTCAGGGGAAATGTTTATTTTTTAATAAAGGAATTGTCAAAAGCTGTGTGTGTGTGTTTTTATTTATTTTTTATTTACACCCCATACTCATTCACATGGCGGAGGGGAGGATCTGGGGACCCCCTTGTTAAAGAGGGCTTCCAGGTTCTGATAAGCCCCCCATCTGCAGGAAGAGTCCCTTGTCCCCACAAGGTGCTTTGAGGTGGAGGGCACCCCCCCCACGTTGAGGGCAGTTGGCCTGGTATGGTTCAGGACGGGGGGGGCGCTCCCTCGTCCCCTCCCTTTCATGACCTGCCAGGCTGCATATAAGGGTCTGGTATGGATTTTGCAGGGGACCCCACGCTCCATGGGGAACCGCAAACCCATGGGGAACCCGCTGACAGCTGATGAGTCATCTGTTGTTAAGGATGCGGCAGCAGGCTTCCGGGCCACGCTCCATAGCAACCAAAACCAAAACTTTACCACAGTAGTTATATACTGCACAATTCTTAGTGAATAAAACATTTGCACAATTGTTTCCGCATGCCTTATTTTACCGCATTTTTTTCAGCGTTATTTAACCCTATGCTTAACCGTATTTGATCCACATGTGCCTTGTGCTGATTTTTTTATTTTTTTCATTTTGACTGCACTTGGGCTTTAACGTTTGATTTTGGAGTGATGGGACTTCCCAGAACATAAACCACATTCATTATTAGAAATATGTTGGAGAAAAATTTCTGTCCTGATCCTTCAAATTTTCTCATCAGTGCAGTTGAAACTGAATATCAATTTGAGCCTACTAACAATTAGAAAAAAGGATTGAATATTTTTAAAATGAAATTATGTGGACAAAATTCTACTAGTGTATGGCCAGCTTAAGAATTCCCTGTGAAGGAACAGGATGTCAGCAGTGCTAGGAAAAGGATGAATTTGCACATAAACAGATGCTTGTGAATGTAATTATTAAGCAGAGTACTGGACAGGCATTTATTGCTTTGCTCAGCAGCTTCCGTTCCCCTGCACGTTGGCTCCGGGAAGGTGGTGTGAAAGTGCCAGTCACGTTCCTTAATTAAACCTTTTTTCAGGATAAATATCTGGAGTGGGGCATATCTCTCTGTTCTGTCTGCATAGCTGGATATAGATCATTTGTATTCCAAAAGAATCCTGCCTTTCCAGTCTGAATATTTTATTTTGCTTATTGTATATGCATTGTCCAAAGAAGACCTCAAGGCAGATGTAAAGAGATTTCCTTTAGTACATATACCTTACCTGAATTATTTCCACAGAATTACATATATAGTGTAAACTTTGCTACAGGTAGTTAAAGCAACACTTGATAAATTCCAGGCATGTTTTTTTTTTTTTTTTTTACCAGGTATATACCAATAGTGGCTGATGGAGCTTGTCCAATCAGAAAATGCTTTGCATTTATTCAGAAAATGCATAGTGATCTCTGAATGGTGCCCATGCTGAGCGGCCGATCTTCTGCATTCAGAATGCAGCAGGGCAGACTCTCAGCGCTGGGACCCAGAACCAAGTGGAGATCCCAGGTGTCTGCTTAAGGCTCTATGTACACGGGACGTTGTTAAAAGTCCCTTTGAATGCTGGAATATTTAGGACGTTTGAAACATCCGTTCGGTCGCGTTTGTACCCGCGTTTAGCGGGCGTTTAGCGGCGTTTGCGGGCGTTTGCGTTTAGAACCGTTCCTAGAGGTCAAAAAAATTATTCCCCTTTAAAATGGAAAAACGCGAATTCTAAACGCGGGTCATCGCGTTCAGACGCGTTCTGACGCGTTTGTGCGTTTGAAACGCCGGGAAACACACGTTCGAACGCAAATAATTGCGTTCTAAAAAAAGTCCCTGAACGCAACTGCCTGCAAATGACTGTAAACGACCTGGTGTACATGGACAGATAAGATAAAATGTAGATGGGTTCAGGGGCTTCTGAAAAAAACGCCCAACTGCTCCTAAACGGCCATTTCCAGTGTCCCGTGTACATGGACCCTTAGTGATTTATGGCTTTTAGGGCCATCAGCTAGGTATGGTATATACATAGTTGCATTGGTCCAAGCTGGACTAATGTATTTATTTATAAAGTTTCCATACCTGGAATTCCTCCTAAAGATAAATACCTAAAAAATATACTCATATTTTGACACTAGCTGCATGGAGTTTGCATATTCTCCCTGTGCTTGAATGGGTTACCTCACACACTTAAGACAATGGCTACTAATCTTTGCTAAGACTTAAAATTTGGGCAAGATTCTGGGTAATGACAACTACTTTATGCATTAGTATGTAGTTCTACTTACTGTGTTTACCTTCTACTGTTGTATTTAACCACTTGCCGACCGCTCACATGGAGCGTACTGCGGCAAAGTGGCTCGTTATCGTCCAGCGACGTAGGTCTACGTTGCTGGACTCCTCCCCTTGTGGGCGGCGCGCGCACACTGCCGGATGCTCGCTCCCGCTGTATTCAGACACAGCAGGGAGTCGGGCCAGGGGAGGAGATCGAGTGAGGAGATCCGCCCGCTTGTGTAAACAAAGCAGGCGGATCTCCTATGTGACAGGCAGGGACAGATTACAGGATTCAGCATAGCTGAACCTGCGATCTGTGCCTGTGTCACACAGTCCCCTCCCCCCACAGACGTCAGTAAGCACCAGGCATACATTAACCCCTTGATCACCAATAAAAGTTAACCCCTTCCCTGCCAATGTCATTTTTACAGTAACAGTGCATATTTATAGCACCGATTACTGTAGTAATGTCACTGGTACCCCCAAAAGTGTCACAAATGTCAGTTAGGAGTCCGATCTGTCCGCCGCAACGCAGATCGCCGCCATTAATAGTTAAAAAAAATAATAAAAATTACATAAATTTCCCGTAGTTAGCAGCTGCGATAACTTTTGCGCAAACCAATCAAAATACGCTTATTGCGATTTTTTTACCAAACATATGTAGCAGAAAACAAATTGGCCTAAAATGTTAAACAATTTTGATTTTTACATTTTTTTGGGGGGGAATTTCATATAAAAAAATGTGAAAAATATTGCTATTTTTTCAAAATTGTCGCTCTTTTTTTGTTTAAAGGGCAAAAAGTAAAAATCGCACAGGTGATCAAATACCACCAAAAGAAAGCTCAATTTGTGGGGAAAAAAAGGACATAAATTTAATTTTTAATTTGGGCACAGCGTCGCACGACCGCGCAATTGTCTGTTAAAGTAACGCAGTGCCGAATCGCAAAATATGGCCTGGTCAGGAATGGGGTAAAATCTTCCGGTTCTAAAGCAGTTAAAAATTCGCTCATTGAGAATTTTTTTGTCAAAGACATGTAGCTAAATACATTTTGGCCTAAATATATGACAAAAATGTAATATATTGGATATTTTTTAACTGTCAAAGTAGAAAAATATTGTTATTTTTTCAAAATTGTCGCTTTTTTTTTAATTAATATCGCAAAAAATGAAAAGCGCAGAGGGGATCAAATACCACCAAAAAGAAAGCTCTGTTTGTAGGAAAAAAAGGACGTAAATTCATTTTGGGTACGGCGTTGCACGACCGCACAATTGTCAGTTAAAGTTGCACAGTGCCGATTTGCAAAAAGTGGGCTAGACGTAAAGCAGGAAAATCCTCCGGTCCTAAAGTGGTTAAAATGCGTTACATATTTTTGTATTATGTTTTATTGTCATATAAAAAAATTAATAACTTTTTTTACTATAAAGAGACCCTAGTATGTATGCATGTGAGATAGGGTCCTCAAATTTTAAGCTCCTTGAAGGACTGGTGTAATTTTACAATGTGTAAAGCATGGTGTAAATTGTTAAAATTTCGATATAAATACTTCTAATATAACGTTTATGCTTCCTTTACATGCTTTTTTTAGAACCAGTGATGCTTTTTCAAAAGCAGTGATGTGATTTTGGGGTCTCTGTGCTTCTCTATACAATACAGGCAGATAATGGCTGGGCTGGCAGGGTGTTGTACCTAAAAACATCACAACACCCTGCAGCAGTATTCCTCTCAAAAGTCCTCAGCCCTGATGCTCTTGGGAGGAGTTAAGAAAAAAATCAAAGCGCATTGATCAGTGGGCTCTGCAAAAGAGGGCATTGCTAGGTAGCTTTTGTTTGTAAACAGACTGTCCTAGGTAATGTCCACATGCAATACAAAGACAAATACCTGCGCTTGGACTCACAATTAAAAGTATACACATTTTTCACTTACAAACATCAGTAAAAAAGTTGGGAGGGTCCATCCAGTCCATATATAATCAGCGTGATGACAGCAGTTAGCCACACCCCTGACTACGTCCGTTGGTGATGAAACGCATAGGGTGGAGTCATGGGGTGTGATATCATTGTGCATTGGCACGTACCGTGGCCATCTTGATGGTTTGAAACTTTCATGTGACATGCTGTTTTTTACCAATGTTTGTAAGTGCAATGCTTTTATTAAATTATTTCTTTGCAGTCCTTACAACACTATGAGGTGGCCTTGTTCTCTTTTTTAATTTATGTTGATTTGGGAGAGATTTAGCTTTTCTATTGCTGTATCCAGTATCAGTGTATAAGCTGGGAACCGATTGATGTCTCTTATCTGGAGGTTTTACAACTGCACTATTTGACCATCTTTTGAGGTGGTCAAATTCGTACGGTAAGAGGTTGTATTATTGGGGTGTCGGTGACCGTGGAGAACTCTTTTTCATCTACGTTTCATCTCTCAACCCCACTTATATGAACTTATGAGCATTTGTATGGACAAATTATATGCATTTTACCTGTTTTATGTGTGCACTTTTTAACACTTTTGATGTGGGATTATATGTTAAATATTCCTTTGATCCCCTAAAGTGATAGCGCTGCACTTTTTGTTATACTGTCCACATGTGACACTGAGCCTCCACAATTGAAATAATTGAAATCCAGTGTTCTGAGGTATAAGTATTAAGCTTGAGTCATTATAAAGCATTGCTGATAACTGTTATTCTGTTTACAACTATAGTACTTTCCTGACTAATTCCATCTTGCATAGTTTCTTACTCTTAATTTGCGACAATACCCTCTACTTGCAGTTAACCAGTCTGGTGTCCATTTCCTGCTGTCTTTTCATAGTTCTGCATAGGATATTAATATTCGTGCATGTATGGGTATTTGCAGCATCCTTTTCCCAGCCAAGTGTGTCAAAAGGAACAAAGCTGTCTGCAGAGTCATGGCACAGGAACAGAGAACCTGATATATCCAGAAGCTCCTCTGGGGTTAGGTGCTACATATTCTCCTTCACTCCGCCCACAGCTGCAACATAAAAGGTTTTGTAGGGGGGGGGGGGGGGGAGGTGCAGATGAGATTTGACCAGTGGTGGTCAACTTTCCTGATATGGAAGAAGAAAGGCACCTCTGAGTGTAGCAGATAACACTTTATTACACAAACGATGAGCAGACTTACACTGAGGATGACATGTGTCCTCACGGCTTGGAGTCTCTTCCTGGTCCCGCGGCTCATCCCGTCTTTCGACTCTCCAGCAGCAGGGGGATGACACCAATGAGGGAGCCCAATCAGGAGAGGTGAATCAATGCGAGGCTGCGGTGAAACGCATGCCTCGCTCGTGGACCGCGTGAGGATGACATGTGTCCTCACGGCTTGGAGTCTCTTCCTGGTCCCGTGGCTCATCCCATCTTCCGACTGTCCAGCAGAAGGGGGATGACACCAATGAGGGAGCCTAATCAGGAGAGGTGAATCAATGCGAGGCTGCGGTGAAACGCATGCCTCGCTCGTGGACCGCGTGAGGCCGTAAGGGGGCGGTAACGCATTTCGGAGCATGAGCAGATGTTCTCCTTCGTCTGGACCAAGATTGGTCTGACGAAGGAGCACATCTGCGCATGCTCAGAGGCGCCTTTCTTCTTCCTTGTCTACTAGTTGGAACTGCTTCTGCCTCCCAAGAGCTGCCCTCAGTATTAGTGTGGTACACTTGCACACCATCAGAATTCCACCCACCTGTCTGTTTTTCCTTCCCCCACCAAGACTAAATTGGAGGACTGGTTTTTCAAGCAGAGGCGCCCAACAAACATTCCTCAAAAACTTTTCTGATATCAAGGCCCTCAAGTGGGGCCCCCAACATCACCAAAATGCCGTGCATAAACGTTCATGAATATTCGTAATCAGAGACAGCAGACACAAAACATGATATAGTCAAAGACTATGGGCATGATACATGGGATGTCAGAGACTGCGGACCTAATACAACAGATGGTAAGAGACTGTGGACATGATACAAGAGACAGTCAGAAACTGTGGACATGCTGCAGGAGACTGTCAGAGACTGTGAACATGCTTTAGGAGTTTTTGGAGGCTGGAGACCATCATTGACTGAGACATATTACATGAGGCTGCAAGAAATCACTGCTATAACAAGGTGATAGGGAAACATGCAGCCCCTGGGATGCAGGATGGGCACCAGGGAATTACACATTCCCAGAAGAAGAAGGGACTATGACATGCAAGGAGGCATAAGCAGATAAAAAATAGTTTATGGAAAGGACAAAAAAAAAGGTAAGCATTGATTTTTCTGTGTTTTTTCCCTGCAGTAGGGGACAGGGTCTCTTTTACAAACACTCTTGAAGAAAATGTAAAGCTATGAACAATTCCTTGCTCTAATGAAGTTACAGTCTCATCATAAGTTTTGTGTGCAGTTTTTATACATTTTACTATGTCAAACAATAAGATGTGTGAACGGGGCCATAAAGTCAAATGCATTTTCATTCAGGACACTGCACTTTCACTGCATTTTGACAAAACCACATCTGCCATACAGATGAATGGAACTGCTCATTGGCCCTCTGCCAAGGACATGCGGTGTACATGGAGGACTCTGACATAATGACAGATATTGTGATCTGACATATCCAAGCGTGCTTTTGTTGTGACCAGTGAAGTGTTCTGACACACAGGCGTGCACTGACAACGCTGTCTTGTGACATTCAGATATGCTATGAAGCCACCATACTTGGACCGACTGCAGCATATTTCTATAATTTCTATATTTCTACCATTCAACAAACAGGCATTCTTTTACTACTGAAGTACATAACTGTTTTATCTGTTAAACCAAAGGGAAGCTGGTTTAAATGTTAGTAAAATAGTTCTAAATGTGCAATGATTTTTTACATTAAAGAGAAGGCTGACCTTATATGTTCAATTTTCTTGTACTATTTTCCTTTAGATTTACCTTAAACTATGTAGTGCAAGGGTCTGCCTAATTGGATACATATTATCTGGTTTTGGGTAAATCTAAAAGAAAATCGTACAAGAAAAATTGAAAATGTATGGCCAGCCTAATGCCTCGTACACACGCAACGATTATCGGCCGACCGATCGGCCGTCTTTTGTCCAGTGTTGTTGTGTTGGTTGAAATGTGCCTAGACTGCACACAAATTTTCTCGGCCAACAAAAACCAACTTCGGAAGTGATGTCATGTGCTGGTTTACTTTCCGTGTGTTTTTTCTTCTCTGAGCATGCCCAGTCTTGCTCATCAGATTTTTGTCTGCCGAAATCTGTACTGACTGACGGAAAATCGGCCGTTCTGTTTACGGCCAACAAAAATTTTATAGCATGCACACCAGATTTTGTTCGGCCGAAAAGTCGGAGTCAGTTGTCGAAAGCATCATACTAACAAGCCGAAAATCGGCCGATCGGACGTTGGCCGAAAATTCACGGCCAACTATCGATGCATGTGTACGAGGCATTACTCCACTTTTGTTGAGATAAAAAACATTCCCCTCTGGGTGATCTCTGTACATTGCAAGGATTTTTAGAAAATGTTGCTGTAGATTCCTACCTTTTGTTATTCTGAAGAAACCTCTGTGTGTTTGTCTGTGTCCATGTGGTAAGGTAATCTATTGGGAGTGGTTTCTTAATTTTCAACCAGCTGGTTCACCTGCAGGGCACTAATGAGGAAAATTGCTGGGCCTGCATCCCTTTAGACGTGTTCCTATTGAGAGTATCTCACCACAAATTACATTCGTGTTGCAGGGGGTGCCTGAAATCTGACTTGTTTTTAGTGCAGACTTTTGGGAAAACCAGTGAGCCAATCACACAAGCAGGAAATTATGTTTCTGGGGGCGTTCTTTACACATTCTGTGTACGGAACACCTCCAGGTAGCCGTATTGCATTTCACAGAAAATGACAGAGCTTCAGATTGGAAAGGAAAGGTCACTTTTTGCTATTTTCTTCCCCACAGAAGTGGAGTTACGCTTTCATGCATTCTGTGCACTAAGGTACAAAAAAACCTGCTGCATACAGCACCCCCCTAAATACTTACCTGAGCCTGATCTCGATTCAGCAATGTGCACGAGAGCAGCATCTCTCTAGGCTCAATCTCTTCTCATTGGACAGAGAGGCAGCAGGGGGAACCTTTTGGCTACTGCTGCTGTCAATCACAGGCAGTGAGAAGGGACGGGGCCAAGCTGCGCTCTGTTTGTCAATGGACACACAGAACTGGCTTGGGAACGAGAATGCATGAGTGTCTGTCAGGGATCCACTACTATGCGCAGGCGCTCTGGAGCCGCAAACCGGCAAACACCTATGCGAATGCGTGTACGAAGGGGCGCCTTGAATAGCTAGAGGCTACCTTAGAATAGTTTGAGGTTACCTTGGTATAGTTTGAGGCTACCAGATTGGCACCAAACGGCCTATTTAAACACAGCAGTCACTCCAGGTAATTGCTGTGTTATCTTCAGCTCTTTCTTGTGATCCTGTGTACCTGTTGTTCCTGATTATTTGACCCGGCTTCCTCTAGACCTTGCTACTTGGTGCCCGCCCTGACCTTTGGCTCGTCTGACTACTCTCTTGGTTATCCCTTGTCTGCTTCTCCGCTTCTGGACCGGAACCTACACTCTGCCTGGCTGGGTGATCCTGGGGACCACGACCTGGTGCTAGCTTGCAGCGTAGTCCATCCTCACCATTAGGGGCTATGGTGAAAACCAGGTAACACTTAGACTCCGCACCTCAGATGAACCTGTGTCCTTATCAGAATACTTAAGTGTCCATCCCGCATCCAGCTCTGCTACCGCGGCCTTTCATCTGGTGAGATTTCTCTCTATTAGTCAGGCTCCACCTGCCATCCTGACAGTTTCCCCATAGCAAGCAGCTTGCTATGTGGACACTCGGGTGGGGAGTGGTATGGATGACTCAGAAAACCCAGCAGGGGACCCCAGAAGAGAAGGAATGGAGCTTCTCTGTGCAAAACCCTTGCACAGAGCAGATAGGAATACAATTTTGTTATTTAAAAAAAAAAAACATGGTATACTTAAAATCACTTTAATTCCCAGCAAGCTTTAAGACATTATTACCCTGTTGCAGTAGCAGTACAACTAAGCCAAGAACAGTGGTCAAATCTACCTCCGATCTGCTGATTGGATAATGAAGGAGCGCACATTAGTGAGATTTTCTCTCTGTTCACTCTGCACTGTACTCCAGTGGTAATCATGTTCAGCGTTAGCACATGTGCATGCAACAGAACCTGATTGGTTTCTCAACCTGCCTCTCCCTCTCCTAATCTTAATGCTTGGCACCTTATTGGCACCTAATGCTGCCATGCATTCACAGAGCGCTAGTATACATCAAACAGAAATGTAATAGCATAATTTAGCATAGCACATCTTTAGTAAAAGGCCAGTCTTTCCTACAATAAAGGCATATGTGAATTCAGGTACTAAATTCTCATATAGGTTTTGGCACATTAATGTAAGTCAATTACAATTTCTTCATGCCTCATTCACACGGGCATAAAATATCGTCAGGGCCGTGCTTACCTGTATTGGTATGCACACTTGTTCCATGCATTCCTGTGCAGGCAGTCCCATTGATGTCTATTGGCACATAGCAGCTGCATGGATACAGCCGCTGTATCCCAATGGGCTTTATTTACTAAAACTAGAGAGGGCAAAATTAGTCAAAATTCTGCAGGGAAACCAATCAGCTTCCAGATTGCATTGCTAAAGCTTAATTAACCACTTACTACCCACCCGCCGTCAAATGATGGCGGAGCGGTGTAGCTATTATCCTCGGACGCCGACATATGACGGCGCACCAGAACAGCCTCTCTCGCGCGCCCCCGGGGGTGAGTGGAGCAGCGATCGTGACCGCGCCGTTTTGCTAGGACACGACGCGATCCCAAACTCGGTAAAGAGTCAATGACATGACTCTTTACCCATGTGATCGGCTGTGTCCAATGTAAATGAGGAAGTGCCATTATTCGCCTCTCCTCGGCTCATACTGTCAGTGTGAGAGGCGAGGAGAGCCGATCAGCGGCTCCTCCTCATAGGGAACACAGAGAAATGTAATCAGGGCACTGATCACCAGTGCACTGATTACACAAGAGTGAAATAAAATGCCATAACTGCCCAACATCAGTACCTACAGTGCCCGTCATCAGTGCCCGCCATCAGTGCCCATAGTGCTGCCAGTCAGTGCCCATCAGTGCCTGCTCATGTAGGCACTGATGGGCACTGACTGGTAGCACTATGGGCACTGAGTGTGGGCACCGATGGTGCTGCCCATCATTGCTCATCAGTGCCGCCCATCAGTGCTCATCAGTGCCACCCATCAGTGTCCATCAGTGCCGCCTCTCAGTGCCCATCAGTGCCGCCCGTCAGTGCCACCTCTCAGTGCCCATCAGTGCCACCTATCAGTGCTCATCAGTGCCGCCTATCAGTGCTCATCAGTGCCGCCTATCAGTGCCACCTATCCGTGCTCATCAGTGCCACCTCATCAGTGCCCACCTCATGAGTGCCCATAAGTGCCACCTTATCAGTGACTATCAGTGCAGCTATCAGTGCTCATCAGTGCCACCTCATCAGCGCACATCAGTGAAGGAGAAAAATGTATTTATTTTCAAAATGTACTCACAGAAAATAAGAAAAAACTTTTTTTTTTCTTTTCAAAATTTTCTGTCTTTTTTCTTTTTTTTTGTAAGAAATAAAAACCCAGAGATGATTAAATACCACCAAAAGAAAGCTCTATTTGTGTGAAAAAAAATGATAAAAATTTCATATGGGTACAGTGTAGCATGACTGCGCAATTGTCATTCAAAGTGTGAGAGCGCTGAAAGCTGAAAATTGGCCAGGGCAGGAAGGGGGTGAAAGTGCACAGTAGGCAAGTGGTTAAACAAGCTGAGGTTAGAAGCTGATTGGTTTCTCTGCAGAATTGTGACTAATTTTGCCCTCTCTAGCTTTAGTAAATAAACCCCCATGGGTGACATCCATGTGAATGCGGGTGCGCTGTCACTGTCTGTGTTCAGGGACCTGCATCAACACGGGCCCACACAGATGTCATATTGGTATACAGCAGCTGTTTCCATGCAGCTGCTGTGTCCTAATAGACATCCCAATAGACATCATTGTGTATCCCTGTCCAGGTGAACACAGCCCTGCAGGGGTGAATGGTATGGTACACCCCGTATGAATAAAACCGAAATCTGCAGCTTTTGTTAACCACTTTACCACTAGAGGATTTTGCTGTCTTACGTCTGGGCCACTTTTTGCGATTCGGCGCTGTGCGACTTTAACTGACAATTGCAAACAAAATTTATGTCCTTTTTTTCCCACAAACAGAGCTTTCTTTTGGTGGTATTTGATCACCTGTGCTATATTTACTTTTTGCTCTATAAACAAAAAAAGAGCGTAAATTTTGAAAAAACAACAATATTTTTCACATTTTTTTATATGAAATTCCCCTCAAAAAAAATGTAAAAATCAAATTTTTTTTAAATTTTTGGCCAATTTGTTTTCTGCTACCTATGTTTGGTAAAAAAATTCACAATAAGCTTATTTTGATTGGTTTGCGCAAAAGTTATTGCGTTTACTAACAAAGGGAAAGATTTCTGTCATTTTTGGTGTTTTTTTTTAACTAGTAATGGCGGCGATCTGCGATTTTTTTTTGCGGGACTGCGACATTGGGGCGGACAGATCGGACCCTTGACTGACATTTTTGACACTTTTGGGGGTACCAGTGACATTACTGCAGTAATCAGTGCTATATATATGCACTGTTACTGTAAAAATGACACTGGCAGGGAAGGGGTTAATTTTATTGGAGAGGGAGGGGTTAATGTATGCCTGGTGCTTACTGACGTGTGTGGGGGGAGGTGACTGAGTGACTGTGTGACCCTGCCTGTCACTTGGGAGATCCGCCCGCTTGTGTTTACACACAGCGGGCGGATCTCCACACTAGATCCCCGACAATCGGGAAGGAGCAGCGGCGATCGCCGCTGCTCCTCCCCTGGCCCGACTCCCGCTGTGACTGAATACAGCGGGAGCGAGCCTCCGGCGGCGCGCGCGCGCCGCCAAGAAAGGGGATATAGTACTACGTCGTCAGACGATAACGAGCCACTTTGCCGCAGTAGTACTACGGTACTCAGACAGCAATTGGTTAAAATAATACCCAGGTATGAAGGTTCTTGTTCAGTCACTTTCTGCTTTGAAGTAAAAACATTATGTCCTGTCACATTGGCTTCTGATGGAGACCATAGGTGTGCGCAGCCTATTGCATTAGGGTGTGCACCTCAAATCTCAAACACACTTGCATGTGTGTGTCTACATGTATATGGCCCAGATGCATTCATCTCCCTGCTGGCACAATGAAAGAAGTGCTTTAGCACTTCTCTTATGGCTGAGCTGGTAAGAGTGAGATCTTTTCCATATCCCCGCACGCACACAGAGCGATAATGCTAATGTGCACTAGGTGATTAGGGTGTACCCAGGCACACCCGGCACACCCTGTGCGCACACCTTATGATGGAGACTACAATTGGCCACTTCAACATACAATACACAGGCACGGTCCACTGCTGTCACCATCAGGAAACCCGACCTGATAAATGCAATACAACTATTGCTGGAGTGTATATAGACAGGGAGCAGCCGCAAAGGTGCTAAAGGAGATCGGCAGCATCAAGATGCACATTTAGGGGTGTTTAGAAATTGAAAAAAAAAAAAAAAGGCAGACATCCCTAGGAACAGCAGAAAAAACGTCCAGTGTGCATAAGGCCATTACCAGTTCAATGTACACTAAAACCATTAAAAATGAGCCTTCCCTATACTCTTCCCTGCTTAGAGCATATAACATATCATTTTTCCTTACACTACAGGCTCACTTTATACCAGAATTTTACATTACTTCTTGTTGATCTCCTTTGTTCTGAGTTTGGAGTTTGTCCAGCGGCCACACTCCTGTAACTCTGCATTGTTTTGTGCCCTCATTTCTGAACCGCGTGAAATATATTGTGCAATCATTTAAAATAAAACAGCACAGTAAGACAGGCATTGATATTTCATACAAGGCGGCTGCATTTGTTTTAAATTATTCACATGAAATGAGAAGCCTTACATACCCACGGGACTCCAGCTAGTTAATTGTCTAAAAGTTGGAAGAAGTTTACAGAGAAATTGAAAAAATTATTCAACTGTTTCTTTGTTTTTCAGCCTCACACATTAGTGACCAGGTAATTAAATTCAGTCTGGCTTATGCAAGAAGACAATACAAAGGGAAAGAGTCATATGTAAAATGCAGGAGAAACGAGGCCGCCAGCAGTAAGGTGCAATCTTCTTGCTACAGGTCACTTGAGTTACAGCCGAACTCCAGGCAAAGAGCCAAATACACAGATTAAATATATAATCAGATACACACATAAAAGAGCAGTTTTACCTGCAAAAAGATCTGTATTTCAGTCCATCCAGTTCTGAGATTTACACAGCCAGACAGCAAAGCCAAGATGGTGACCTGACTATTCTCTACTTTTGAAGTTTAGCTATTGAAAAATCCCTACAGATTTTGTCACATCATTTTCCTGAAATGAAGGATGCGCCATATTGTGCAGGCCGCTGGATCCATTATAATTCTTTACTGCATGGATACCTGTCCTCTTCCTGTCTCTGAACTTCCAGAGGTGTAGAAGTTAACAGCTTAGGTACTTTAGGCAGAACTAAAGTACATAGGGTCCTCTCTGCCTCGTTCACAGATTTTGTTTTTAATAGGCAAAAAGCATGTTTTGGACTAGGATTCTCCAAACTCTCTAAACCAGGGGTCTCAAACTGGTGGCCCTCCAGCTGTTGCAGAACTACAATTCCCATGAGGCATTGCAAGGCTGACAGTTACAAGCATGACTCCCAAAGGCAGAGGCATGATGGGACTTGTAGTTGCGCAACAGCTGGAGGGCTGCCAGTTTGAGACCCCTGCTGTAAACAACGGGCCAGATTACTGTCCTTCATACTTTTTTCTGGCATCAGTGGGAGTAAACAGTGTCCCATCTTTGGTACCAGGGGGAGGAATAGTGCCCCATTGTTGGTGTCAGTGGGCAGAATAGTGTCTAGTATCACTGGGAGGAATAGTGCCCCATTGTTGGTGTCAATGGGCAGAATAGTGTCTAGTATCACTGGGAGGAATAGTGCCCCATTGTTGGTGTCAGTGGGCAGAAGAGTGTCTAGTATCACTGGGAGGAATAGTGCCCCATTGTTGGTGTCAGAGGGCAGAATAGTGTCTAGTATCACTGGGAGGAATAGTGCCCCAAGGCAAGCAACGGGCGGATTCTGGCCCCCGGGCCGCCACTTGGAGTCCACTGTTTTACACAGACACCTACAATTTCATTTTACATTACTACATGTTTTAAATTAGAGGAATTAGCTCCCATTAAAAAAAATGTTCTGCAACACTTACTTGCAGCATAAATGCACCAATTTCTCCTAGTCCTCTTGCAAATGTAAAAAAAATAGACACCCCTCATAGACACCCCTGAAAAATAAAGTTTATATTATATAGTTTATTTATTATGTCCAGGAGCAGCCTGGACCTAAAATCCTGCTCTCAAAAGAGGACACATTTTCTAGAACAGGAAAATGCAGTAACTTGTTTCTGGTGTGAACTTCCTTTCAGTTGAACCCTGTTCCCCCAGGGTAATAGATGTCCTCTTTGTCATTGCAGGTAAGAAATATCAAATTCAGGGCCATACCTAGCACTAAAATCATCTAGTGTATGTTCCCTTAACAAGTAAATGCTGCCACTGTGTAATATGAGAACAAGCTGCATGATTGCTATTGTAGTTTTGCAGATACACTATATTACCAAAAGTATTGGGACGCCTGCCTTTACACCAGGGGTGGGGAACCTTTTTTCTGCGTACAAAATTATCAACTTAAAAATGTGCCTGTTATATTTGGTCAAACATTTAATTAACTCACCCCTAATGTGATGGCTGCAACTGCTTCTCTTTGGTGAGGTGTGTGATGTTAGCTGGTATTGATGATATTGCTACTCGGAACTGGTTTTCCATTTTTGCGTTGGTTAGTCTGGAGCGCAGTCGACTCTTTGTGGTGGTAAGTTTTGATAGGAACTGCTGGTGGGTACAGCTGGTGGGTACAGCTGGCTGGTACTGTTGGTGGTTACTGCTAGTGGGTACTGCTGGCAGGAAATGTTGGCTGGTACTGCTGGTGGGTACAGCTGGCTGGTACTGCAGGTGGGTACAGCTGGCTGGTACTGCTGTGAGTACTGCTGGCTCTGGCTGGCACTGCTGGCTCTGGCTGGTACTGGTACTGCTGTGTGTGCTGCTGGTGGGAAATGCTGGCTAGCAGCGGCGCCACACTGGAGGAAGAGGCAATGTTTCCTGCATTGGTCACAGGCGGAGTGCATTTGATATCACTCTGCCTGTGACTCACTCAGACTGTCAGAATGGAGTCGAAACTATACAGGAAGCATCGGCTCCATTCTGACAGATCAGCTGAGAGACACAGACTCAGCTGCACGGGGGGCCGGACCAAATGGCTTTGAGGGCCGCATACGGCCCCCCGACCATAGGTTCCCCACCCCTGCTTTACACACACATTAACTTTAGTGGCATCCCAGTCTTCATCCTTAGGGTTCAAAATTGAGTTGGCCCACCCTTTGTAGCTATAGCAGCTTCAACTCTTCTGGGAAGGCTGTCCACAAAATTTAGGAGTAAATCTTTAGGAATGCTTGACTATTCTTCCAGAAGTGCATTTGTGGGGTCAGGCACTGATGTGGACAAGAAGGCCTGGCTCGCAGTCTCTGCTCAAATTCATCCCAAAGATGTTCTATCGGGTTGAGGTCAGGTGCAGGCCAGTCAAGTTCCTCCACACCAAACTCACTCATCCATGACTTTATGCACCTTGCTTTGTGCACTGGTCCAAAAAAATTGGTGGAGGGAAGATTATGGTGTGGGGTTGTTTTTAAGGGGGTTCCAGTGAAGGGAACTCAGCATACCAAGACATTTTAGACAATTTAATGCTCCCAACTTTCTGGGAACAGTTTGGGAGTGGCCCCCTTCGTGTTCTAACATGACTGTGCACCAGTGCACAAAGCAAGGTCCATAAAGACATGGATGAGGGAGTTTGGGGTGGAGGAACTTGACTGGCCTGCACAGAGTCCTGGCCTCAACCCAATAGAACACCATTGGGATGAATTAAAACGGAGACTGCGAGCCAGGCCTTCTCTCCAAGATCAGTGTCTGACCTCACAAATGCGCTTTTGGAAAAATGGTCAAACATTCCCATAGACACACTCCTAAACCTTGTGGACAGCCTTCGTAGAAGAGTTGAAGCTTTTATAGCAGCAAAGGGTGGGCCAACTCAATATTGAACCCTACAAACTAAGACTGGGATGCCATTAAAGTTCATGTGCGTGTAAAGGCAAGCAACCCAATACTTTTGGTAATATAGTGTAAATGTTTCTAATGTACAGGACATGTGATTTTTGCACTCCATTTCTGAAATGTTATTCAGAAGCATTTGGGACTATCTGTGCACAGTTTTATGTATATTTGCTGTATTTTATGATTGTTTTGTTCAGTCGTACCCTGTTCCCCCAGGATAATGGATGTCCTCTGTGTCATTGCAGTTACCATTCATTAAACACCCCAATTTCGGCCGCCCCTATCACACTGGGGAATTTATTCATCATATGTGCAACACAAAGTGAGGTAAAGCAACATAGTGTGGCACTTGCAATATTACAACCCAGAACTTCCCTATACAATAGTGCAAAATAAATACCCTTTAGTGACATTTTGTACATAGAACTGTACTACAACATGCCTCCCTCAGTTGCGTCTTTAACTAAATAAAGTGCATAAATCAATAACACACAATATTCCAACTATGACAATCACTGTGCAATATAGTACATACATTTTGTAAACAATAAAATCTGTGCAAAAATCTGGAACACAAGTCTCAGTGTAAAGTGCATATACCCAGTAAACAGTGTTGAAATTCAGTGTTCATAAAGTGGTCTATAAATTGTCTTGTGTCCAGAGGTAGAAAATAGGGATGATCGAACGGTTCGGGTTGACCATCGGTTCGACCCAAACATTGGCTGTTCGAGGTTCGGCCGAATTCCGAACTTTTTGCTGAAAAAAGCCAATTGAGGGGGCAGGAGAATGCTAGGAATGTGATTGGAGTGACTAGGGGGTCCATAGGCCAATCATTAGTGAATACGCCCCCAGTATATAAGATAGCCCCCGCCAAATTCCTAGCATTGTAATACAGGGATGTGGAAGAGAGTGGAAGCAGTTCTGTTACTTCTGCTACAAAGTGTCATTTAGCAATTTTTAGTGTGAGGAAAGGGATATCTAGTGTAGTTAGGGTGCTATTTTCCACTATAGTTAGATTTAATAATCTAGTTTCTGTAGGGAAAGTGTTAAGTGTAAGGGGACCGTAGTGTAGTGTAGGGTTAACTGACTCTGGCTGCTATGGCAGGGTGACAAAACCCTTTCATGTCAGGGTGACCGCTATAGAGAAAAGATCGTTTCTCTTAGGTCACTTATAGAACAGCGATATGGCTTCTCGTCTGTCTCCCTGCTTTTTGCTGCAGGCGTTTATAGGGATTTTTTGAGGACATGTTTGGAGTCAGACATGACATCTGAACTTCTGTGTAGGGGTATATATACATACACCCATGTATGTATATATACACATACACATATATAGGTGTGAAAGTAGCAGAAACCTATGGTTGCGCTAATGAAATAATTAACACCCATATGGCTTCTCTGCTATCACACCTATATGTGTGTATGTGTATAAATACATATAAGTGTGTGTATATATATATACCCCTATACAGAAGTTCAGATGTTTTGCCTGCCTCCAAAGACCCCAAAAAAATGCCCAAAAAAACGCCAGCTGCAAAAACACACCTGGGTGTTTTTGTAGCTGGCGTTTTCTTGGGCATTTTTTTGGGCGTCTTTGGAGGCAGGCATAACATCTGAACTTCTGTGTAGGGGTATATATACACACACCCATGTATGTATATATACACATACACATATATAGGTGTGAAAGTAGCAGAAACCTATGGTTGCGCTAATGAAATAATTAACACCCATATGGCTTCTCTGCTATCACACCTATATGTGTGTATAAATACATATAAGTGTGTGTGTGTGTATATATACCCCTATACATAAGTTCAGATGTTTTGCCTGCCTCCAAAGACCCCAAAAACATGCCCAAAAAAAAAAAACCGCCAGCTGCAAAAATACACCTGGGCGTTTTTGTAGCTGGCGTTTTTTTGGGCATTTTTTGGGCGTCTTTGGAGGCAGGCATAACATCTGTACTTCTGTGTAGGGGTATATACACACACACACATGTATGTATATATACACATACACATATATAGGTGTGAAAATAGCAGAAACCTATGCTTGCGCTTACTAAATAATTAACACCCAAATGGCTTCTCTGCTATAACACCTATATATGCGTATGTGTATAAATACATATAAGTGTGTGTTTATATATACTCCTATACAGAAGTTCAGATGTTTTGCCTGCCTCCAAAGACCCACAAAAAATGCACAGGTGTGTTGTTGCAGGCGTTTTTTTGGGCATTTTTTGTGGGTCTTTGGAGGCAGGCAAAACATCTGAACTTCTGTATAGGGGTATATATACACACACACTTATATGTATTTATACACATACACACATATAGGTGTGATAGGAGATAAGCCATATGGGTGTTAATTATTTCATTAACGCAAGCATAGGTTTCTGCTATTTTCACACCTATATATGTGTATGTGTATATATACATACATACATGGGTGTATGTATATATACCCCTACACAGAAGTTCTGATGTTATGCCTGCCTCCAAAGTCCCCCAAAAAAATGCCCAAAAAACCCTTGCTACAAAACCGGCAAGGTGTGAAAATAGCGGAGCCATATCCCTGTTCTATATTAATTCTAATACAAACAAACTTTTTTTTTATGGCTCTGGACATGCTACAGAGCTGAAACTTCACAGGTACGCTTTTTAGACCCCCCCCCCAGACACTAAATCCAAAGAAATCACATTTTTTTTTTCAATAATTTTTTCAATAATTGGCTCTCTATCAAAAATGACAATTTTTAAGAACTTTTTTTGTGTGATTAATAGTCCCTGGGGGCATGACCCAGAACCCTAGGCACTTTTTAGGGGCATTTATTGGGTTTTTGGTGCTGCAAAATGGTGTTTTTTGTTTACCGAAGTTTGGGTCCCATTGATTTCAATGGGGTTCTGAAATCCGGGCCGAACTTTTGAAAAGTTCGATCATCCCTATAGAAAATTCAGTTTTCACTTATTGTGACCAATATGTGCTCCCCTCGTGCACACAGCACTCACCATATCTCCATGACCCTCTATAAAATATAAGTTGGTATTTAGCATTTTAAGGGTATGTCTTTCCTTCAGACTCGCTCCCCAGGACCATTTCTTCATAATCTTTTCTCCAGTTTATATATGCAAAGGGAAAAGAACCAGGAAACAGCCTCCAATACTGTTATTCTGCAATTTATTGACAGTTTAAATCAAATAAAATACACTTACACTTACTCCATAACAGTGCTTGTATATACATATATATAATATATATAATAATATATATATATAAGCCCCGTCCAATGTGTTTCGTCACACTGACGTCACCACTTATATTTTATAGGGATCATGGGGATCTGGTGAGTGCGGTGTGCATGAGCGGAGCACATATTGGTCACAAAAAGGGAAGGCACCAGATTTTCTACCTCTGGGCATAAGATATTTTTAACCACTTCAATACTAGGCACTTTCACTCTCTTCCTGCCCAGGCTAATTTTTAGCTTTTAGTGCTGTTGCACTTTGAATGACAATTGCGAGGTGATACAGCACTGTACCCAAATTGATTTTTTTCATACAAATAGAGCTTTCTTTTGGTGGTATTTAATCGCCACTGGGTTTTTATTTTTTGCTAAACAAAAAAGATCCATTATTTTCTCCTTCACTGATGTGTGCTGATGAGACTGCACTGATGGGCACTGTTAAGCTGCACTGGTGGGCACTGATGAGGCGGCACTAATGAGGAGGCACCGATGAGGCTGCACTGATTTTTAGCACTGATGGTCACTGAAAGGCGGCACTGAAAGGCGGCACTGATAGGCGGCAATGATAGATGGCAATGATAAGGGGCACTGTTGGGCACAGATAGGCTGCACTGATAGGCAGCACTTATGGGCACTGATTGGCACTGATGGGGCTGCACTGATAATCATGGCACTGATAATTATTTGTGTACATCTCCCCTGTCACACTTGCCAGTTACCGGCTCTCCTCTCCTGACATTGTGGCAGTGCATGAGGAATGAAATGCCGAAAACCAGCAAGTTGGTTTACAAGTGATCAGCTGTGATTTGGACACAGCTGATGGTATGGTAAAGGGCCCCTGTGTTTGGCCCTTTACCACGATCTGTGATCAGCTGTGTCCAAAGGACACACTGCTCACAGAGAGGGTTGGATGGGCACCACAAGGGGCGTTGTTCTGGAAGGACATCAATGGATGCCTTCCCAGAATATGTAAACGGCGTTTGCACCACACATGTGAGGTATCACCACAAACGAGTGAGAGCAATAATTTTAGCACTAGACCTCCTCTGTAACTCTAAACAGGTGACCTGTAAAATGTTTTAGAGATTTTTAAGTATCATAAATTTTTGCCATTCCACAAGCTTGCCCAATTTTAAAGCATGACAAGTTCGGTATCTATTTACTCGGTATAACATTATCTTTTATATTTTACCAAAAAATCGTGTTATATATTGTGTTTTTTGCATTCAAATTCATTAAAAATTTATTTTTTTAAAAAACTGCAAATGACAAACCATTGCACAAATATTGTGTGACATAAACAAATTGAAACAATCACCATTTTATTCTCTAGGGTCTCTGCTAAAATAAAAATATATAATGTTTGGGGGTTCAAAGTAATTTTCTAGCAAAAAAATACTGATTTTTAATTGTAAACAAGAAGTGCCAGAAAAGGCCTAGTCAGCAAGTGGAGCACTTTATGAACACTGAATCTCAACACTATTTACTGGATATATGCACTTCTCACAGAGACTTGTGTTTCAGATTTTTACACAGATTCTATTGCTTACAAAATGTATGCACTATATTGCACAGTGAATGTCATAGTTTGAATATTATGTGCTATTGATTTATGCATTTTATTTAGTTAAAGACACAACTGAGGGAGGTGCATTTTAGTACAGTTCTATGTGCATGGTGTCACTAAAGAGTATTTATATTTCACTTCTGACTAGGGACGTTGTTGAGTTATAATATAAGCACCACACTGTATTGTTTTATTTACTTGTATCCTGTCCATAGGATATACTGTAAGCATGGTGGGGACAGTTGGAATTGCTAACAGATAACATCTGTGATCACAGTTCCAAGCCGCTGTGATGGCCCCGGTACCATGTGATCATTGTTACCAGCCGCCACAACTTTGTTAAAATGATGACTGTGAAAAAAAAATCATATTTTATTAAATTTTTTCATTTTACAAAAACTGTAGCAAAAAAATACAACTTCAAAAAACTCTCCATGCCTTTTGTTTTCACCTTGGACTGTTTACTTTCCAAAAAGGGGTCATTTGGATGGTTTTTGTACTGTCCTGGCATGTTAGGGCCTCGGGAAATTACACAGGCAGTCAGTAAATCAGGACTGATCAATTTTTCAAATACTGTATATATACCGTAGTTTGTGAACTCTATACTCCCACACAGGCTAAATAATATACACTGATTAGGGTTATTTTAACCAAAGAAATGTAGCAGAATATATTTTGGTCTAAATTCATGAAGAAAGAGTACTTATTTGCAAAATTCTAAAACAGAAACTAAGAAGAAAAACTTTTTTTTTTTTTCCAAATTTTGTGTATTTTTTGCGTTTATATAGCAAAAGGTACAAAAAAACCCAGTGGTGATTAAATACCACTAAAAGGAAGCTTTATCTGTCTCAAAAAATGATAACAATTTAATTTGGGTACAGTGTTCAATGGGTAATTGGTATTCAAAGTATGAAAGCGCTCAAAGCTGAAAATTGGCCTGGGCAGGAAGGAGGTGAAATTGACTGGTATTGAATTGGGTAAATTACATGATTTTCATGATTGGCAGCCAAAAATCTATATGATGCTGTTCTACCTCCCCAGTCTAAGCATTAAAAGAGTGATCGCTATAATTGATCCAGTTGTGGCAAGATAGCTATAACCCACAGTCTCAGTAGAGTTGGCAGACAGTGACTCAATCCAAAGGACATCTTGCAGATCGTACAACGCTTTAATCCAAAACTTGTGCAGATCATAACAGATGAACATGAGATAGGTAAAAAAAAATTATAATATATCTAGCTCCATACATGTTCAGAATAGAAACTAGAGGCACACTGAAGGAGGGTGGAGCTAACTATAAAGAGCATCACCTAGCTACAGAGTGAGGTAGGGAAAAAGTTATTAAAGGCAAAGGAACACACACTGCATGAGCATGTAACATGATAGATACACCAAAAAGTTTTTAGGAAGCAAAATCTTTGTTGTCCAGTGCATTCAGCCCCGGTCCACAATAGATATATTTGGGTTATTTTGGTCTCCAAAAACAATACACAGACCTGCTAAAAGATCTTTCTACTAGACTATACCCTATGCCTTTTAATAAAAATTTCTCTCCAGCTCGCAGGCAGTTCTTGCTGGCAAATAGTAGCGATGACAAGTGTCTTGCTCTGGTACCTATCCCAAAATCCAGCTGTGGGGCACCAACAAGGAGGCTATAACAGCTCTATTTACTGCTCTAAGAGAGGGTGACAGCCTTACATTGTCTGCATACATTTTTTCAGGTGACAGTCTATTACAGCTCTTTAGGTTTGGGGGGAAGGTCTGGCATGCAGTGGAGGAATTTGACTGCCAGCAACTTGACATTGCTGGAACAATGCAAACTCAGCAGCCCCATCTCTTAACTGCATACATAGTCTACCTCACAGGAAGGTCCTCATGAAGGTCTAAAATGTAAACTTATGCCTGGCATTCTGCTATTTACCAGCCTTACACTCTGAGACTATCTGGGTGCTTTTCAAATCGCAAAAAAAAAAAAACTGCCTGGATGTGAAGTGTCACCCAGTTGGAGGATAGAGCTTCCTCCGCCTCCTTGACTTCATAGCAATGTTAATGCTGTAAAGGAAGTGGACTCCTCTAGGGAGTATATATAAAAAATAATGCTTCACATAAGAATTCACCGTCTTAGCACATTTCTTTCATACAACATAGTGAACTTTTTTGTCATATAATAAGGGCCTATGTCCACAGGCATTATACTTGAGCTGATGGTATATGTATGAAACCACCATGAGAAGCTTCTGCGATCATTCAGACTTCAATAATATGTGCATTTGATTAGCAGTTGACCTCTTTCTGACCTTCATTTCTCCTGCTTCCAGTTGGTTTTGCATTCCCATAGATTTGAATAGGATTGCAAAATCAGCTTGAAGAGTACAAAAACCAGGACCTCACATAAACACTTACAAAGCATTAATTATATCCCCTGTCCCTGGGTCAATACTTGGTAGGACAACCTTACATTAGAACTACAGAAGTGTTTTTGGTGAATGTATCCAGACCTACCTGATGGCCCCTCTTCCTTCTTGCCACACACAGGAGAAGAATGAGGTGACATGCCCATACGGCTACAGCAAAGTTTCTCAAACAGTGCAAAGTGCAGGGGTCAGAAGTATATGCAGTCCAGCACAAATCACACCCTATTTCACTGCCACCCCCTCCTATGCATAGCACATCAATACCACCTACGCACACACTGTTCATATTGTGCAAGAAAGGGCTAAAGTGGTGTTAGAGTCACCTATTTGATTTTTACCTATAGGTAAGCCTATGATAAGGCTTACCTGTAGGTAAAGTAAATATCTCCTAAATTCGCACCAGTCAGAAGATATTTACATGTGAAGCAGCCGGTGACAAGTGCACTGCGCTCTCAATGGACAGCATGCTATCCATTCAGAGTGACGTCATCAAGGCTCAACCATTCAAATGTCCGAAGCCTGCAAACCCAAAAGGAAGACCAGGTCAAGATGGAAGCTCCAACAGCAGTGACAGCGTGCCTCTGTAGGGCTTCGTTTCAGATAACACTTTTATAATTTGCTAATATGCAGTGCATGCTAGCACATTATGACATTATCCTGCAGGAGCCCAACTTTTTTTTTTCTTTTGCTGTTCACTTCCTTTTTAAAGCTCTGTTCTGTAGAAGCTGGTATAAACAAGCCCTTAGGATCTGTTCACTTCTGTGCACCTGGCAAATTGTGCGCATTCCCACAGTGCACAAAAACACATAGTATTTGTGGTACCATTCATTGTTGTTGGTTTCCAAGCACTTGGTGTTATTTTAGAGTATGGGTGTCCAACCTTTTGGTTCTCTGGGCCACATTGAGGGTAGAGAAATTTTCTCGGGCCGCATATAAAATATATACTATAATTAAGGTATATAAGTAATAAAATGCCGCCGCGCCCTTCCCCGCACTAATTTAGCACAACTAGAGGATGATCAAATGAAATGGAATCAGTATACAGAGGTTTACTTCTTCTGAGAGATAATAATGGAACACTCTAACCACCATGACCACTTCAGTCATTTGAAGTGGTAATGGTGGTAGGAGTCAGTAAATTGTCAGGGGGCAGTGGGCCACATTGCCTGCGGTTCCGGGCCGCAGGTTGGACATGCCTGTTTTAGAGCATTAGGCAACCCTCCCAAATGAATGGTGACATGTGTGATGTATTATGGAAAGGAAGTAGAGAGGAGACATTACTGGAAGTGGCAGCAGAGGAGGTTGAACCTTGCCTGCCTATGCTGTTCCCCTGGTCTCCATCTAAAACGTCTGAAGTCTGATTTGGAGTGCCGATCCATCTGGTCACCTTGCTATATGTGTACTATATAACATAATCTGGTAAGGAGCGTGTATATCGGTGGAGGTGTCACTAAGTTCCTGCACAATCACATATTGGGCTAATTTTAATCTATATCTGGTAAGGAGTACCTAATCAGTGTATCACTTTTCTGATTTTGGTGAAAGTTCATTTTTCACTTCACTCGTGGATTATCAGAGGTTACCTTTAGACTGCTACATTGTCTTCACACCCATGTAGTTGTGCGATTCCATGTACATCTGGTAAGGAGCTTCTAGATCATTGGAGGATATCACTGATATATTATTGCCACCTTATTTTTATACTCTGGTAAGGAGTATCTATACAATTCCCTTTGTCACTTGTTTTTGGGATTTGTACATGGATGGTGATGGTCGCACGTTTGTGAGTGCACTTTCTTTTTTATTTCTTTATCAAGTTTTGTTTGGTTTTACGCTATGGCGTCCATGTTTTTTATTTCATGAAAATTCCATGCAATCTGTTTTTCTGTAAGTCTTCGCATCAACCCAGGCAGAATTCTCCAGGCCTCCACTGGGTGTCTTCGGTTTCTATTTGGCACTTTTTATGCAGTCTTCTGGTAAGCACATTACCATAGGGATTTCTACAGTCAACTCATTCCATCTGATTCCTTCAATGGACTTTTATGGACACTATTTCTAGTTTATTTATCACAATTTAGCGCGACTTAATCTGTTATTGTCTTTTGGGGGGTGTTAGTCACACATGAAGTTGCTGCTTTTCCACTATTCTTGCATTAGCTTAGTTGTTTTTTCCCTTTGTTTCTATTATGGAAAAGTACTTACAAGCTCCTTTTTTTTCACAGTGCACTGGATGGCACTGCAGTCACCATACTGCTGTGTAAAGACATGCATGAAGTATCACTATGTGACTCTTCAAAAAAAAAACACATATCACATCGTTCCCTTCTGACAGCTGCCTGCACACTAAAACGCTGCATTTTACCATGCAATCTAGTGTAAACCAGTCCAGAATGGAAGAATTTGTCAGGCAGTCTCACCTTCTTCCTTGTCACTGGTGGTAATCCAGATGGTGGGTTTGGGTTAGGCAAGGTAAAAACAGTGCAAGGATGACCTTAAAACAGGTTATTGCTTTAGGCACCAAAGTTTTCGTGCCTGCAGGCTCCTGTAGGGGAAATCTGGCTCTGAGTATGGTAGTTTCCAAATTGTATTTTAGTTTTTTTAGTTATTACAACCATGTATGTATTGTATAAGTCAGTTATTAAAGTGATTGTAAAGGTAAAAAATTAAATAAAATAACATTAAACATGTCATACTTACCTGCTCTATGCAATGATTTTGCACAGAGCAGTACCGATCCTCCTCTTCTCGGGTATTCTTGGCTCTTCCTCCCTGCCAAGTGCCCCCATAGAAAGTCGCTTGCTCTGGGGGAACTCACGTGGGTCCAAAAGACACACAGAGCGTGTCTCGGCGCCGCCCCCTGCTCCCTCCTTACTGATTGGCAGCAGAGAGACCAATGGCTCCTGCTGCTGTGTCTGAGCCTATGAGGAGAGAAAGAGCTGAGATTGTGCACATCGCTGGACTGACATCAGGCTCAGGTAACTATTTAAGTGATTCTAAAGCTGCTGTGTCTGAGGCAATGAGGAGAGAAAGAGCTGGGAGAGGCGCTGCTCTGGTGCACATCACTGGATTGATATTGAGTTCAGGTAAATATTTAAAGGGGGCTAGGGGGAGCTTGTTGCAGATGGTTTTTATTTCAATAAATTTTTATTCAAAAATATCGAGTACAAACAGTAACTGGAATGGTACAGAAATGAAAACTGTAACACAACATGCGGTAGTAGAAACATGAAGTACAGCAATATGGGGAGGATGTGCAGCAAGCAACACGTGTATATATATAAACACCAGGAATAAGTCAGTGTAAGTGGGACCAAAACTTGACTCAGAAAAGCTTAAAAAGTGGGACACCAGCGGATAACAGGGGCGACCCCCCCATGGCAGAGCTCCACCCCCGAGACACCCCAAAAGGGAACTTACTGTGCCTCGAGGTGGGAGCACCTAACCAATATTATTGAAACGAGTGGAATCCCAATCACCAGGACTCCAAAGGAGAACCAGGTATAGGTAAGCAGATCCCAGTCCCTAGCTCAAACAGAGATGGACCAGTATTCCCGATTATAGAGAAGAACAGAAAAATAAGAAATTATCGTTATCAAAGACCCATTCCAAACTTGTGGCAGGGGCTCTGGGCTTAAACCAAGAGACCCCACCAAGCGGGTTAGTAACCAAACACTCTGAGTACAACATAAACCAAATGTGAGCAATCAAGAGGAAGAAAAGAAAAAAGAAAAGGAAAAAGAAGAAGGCAGAATAGATAGGATAGGAAACTGACAGGCATCAAGAGAAGAGAGGAAAGAAAGAGAGGAAGAGCAAAAGGGAGTAGAAGGTTCCAGCGGCCCGACGCCGGTCAAATAGTAACGTTAACATAAGCTGCCCAGGGTTCCCAGATCCGCTCGAATTTCGCTCTGGAGTCGTCAAGAATGCTATACATCTTCTCCTGTGCCATCATCCACGAAATCTTACGCTTAGCCAGCTGCAACGGAACCGAAGGCATTTTCCACTGCCTGGCTATCGCCATTTTGGCACCGAGGAAGATGTAGAAAATGAGGGCCTGGGTGTGTTTGGGAATTGTAGGAATGCGCTGACCCAAAAGAGCATGCGAAGGGGACGGATGTACCGCAAGACCAGTGATTCGCCTGACCATACCATAAATGCGTCCCCAGAACTTCCGCAGCCTTGGGCATTCCCAGAAGATATGGAAAACCGTTCCCGTCAGGGTACAGTCACGAAAGCAAGTGGGTGGCATGGAGGGGTAGATGGCAGCCAGCCTAGCCGGCACCATGTACCATCTCATAATTACTTTTAGGTTAGCCTCCATGAGCCCAACATTGTGAATACCCCGAAAAGAACGTCCTACACATGTGTACCAATTAGGGAGGTCCCATTCTATATTGAGGTCCTGTTCCCATTTAAGCATGTAGGCCGGTTTAGTTTGAGCGTCAGTCAGTGAAGCATAAATTAGGGAAATACCCCCCTTAACATCAGTAATTTGGGCACACCATTGTTCATAAGGCGACACCCGCAGGGGCTCAGAAGAACGGAGCCTGAGGGAGTGAATATAGTGCGAAATTTGAGTCAGACGGAACTTCTCCGCAGATGGCATCTTCAGCTTAGAAGTACAATGTGAGAATGTTATGGGACCCGAGCTATCAACAAAGTGTCCGATCCTATACATGCCCTTGTCAGTCCACCACTTAAAAGCCCCTATGTTTTCCCCTGGAGGGAAGGCCGGATTGTGAAATAGATGAGTGAGCGGAGCCCAATGTGAGGTCACTTTGCGCGTCTTGTGAATGCGATCACAAATGGAGAATGAATGTGAAAGGGTTGGAGACAATATTGGAGGACGGGTAGGGGCAGGACTCCAAACCAAATAATCAATAGTGTGTCTGGGGACAGCCTGACGTTCCATATGGCACCAGTCGGGTTTCCCCCCCCTGGAATATAGAACAGAAAACTGAGTCAGCTGTGCTGCTAGATAGTAGTTCCAGAGGTCAGGTACACCCAAGCCCCCCTGTTTCCGGGAGCGTAGAAGTGTATGTTTATTGATTCTATGTCCCTTCTGTCCCCAGATAAATTTAAAGATGTGGCCTTGTAAACTCTGAACATGGGATTTACGCACAGGGATCGGGAGAGACCGAAATAAATAGAGAATCCGGGGCAAAAGAGTCATTTTAACTGCGTTGACTTTCCCCATCCAGGAGATGTGATAGCGCGACCAATCAGAAAGTTCCCGCTTCAGTCGTCGGAACATGGACGGGTAATTGGATGGGTAGAGCTTATCTATAGAGGGGGTTAACGACACCCCTAGGTAGGGGATGGAATCCGAGTGCCAAGAGAAAGAGAAATGGTCCTTTAACCGATCCACTAGAGAAGAGGGGAGGTTGACATTAAGGGCCAGAGATTTGGACATATTGACTCGTAATCCAGACGCTGCCTCGAAGGCGTTAAGGAGGGAGACGATATTGGGTAGAGAGATCAAGGGGGAGGTGACAAAAAGCATAATGTCGTCTGCGAACAGCGCAACTTTGTGGGTCGTGGGTCCACACTGTATACCATGAATATCAGGATGAAGGCGGATGGCTGTTGCTAAAGATTCGAGAGCCACCGCAAAAAGGAGCGGAGAGAGGGGGCATCCCTGTCTCGTGCCTCTCCGGATGGGTATGTGCACCGAGTAGTAACCCTGCATCCGGACCTGAGCTACCGGTTGCGAGTAAAGGGCCCGAAGAGTGGTGAGGAAAGAGGGGCCAAAGCCCCAACATTCCAGAGTGCGGAAGAGGAACGGCCAAGAGAGGGAATCAAAGGCCTTGTGGAGATCAAGGGACAGGAGGAAACCATGTTGGGGAGGGCCACCGTCCCACCCAGAGTTCAACAAAGAGATGACGTCAATCACCCTCCTTACCTGGTCAGGTCCCTGCCTACCTGGAATGAACCCCACCTGATCCTTATGAATGTATTTGGTAATAAAGCTAGATAAACGATTAGCGAAGATTTTTGTCAGGATCTTGAGATCGTTATTAATAAGCGAAATTGGTCTGTAATTGCCCACCTCAGAGGGATCCTTCCCAGGCTTGGGGATAACCGATATGTAAGCTGTATTAGATGCTTCCTCAAGACTAGCACCTCCCCTGAGGGCATTAAAGAACCTGACCAAATAAGGAGATAGGACCGACATGAAAGTCTTGTAATACGAGTTTGAAAAACCATCAGGGCCTGGGGCGGAATTGGATCGGAGATTCTTAATGACATCAAGCACTTCCTGTTCATCAATAGGGGCTTCAAGAAGGGATCTATGTGTAGCCGATAGGCGGGGGATAGGTACTTTGTTCAAGAACGAATCAGGATCATCCCCCTTGTGGGGGGCAGGGGCCGCATAGAGATGTGAATAGAAGGAGTGAAAGGAATCCATAATGGAGACGGGATTACTCGAGAGAACGCCAGAGGGAGATTTAATCTTAGGCATGGAGATCGCCCGAAATTTGGGGGAGAGTTTCCGCGCTAATTTCGTGCTCAATTTGTCCCGAGAAGCGTAAGAGCGAGCAGATTGCCACCTCAAGGCCTTCTCCGCCCTGGAAGTCAGGGCTAAGTTCAACGACAGCTTGACAGCATCCAGTTCTGCCAGCGAGGTAGGGTTTGGGGATCTCCTATGGACTCTGCGGAGACGATAGTATTCAGTCTCCAAACGGGCAATGTCGATCAGTCTTTCCTTTTTAATTTTTGCCCCCAGTTGAATGAGGTAGCCCCGAATAACCGCCTTATGAGCCCCCCAAAGGGTGGAGGGGGACACGTCAGGAAGATCGTTGAGCTTGAAATAGTCACGGAGTGCAGCCTCTACCTGAGAACATCTAGCGGGGTCACTCAGGATGGACTCGTTAATTCTCCAAGGCGAAGGGCCTCGGGGAGGCAAGGAGCAGGAGAGCTGAAGCGAGACTATGGAGTGGTCCGACCAAGGAACATCCTTAATTTTAGACTTCTGCGCAGATGGAACATCAGTTGTGGGGATGAAAATGTGATCTATACGCGCAAACGTATGATGGGGTGCCGAGAAATGTGTATAGTCACGGGAAGAGGGGTTAAGTTCCCGCCAGATATCAATCAGACCTAGCGAGTGAAGTGTTCGAGCTACTCGCAGACTCTGCTTGGAGGGACGTCGAAGCCGACCACCAGAGGAGTTAGATTTATCTAGGGAGCAATCAAGAGCCAAATTGGAATCCCCCCCTATGAGAACTCGCCCCTCGAAGTGGGGAGAGAGTATGAGGAACATGTCCGAGAAGAATTTTGCCTGGCCCCGATTGGGAGCGTAATAGGATACAAACGTGTATAACTCCCCTTGTATGTGGCCCTTGACTAAGATGAAGCGACCGTGGGGGTCCCGAACCGTTTGTAGATGGGAAAAGGGAAGGGATTTAGCGAAAAATATGGCCACCCCTCTCTGCTTGGAGGGGGCGTTGGCCAGATAAAACAAGGGGTATTTGTGGTGGACATAGGAGGGTTGATAAGAATCTGGGAAGTGAGTCTCCTGAAGCAGGAGAACCCCTAGTCCCTGGGAATGGTAATGTTGGAATGCCTTCCTACGTTTAACCGGGGAATTTAAGCCCTGGGTGTTGTGTGATGCCACCTGCAAAGAAGATACCGTACTCACGTTAGACGTCATGGTGTGCCATCATAGAGTGCGCTGGAGTGAGCTCAGTAGTGGATTCCCAATGTATCCCATGGGAGAGGTCAGGATCTGTAACGCAAGGGAAGAAAGGACATAAATAGACCAGTCGGACCGCAGGAACCCCCTGAAAAGAACAAGAACCCCGTGAAGGGAGAAAAAAGAAAAAGAAGAGGACAGTAAAAGGAGAAAAAGGGCGCAAGAGCAAGCCCTTGCGCATGGATGAGGTGACCGCAGGCAAAGCCCACAGCCCCCCATCAAACGTACGGATGTGCCCTGATCCAGTCAGGACACATTCCCGTGGGAAGCAAGAAGTAAACAACTTACGTCCGACAGGAGGAGGCGCAATGAAACCTCCCCGGTCAAAGAGCCCCAACCCAGCACCCCCATAAAACATTAATACAAAACAACTTCAAGGCACCACGATCCCTCTAGTTACAGAGCGGGATCAACAACCCAGCATATACTGTGAGGAGCATGGGAGTAGATGAAATGAGGGGAAAAAAGGTCTGGGGAGAGAAGGGAATCGGGAGGGGGGGAAGGGATAGATAGACGGTGGGAAGGGAGGGAGGACGAGGAGGGGTAAGACAAAGAGGAAGTATGAGGGAGGGGAAAGGGACCAGGAACAAATTAGCCCAAAAACATTCAAAGGAGAAGGAAAAAATAAATAAATAAATAAATAATAATAATAATAAATAAAAAAGAAAAAGGAAATAATAGAAAAAATAAAAACAGCAACCAGTTCAGTTGTAAAAAGTCAATACCAGAAATGGCCTAAAGTATGGGAGAGCCAGTTCGCTGAGGAGAGAAAAAAAAAAAAAAAAAAAAAAAAATCACAGTGAGCAGTCCAAACACGGGCCAAAAAAAGGGGGTTCAAAAAGCGAAGGCCAGGATCAACGGGGACCCCAAATCAGGCTAAGTAGAGTAAACTCTAACAGCCTAGAGGAAGTGTTGAAGGAGAATCCACGCGGTCATCAGGGTGGCTTGACATCACGGTGGCGTTTCGTATGTTGTGCGTTCCATACCGAGGACACAGGGCTGATCGGTGGAGGCCGCTTGGCAGATTCTCTCCTGTTGGTAGATGAAGTGGGGACTGGGTCCCTGGTGAGAATTCCCATCTGTAGGAGCAGGTGTTCGCCTTCCTGGAAGTTGGCAAAGCTGTAAGTCTTGTTTTGAAATAGAAAATTCAGGCGGAAGGGGAAGGACCACCAATATTTCAGCGCCCTAGCAGATAACGCCAATGTAAGCGGCTTAAAGGATCTACGGCGTTGAATGGTAAAGGGGGAGAGGTCAGCAAACAGTTGAATCTTGTGGCCTTGGATGCTCAAATCCTCCCTACCCCTGCTCTTTCTCATGAGCTCCTCCTTAACCCCGTAAAAGTGCGTTTTGACGATAACGTCTCTGGGCAGGCCATCTTTGCGGGGCAATTGCAGGGCCCTATGAGCTCGGTCAAGTTCCAGGCGATGTTCAGAAATGTCCGGTATAAGGTCCTTAATAAAAGCTTTAATAGTGACGGGGATATCTGTGATGGTTTCAGGGATCCCCCTGACTCTGAAATTCAAGCGTCTGCTCCGGTTTTCCAGATCATCCAGTTTACTGAGCGCAGTGTCCAACTGATCCTGCATAGTCTGGATGCAAGCTGTATTCTGATTGGCCCGTGCTACTGTGTGGTCCAAGGTGCTCTCAATCGCTTCTATCCTGGTACCAAGATTCTGGAGTTCTGCTTTAATAGACCCAGTGATTTGTGCGGCATTGTGAGCTAGACCAGTGGCTAGCATTTCCGAGAAACGTGCCATAAGTACTGACAGGTCCGGGCAGTGACCAGGCAAATTGAGGCCTAGTTGAAGAGGCAAAGCAGGGGCCTCAGGTGATAGCAGCCCTGGATTCCCTGGGGCCTGCTCCACGGTCCTGCTTAGCAGGGATTCCGTGGACGCTGGGGAGGCTAGTGGGGGCTGATGGAGGTATGCGGGGGTAGAAGGTGATGGCCAGGGGTCTGGAGAGGGAGATTGGGAGTCCATTTGGAGTGCCTCAGCGTCTCCTACCTCCGGCGGGCCGCGGTTCCCTGAGGTGAAGGAAGGCGCGGTCGCCATTTTATTTGTATCCCGCTCTGGGGAGAGAAAGAGTAGACGGCGGGAGACTTCCGGGCGGCGGTCCGCCGACATCCACCGGAGGTCCGCGGGAGGAAGGGGCAGCGGAGTGTGCCGATCGTAGGGCACAGTGCACAGGAATGCCGGCGTCGGGGCTCTCCGATGGCCGAGGAGGCGCGGAGCTCCGGGCTAAGGCGCCATCACGGAGCTGCCGCGCATTGCAGATGGTTTTTAAGTGAATCTAAAGCTTTTTATTGTAATAAAATAACAAACAGGTCTATACTTACCTGCTCTGTGCAATGTTTTGCACAGAATAACTCCGATCTTCTTCTTCTGGGGTTCCTCGCCGGCACTCCAGGCCCTTCCTCTCTATCGGTGCCTCCACAGAAAGCCGCTTTCCATGGGGGCACCCATACGTGCTCGCTCCCTAGTTCCGCTGCTGCATCCATTGACACAGACAGCGGGACTTGGCCCCACCCTCTGCTCCCCTGTCATAGACAGGAATTGATTGACAGCAGCGGGAGTGAATGGCTCCTGCTGCTGGCAATCTTTTCAATTAGAAGAGAGACAGCAGCTGGAACCGCTGCGCTTGTTCACATCGCTGGATCAGGTTGGGTTCAGGTAAGAAAAAGGGGGGGGGGTTTGTGGAGGGGGGGGGTGCAGTACAGAAGGTTTTTCACCTTAATGTATAGAATGCATTAGAGTGAACAACCTTAAGGCTTTAGAACCACTTTAGGGTAAAAAAAAACCTTCTGTCTCTAGGACCACTTTTAAAGTGATCACACCACTCGTTGAAAGCACACTAGTTTCCGCTTGGTGACTGGAGTTTAGCAATGGAAACCTCTGTATTTCTCCCATGAAAGGTTTGCTTTAAAATAACACATAGAGCTTAGTGAATTGATCATTATATACACCTGATTTATTTTAACAGCAAGGGCAGTGACAACTACATAATGCCACAAATCCTTGAAATCTTCTCAGCAGTAATAAGCTTCCTCTTTATACCGCGTCTTTATGGCGGTTTATATAAACTTGCCATTTTGAGTCTAACATTTCGTCTAACCTTGCCAACAGGCATTTGTTTCTTGCGTGCTGATTATATTAGTGTAGACATAGGTTGGGATTCAAGGATATTCATAATCTGAAGAAAGAATATACCCAGAAGAATAGGACATGTATAAGCCAAACTGAAATTAACATATTACGCTTTCCCTTCACACAGCACAGATAACCAAGGCGGAATATTTATTAAGGTTGCAGATGCCTAGTTAACAGTACAGGCACGCTATTAGGTATTACCATCGAACCATTGTCAAAGTGCTCAGCGCTGTCAAAGCACCACTATAAGGCTGATTCGATTGTTGTGCTGTGAAAGAAGGCCAAGTACAGCTCATTGGAGTTCAAGAACCAAGCTTTTACAGTAAGAATGGAGGAAGAACGTTGCGCTTTACTGCGCCTCACTCTCAATGGGAGCCCTCTTTTATTTAAAACAATGCACCCCTTCTGTAGGTGGGATTTTTATCTCAAGGCTTGTTGTTTACGGAGGATGAGTAATTTTAGTGAAGGGAAGACAGTTGCGAGAAGCATATTGTACAAATCTGTAAAGTCACCCTATTTTTTACCCCCATCACCCTGCAAAATGTAAAAATCTTTTGTGATTTCTAAGGGCTCATTCACATCATGTCTGTGAAGCTGAATTCATCTGCATTATCAATGCAGACTCAACACACGGACAAATAGGGGCCCCTTCACACCACAAGGCACCGGAAGTAGATTATATGGGTTCCAATGGGATAGTTCACGCCAGTACAGTGCGTTTCAGTTCTAGAAAAAAAAGTACAACATGCTGCATTTTACCTTTTTATGAACTGTACTGGAACGCAGGAAAAAGCATCAAAAAGGCATCAAAAACATGCTGGATCCCAGTACAGTAAAAAAAAAAAAAAAACAGGAAAAACAAAGAATAAAAAAAGCATCTGGAATGTATCCATAAACGCATAAAAAAGCAACAAAAACACACCAAAAAGCACTGAAAATGTGTTAAAATGCACATGCAGAAACGCATCTGGAATGAATCTGGAGGACATTTTTATGGTGTGAACAGGCCCATAGAAAACAATTATTTTCTATGGGCTCTGTTCACACCATATAGGTGGGTATGTGGGTGGGGCAAACTGTGCAGCAGTTGTTTAACCCTTTCACTACCACCAATGTTTGTCACATGTTGGACACAGCACTAGCGTGTTTTATGCACATGCGTGTAAAGGTCACAAGCGAACTGTCGTTTTTCATACAGTGGCAATCTGGTGGCTATAAGCCACTGCATTGCTTCCACAGACCCCCACAATCTGCAACCCCCTGCCCACCCTTTTTCCATGTTTCTTGGGGTCTGCTATCCCACCTGTGGGCCCTGGACCTACATGAGTGTTGATGTGTAGGGGAGAGCGAAGGCCTGGAAGCAACAAGGATTTGTCACTTCCATTTTCTGCTGTTACTTTCCCTGGCGGCTGTGGAAGAAGCTAATGGAGCCAATTCTCCACACCATTAGCTTAAAAGAGGGTAGGGGAGACATTAAGGGTCTAATTGACTCCTCATGTTTCATTAAACATAACCCGTCACTAAAAATGACTGTATGTGATAGCAATAAAGTGAAAAAAGTGGGAAAAATTTCTGTGAGTAACCCACTACACAGAATTTTGAACCCTTACTCCCCGCACAAAAAAAAGTATGTAAACACAAACATCAAGGACGTCTATGTACCAAAAAAATTGCACTACACATATTAATTACCATCATGCTTGCCCGAATGATAGCAATCATTCTAGAGCTATCATTTATGGTTATCTCTAAACTGATGACCTGTAAGAACTTTTAAAGTGTAACCTTTGGAAAAATTGGGGTACCCAAGTGTTTTACAGGCATGCATAATTTTAAGGCTTAACATGTTAAGCATCTGTTTACTTAGCATAACCTAAATAATTTATAATTTTACTAAAAAATTGGCCAATGTACTGTGATTGTGTGAACTAAAGTTAGCTTTAGTGTATTTTTATTGAGAATTTGGACTTGATAAAATGATATGCTAAAATAACCCTTAAAAATAATTTTCACTTTTTTTACATGATGTAGTTCCTGATAGAAAAAATCATATCTAGTATTTTGTTCTATCCTCCTAGGTGACCTGTAACGCTAGTTACATTGTGGGGATAAGCCCCTCTCCCTTGGCAGACAAGCGCCTTACACTTGCAAGGAGGCAGCTGCTTTGTAAGACACTGAAGAAGGCCATTCCTTCGAAATGCGTCAGCCTGAGGGGGTTTATCTAGGACCCTCCTCTCTTAGGTTTGGTGATTCGAGCAACCGATGAGAGATAGCCACACATGTGGCCCAACGAGCGTGTTTTTAACTTATGTTTGTGAGTTGACATCTTTTTTACTTTATTCATATCTTTTAATAAATTTGTTGGATACTGCACTAGGCCAGTGCGCCGTCTTTTCTTTTTCTATTCTCACAGCACTGTCAGGACGACCCCATTCGTTCTGACAGTGCTGCAAGGCATCTATGAGATTATCCACCATTTTTTCTCTCTTGAGAAGAGGAGTTTAAGGGGGGATATGATCAACATGTATAAATACTAGGGTTGAGCGAACACGGACTGTATTATTCGAGGTCGTACCGGACTTTTGGTTGTTCGATACCCGGACATAGACCCAAACATTTTACTGTATATTTGGGATACAGTCCGTTGTTCGGTAATTGTATTTCATGTTTTTGCACGGTTTTAATGTTTTGGGACGGTTTTAATGGCGCGGTTAAAACATCTGCAGGGCCGCCAATCAACAAGCGTTTAACTAGTGTGCCCTTAGAAGCCATCACAGCCATGCCTACTAATGGCATGGCTGTGATTGGCCAGTGCAGCATGTGACCCAGCCTCTATATAAGCTAGAGTCACGTAGCGCCTCAGGTCACTCTGCTCTAACTACTGTAGGGTCAGGTTCCTGCTGCTGCTGATATGAGGGAGAGATAGGAGATTATTGTAGGGGCAGGCTGGAGATTGCTTTTAGAGAAAGAATAGGAGAATCTTCTTTAATCAGACAGCGATCTACATTGATTTTATTGTGTGTGGGTGCAGTGCACAATCTTTTTGCCCTGACCTGAGCCCAGTGAGGAGGAGGGAGAAAAAAAAACAAACTTTTATCAGTCTGTTAGGTGGGCGGTGGGCGGCGTGTAGCAGCCATGCAATGCAAGCTCAGTGCATATGTGTCTGCTTAATATGGATTAAAAAAAAAATACTTTTTTCCTTCATATTTTACAGTGACATACAGTGTTTAGACACTGCTGTTCTAATCTGCTATTCAAAAATCAACAATTTAAGGGAAAAATATAAAATTTTCATTCATACATTACAGTGAGATACACCCTTTGGATACTGTTGTTCTATTCCGCTATTCAATAAACACCCATTTAGGGAAAAAATTAAATTGCGACCTAGTCTATATATATTACTCTGAGATACACCGTTGGATACTGTTGTTCTATTCCGCTTTTCAATAAAAACCCATTTAGGGGGGAAAAAAAAGATTGCGACCTAGTCTGTATCTATACGTGTGAGATACACCCTTTTAGATACTGTTGTTCTATTCTGCTATTCAATAAACACCCATTTAGGGGAAAATTCATAATTTTGCAGCGTTTGCTGATTATGTTACTGTGAGATACACCCTTTAAATTTGTTTGGCGCATCTCCTTCCACAACCGAGGATTGCAGGGTGCTTCAGTTTGACTGACTCCTCCTACTCCGCTTCCTCATCCTCATCCACTACCGCCTTCGCATCCGGAGCAATGATCATTTCCAAGGCTTTTAGGGCAGTCATTCACAAGTGGCCCCGAGGGTGGGTTCATGCACCCACAAACGCCAGGTACACAATTGTCCAGCAAGGGCACAGTTCTGGAGGATGACGAGGTGGAGGATGAGGAACCATGTTCACAGCAGGGTGGCACCCAGATAACTGATAACAACAGATACTACACTTGATCTTAGCCAAAAGGTCGAGAAGCGATGCTGGTGGCATTCCCACCTGACAGCGGGGGCACAGTGGAAGCACAAGGTGAAGGCATAGGAGGAGAAGGTGGTCGCCAACGCAGCCAGGGCACCGCCGGCACCTCAGAAGGCAGGGTTATGAAATGTGGAAAAGCTTTGTCGGCACGCCACAACAACCAGGACCACCAGCAGTTTTCTTTTTTTTTTAAGCCCGTGGTGTGTGAACACACTCAGACTATCACCCGGTGGGTGCATAAAAAAGTGCACACCAAAAAAGTGAAACACAAAAAGTGCACAGCATGTACACATGGTCCCTGACCCTGATCCCCCGGGACGCAAGGCTCCTGACAGGGACTGGGGTACTTACACTGGCTAACCTGGACGAAACCAGGCAGCCCCGTTCTTTAGGAGGTCTGCTGAAACTGACCACCCCAAGTACTAAGTGGGGCTCTCCCGAAGACAGACCCCATGAGAGAGGGCAAACCAAGCCAGAAGGCCATATCCGCCCCCTCCCAAGACTTTAAGGGACAGGACCAAGTACCTAAACCCTACTAATCACGCTGTGCAAAATAAAGTGTACCGCCACAATAAAAAACACAAAACGTGAGACACACAACACATAAAAGTGGGGAAAGGGATAGTGAAGAAGAAGTGCAAGCTTAGTGCCACGTTGCAATACTATGGCATGCCCTTCGGCCAGGAATAAAAAATTCCGCTGGTCCTGACCCCTGACCAAAAGGCCCGGCCCTAGAGGCAGGTGTGAAAAACATGTGTAGGAAGTGCAGTGTCCTTGGTGCCATACTCATAGTGTTGCCATCCACCGTGAATTATGGCACTCCTGGACTGCCACTCCAGGGGCACATACACCACAGGCTTTTCAGAATCCCAGTCCCTGGCAAGACCAGTGCAGCCCCGTCCCTACCAGAAGGCCTCAGAACTTAGACAGCTTTGGGAGAGCCTGGCCCACAACCAGGGACACATACCTTTTCCAAGGCCAGACTCAACCCAGAAGGGGGAAAAAAGCCTCCCCTCGCCATCACCGTTCCTTACCATATACCATATACAGTTCCTTACGTACTATACACGTACTGAATGACGGGTCTGCCCCCTTCAACTTCTGGGTCTCCAAATTGGGCACATGGCCTGCGCTTGCCCTTTACGCCTTGGAGGTGCTGGCCTGCCCTGCAGCCAGTGTATTACCTGAACGTGTGTTTAGCACGGCTGGGAGCATTATCACAGACAAGCGCAGCCGCCTGTCCAGAGCCAATGTGGACAAGCTCACGTTCATTAAAATGAACCAGGCATGGATCCCGCAAGACTTGTCCATACCTTGTGCAGAATAGACATGTATACCGGCCTTACCCAGCCATTGTTGTATTTTCGATCTTTCTCACTCTTTTGGGGTGTACCCTCATTTAAAAAGAAATTAAAAATTAAAAACAAAAACCAGTGTTGGCTACCTCCTCCTCCTCCACCGCCGCTTCCACCTACACCGCCACATCCACCGCCACCTCAACCTCTTACTCCATATGGGCCTCGTCCCCCTAGATCAAGATGATTATTTTTTATTTTTAAGTTTTTTATGTTATTTTAAGTTATTTCCTCCCTATCCACATTTGTTTGCAGAGCACTTGCCATGCTCTTAACAAGCTTTTGCTGCCATTTGCAGCCCTCTAGCCCTTTCCATGTTTTTTTAGTGCTCAAAAGTTCGGGTCACCATTGACTTCAATGGGGTTCGGGATCAGGGTAAAATTTGGGTTAAGTTCAGGTCACGAACCCGGACTTTTTTTTCAAGTTCGGCCGAACCCGCCGAACCAGGACATCCAGATATTCGCTCAACTCTAATAAATACATAAGGGGTCCATATAATGAACTTGGTGTTGAGTTATTCACTTTAAGGTCAACACAGAGGACAAGGGGGCACTCTTTACGTCTAGAGGAAAACAGATTTCGTCTCCAAATACGGAAAGGTTTCTTCACCGTAAAAGCTGTGAAAATGTGGAATAGACTCCATCCAAAGGTGGTTCTGGCTAGCTCACTAGATTGCTTTAAAAAAGGCCTGGAATGTTTCCTGGGTGTACATAATATAAATGGGTACTAATATTTATAGGTAAAGTTGATCCAGGGAATATCCGATTGCCTCTCGAAGGATCAGGAAGGATTTTATTTCCCCTGCTGCATCAAATTGGATCATGCTTTGCTGGGGTTTTTTTGCCTTTCTCTGGATCAACTGCGGGTATAGGATTGTGTATATGGGATTGTATGGTTGGGTTTTCTTTACTGTTTTTTTTTTTTTTATTGGTTGAGCCAGATGGACTTGTGTCTTTCTTCAACCTGACTAATTATGTAATTATGATTTGAACAGGCACCTGTGACACTACGCAGTCAGCTGACTCTAGCGCAGGAGTGCGTTGTTCTTTTCTGCTATGATTTGGAGTGCCTGCCTCCTACTCCCAGCAGTTGCTTGAGACAAGCACTGGCAAGAGGAATGCAGAGGGAAGTAAAGCTGACATTCCTCCAATGCCTATGCATTCCTCCTGCCGGCATTTGCCTCTGGCAAGTGCTGGAAGCCGTAGGCAGGCACTACAAAGCAAAGCAGCTGTTTGCTTGCCAGCTGGGGTGTTGGGCAGCCATGTGCCAAGAGGGGGGGGGGGGCATCCTGTCTGACATCTCAGCTAGTGTTACAGGGCACCTAGGAAGCTGGGACAAAGTACTACATGTACTTCTTAGGAACCAAATAAAGTAAAACAGCATAAGTGGTAACTTTTCTTCAAAGAGTATATGAAGACGTGATTGGGTTTGTATCCTCATTACATAATGCACATTGTGTTCTATTTAATGTACAACCTATGTTCCCCTTCCTTTCTCTTTATTCATCTCACTGCCTCTGTGTTCATCATGTATGCATGATCCCATCTACCAAATTGTCAAATGCAAAAAGACTGAAGTGCAACTCTACTTTGATAAGAAAACACCAGTAATTACATATTAATTATTTAAGACAAATATCAGCAAGCAACATCCTGCGCAATCTATTTACCACAATGCCTGTGATCTGATTCTCTTTTAAGTCTCGTCTATTATAAATATAGTTAGTGTTGCTGTTTAATAGAGGCACGCTTCCATTTCCCTTAAGGGCTTTGTATATGTAATAAAATATTGGTATATATAATTATACACTCTGCTTATGCTTTTATGTGAAAAGCACACTGTAGATCACTTCATTTACTGCGGAGTAGTAATAAGCTGAATTATGGCAGGTTGTGAAAGACATGGGGAAGATTTAAACTGCAATTTATTGACTTAATAAAAGGAGACTTTGGTATAAACAGCTCAGATTTTAATGCTTTACCTTGGTGTCGTCTTTTACTTTCTGCTGGTGATTTTAATGAATATTACTTGCTTACACCACTCTCTCACCTTCCATTTGTGACATTTTATAACATGGAGCCTGCTGAGATTATTATTAATATAGATTCCAACATCCTAAAATAATTTCCAGGGACACATTCCTGCTGAATTGGTACTTATACGCTTGTCTGCGTCTTGGCCACGGGTTTCCCTCTTAAAGTCACACTTTCGTGGGGAAAAAAAAGCAAATAAAGAAAAAACAATATAGCGTATACAATTGCGACACAAGTCATATGAAAATGCAATGCAATATGGCTACCTGGAGTTGTTCTGTACACAGAATGTATACTGACCACATCCCAGAAACATAATTTCCTGCTTGTGTGATTGGCTCACCAATTTTCCCAGAAGTCTGCCCTAAAATACAAGTCAGATTTCAGGCACCCCCTGCAACAAAAAAGGCATTTTTTGGTGATATACTCCCAATAGGAACACATCTAAAGGGATGCAGGCACAGGAGCTTTCCTCATTAGTGCTCTGCAGCTGCACAGCTGATTAATAATTATGAAACCACTACCATTAGATTAATTTTCCCACATGGGACCAGGGAAACACAGAGTTTTTTTAGAATAACAAAAGGAAGGAATCTGCAACAAAGGTTGTTATAATCCTTGCGATGTACATTGATCCCCCAGAGAGGAATGCTTTTTTCTCAACAAAAGTGGAGTTACGCTTTAACCACTTGCCGACTATATACTGCGGCAGTCAGCCCCTTACAGGCAAAGTGACGTAGGGGGCGCCCACCCCCGCTCGTTCCCTGGTTTTAGAAACAACTTAAGTTCCCTGGGGAGCCAGCGTGTGTGACCGGCAGCTCCAATGGTCGCAGCCCACTCGCGATCTCCTGCAGGAGAGGGAGAAGGACAGATGGCTGATGTAAACACAGCCGTCTGTCATTCTCACTAAAGTAATCACAGAGGCAATGCGATCCTGCTATGCAGGATCGTATGTCTCTGTGATTACATTACAAGCCACGCCCCCCCCACAGTTAGAATCACACCCCTAGGGACATACTTAACCCCTTGATCACCAATAAAGGTAACCCCTTCCCTGCCAGTGTCATTTTTACAGTAACAGTGCATATTTATAGCACTGATTACTGTAGTAATGTCACTGGTACCCCCAAAAGGGTCCGATCTGTCCGCTGCAAAGTCGCAGTCCCGCAAAAAAAAAATGCAGATAGCCGCCATTACTAGTTAAAAAGAAAACAATAACAATGACATAAATCTTTCCCGTAGTTAGTGAACGCAATAACTTTTGCGCTTATTGTGATTTTTTTTTACCAAAAATATGTAGCAGAAAACAAATTGGCCTAAAATGTTAAAAAATTTTGATTCATACATGTTTTTTTTTTAAATTTCATATAAAAAAAATTTGAAAAATATTGTTATTTTTTCAAAATTGTCGCTCTTTATTTGTTTATAGCGCAAAAAATAAAAATTGCACAGGTGATCAAATACCACCAAAAGAAAGATCTGTTTGTGGGAAAAAAAAGACATAAATTTAATTTGGGTACAGCGTCACATGACCGTGCAATTGTCCGTTAAAGTCACGCAGTGCCGAATCCCAAAATAGGGCCTGGTCTTTGAGCAGCCAAATCCTCTTGGGCTTAAGTGGTTAAAGAAGAACTATCATATATATATATATATTTTTTGTTCTATCTCCATGTATTTTTCTCATGGTGCCCTCCCCTTCCTCCACAGTCATCTGTCAACATAGCTAGAAGGGAGACAACAACTTCATAATGGCTTCTTGTCTTGGCTCTGAGCACATTCACTTAGCAAGGGGTGGCAACATGAATGTAGAGGGAGATAGGATGCATCAGGTGAACAGCTAGAGGGATCTCAGGGATGATAGCACAGATGAGCAGCTTGAGATGCAGGGCCATCCCTATTGAAGACAGTACTGAGATAGCAGTTTGAGAGCAATTTGCTGGGTCTTCCATAGAAGCTGTTTGCTATTGAGGTCCTGCACGCCAGGTGGAGAACCATACACCTGGCTGCAGATCACATGCCCAGCCACCTTTGCTTACTCAGGTACAGTCTTTCTAAACACCCGAAAGGTGTGTAACAAATAAGGGTCTGGGTGTGCCTAGGGGTCCAGTGGGTTGTGGGAACTCAGGAGATTGTAGGGAGATGAGTTGAAGTAGAACTTAAGGAACATTTTTATCCCATGCAGTGGGGATGTACCCTACTTCATGGGATAACTGCTCATTTTTGTCTGGGGGGATTGCAGAGCGAAGATATACTTACCTAAGCCTCTGATTCTCACAGCACAAGACGGGTCCCTGCCAATCCTGTCTCCTGCAGCCTAGAGGTCTTGTGTGGTGTACTATTCCTAATGTCATCACGCCCATAGATTGGCTCTGGACATGAGGGTGGCAGAAACAGTCCAACGCTTGGACGTGATGGAGTGCCGTTTTCCAGAGGATCAAAGGATTGGGTGAGTACAGATTCTGTGTTTACCGCTAGAGAAAATGAGCAATGAACCCATTCAGTACGGACACAGTCCCACTGCATGGGAAAAAATATTCTCTGAGCATGAGCATGGCATGAGTAGAGGAGCACTCTGATACAGAATTACCAATACAATTCATTTTCATGCCATTTGCCATGCAGTCTATTTCTCTATTGTGTTCATGCTAGGACTGGAGGCAACAGGAGACAACAAATGGGCTTATTTATTATTTGCATTTTGCAAGAACTGTTTTGTGTTGCCCCACAGCCATCAAACACTGGAAAAAAGACAGCTGGGAACCAACATTTGAATATGATTAGTGGCTGTTGGGTGGTATAGAAACCATTCTTACGACAAGACAAATAATAACTGTCGTTAATGACAGTTGGCAGTTTTCTTCTGTTAAATTACTGAATAAGAAGTCATTTGAGACTTAGAAATTATTCCACTATCTAATGAGACTGCCTTAGTGACTAGTTGGGATACTCCCAAGTGATGCCAAATGCGATAGTAAACATAAGAATAATCTTGAAAATGCATCTGCTGCATTTGTATGCCCATGTTGGTAGTTCAAGTATTTTATTTCTCAGTAAGAGAGAAGGCTTGAGATCTGTCGCAATTTTTTAAATCCAAGTGTTAGTTCATCTTTGCCAAAAAACTGACTATGCAGGTAAAGGATGCCTGAAGATTAAAACAAATTGTGCAACTTTGAACAAAGTTGAATATTACCTTTGCTATAGGTGTATGCCATGTATGTACCTCCTGAAGCTTGGCTGAAAAACTCCCAGAGATGGTGTCCCCCATCCTGCCTTGTTCCTAGGACATTGCTAAGACAGTCCCAGCTGTTACCACTCATTTCTATCATTACAGGTGTGAGCTCACTCTCTGATTATAGCCCCAGCTCTGAGCTCAAACCTGCTGCAACAGAGGAGAAAACAAACCAAGCACGTGCAGAAGTTTGATACCTTGCTCCTGTGATGATGGGGGTGAGCAGTAATAGTTAGGAGTATCTTAGTAACATCCTAGCTATGAGGCAGGTTGAGGGGGAACACCATCTCTGGGAGTTTTTCAGCCAGGCTTTGAGAGGTACATAAACAGCCTTCAAAAACATTAAGGGCATTATTTAATTTATTTTATTTGGACATTTTCACTTAGGTGTGTACTCACTTTTGTTTCCAGCAGTTTAGACATAAATGGCTGTATGTTGAGTTATTTTGAGGGGACAGCAAATGTATACTGCTATACAAGCTGTACACTCACTACATTACATTGTAGCAAAGAGTCATTTCTTCAGTGTTGTCACATGAAAAGATATAATAAAATATTTATAAAATTGTGAGGGGTGTACTCACTTTTGTGAAATACTGTAAATGTTTCTACTCTTTATCATATTTAAAAATGTCTTCTGCATTTAATTATTACTGGTTTTAGAAACAACTTAAGACCTAAGCTGTGAAGAGCAGGTGTAGACTGGCACAAAACCCACTTACACTCCTGTAGGAAATGATGAACGTCTGAAAAGGAGGGTCGTACACTGCTGGTATCATCCACAAGAAACCTTATTGGAGACTACTCAAACAGGACATGGTTCTGCCATGGTGTTCTGTCTGAGCAGTCTCAAATAAAGTTACTTGTTGATGATACCAGCAGTGTGCGACCTTCCTTTTCAACTAGCACAACTGTCAGTGAAATGGCTGTGCTGCAAACTGGCAACTTTGCCAATACTTCCCATGGCCGCAATGGACTCAGGCCATAGATTAATTCACTGGCCTATAAAAGGGCTCTGCTCAGCCCATCAGATTGCTGGATTGTCTTCAACTCTTCCTGTTTCCTGTGCATTGCTACTTCCTGGATTCCAGTTTGACTCGGTTTGTTCCTGACCTGTCTGCTCTCTCTCCTGGCTTTGACCCTCGGCTTCGTCTGACCATCCCTGCTCCAGTTTGGCTCTCCCGTTATCTGATCTCGGCTTGGCTCACGGACTTGCTTCCTGTCTACCTGCCCTCCAGTACCTGATCTTGGCTTCCCCACGGACCTGTCTGCTTCTGGCTTTACTACTATACCTTTGGGTTGCACCTGTTGCAGCTTCCTGTGTTTGACCCCCGGCCAGTCTTACACCTACTGCCTGGTTGTTCCTGGTTCCTCCTTGGACTGTCCGGTGTATTCCTGCCCAGCACTCTGCTAGAGACCACTTGTCTACCATCAGGACCCTGCCGGCAACCAGTGCTTCTGTGGGCACTACACCCTCTGTCTCAACCCCAGGGGTGTGCCGCACTCAGCCGCAAGGGGAGCCCTCTCTGCATCTCGGCCTCGGATCAGGTACGTGACAAAAACATTGTAGTATTCTCATAATTAGGGCCTTTTTTTTCAGAAAATAGGTGCAGGAATTCAACCACGAACCCCCCAAAACTCCCCCCCCCGCACATACCCTCCAAACCACATTAAATGGTGTAGTCAAAGAGTTCTGAGTTGGGGGTTTGTAGTGCAGAGTTCAGGGGGCAACTATGAGCAGAGTTCGGGGGCATGCTACATATATTGTGCAGAGTTTAGGGGTGCACTTTGCCTTGTTCCACGGCTGTTTATCTCTGCATACCCTATCCACATCTCACTTTCACTCCTCTTCAGCTCTGACCTCTGCATGCAACTCCCCTTCCACTGCTCCATCTTCTCCCTCCCTCCATTGTTGGGGGCTCTGGCTCTCTCACTTGCAGGGAGATCATCCATTTGCAGCTTTGAAATCTGCACTGCACTCCAGGCCCCTTCATATCCCTTTCCCCATCCTGCACTCTGTAGGAGTCTCTCAGGAGATCAGATATGTGGGAGCCGTTGGGAGACAAGCTGTCACTGATAAACACAGAAGTTGGACATCTGTGTTTACAAGTGATAGTGGTGAGCAGGGAGCAGAGGGCCTGAGCCAGAGGTGGTGGAACTGAGTTCCACCAAGTTCCAGCTGAAAAGAAGCCCTGCTCATAAAAATTATAAGCAGATGTGCAGAACACCCCTCCCCTTTCAAGAACCCTCCCACCATCAGAAGTCAAGAGTCCTCCATCCTCCCTTACATAAAAGTGCACACCCCTTGTGCTGCTGCTGGGAAGAAGCTGGGAAGCAGAAAGTGCAAGGTCTAGAGGAGGATCAGAGGCAGGCTGGAGCCAGCTGCCAGAGTCTGCTGAATACTGATGTCAGAGGAGGCAGAAACGAGGGAGTGGGGGATGGCAGAGATGAACCCCTCTGCGGCTGCATGGAGAAGCACAGAATCTGGCAGAGAAGTTCTGTCCTGCATGCTGCTGACTGCTGTGACAAGGTGGGGGTGGAGATCAGGAGAGGTGCGAGGGTCACATGGAATGGCCTGGAGGGCCCTGTTTGGCCTGCGGGCCTTGTGTTTGACATGTGCTTTAGATTCATAAAGAAATTGTGAATTCTTTTTGATCCTCAAACAATAATTAAAGCCTCTTTTTCAGTTTGGCAGTATTGTTTCTTTAGTAACCCTTGATCCCACCGATGTGTTTTTTAGTGCATTTTGCAGAAATTGTAGACATGCAGATTGCATTTTGCATGTAATAGACTTCAATGGACCCCCACCAAAAACAAGTGTTGCGTAGTTAATGCGTTTTGCAGATTTTTTATGGCTAATAGGAAAGTATGACAGTTTTGTTCACTGACTGTGACTGTGATGCAACTTTACACTCTCTGGCACTCAAGTAGCATCAAAGTCGCATAAAATAAGTGCAGGAACCTTTATTTGTCCAAAGCTGCATGCTAGAGTTAAGGTTAAGGGCTAGATTTAGGGTTAAATGTTGGGGGTTAATGTTAGCGATAATTGTTACGGTTAGCTTTAGCGATAATTGTTAGGGCTAGCAGTAATTGTTCAGATTAGCATTCAATCCTTAACAATTACCACTAACTCTAATTCTAACCCTAACTCTAAATCTAACCCTAACTCTAATTCTAACCCTAACTCTAACCCTAACTCTAACTCTAACCCTAACTCTAACCCTAACTCTAACCCTAACCCTAACTCTAACTCTAACCCTAACCCTAACCCTAACTCTAACTCTAACCCTAACTCTAACCCTAACTCTAACCCTAACTCTAACCCTAACTCTAACCCTAACTCTAACCCTAACTCTAACCCTAACTCTAACCCTGACTCTTACCCTGACTCTAACCCTAACTCTAACTCTAAATCTAACCCTAACTCTAACTCTAACCCTAACTCTAACCCTGACTCTAACCCTGACTCTAACCCTGACTCTAACCCTAACTCTAACCCTAACTCTAATTCTAACCCTAACTCAAACCCTAACTCCAATTCTAACCCTAACTCAAACCCTAACTCCAATTCTAACCCTAACTCTAACCCTAACTCTAACTCTAACCCTAATCCTAACTCTAACCCTAACTCTAACCCTAACCCTAACTCTAACCCTAACTCTACCCCTAACCCTAACTCTAACCCTAACTCTAACCCTGACTCTAACCCTGACTCTCACCCTAACTCTAACTCTTAATCTAACCCTAACTCTAACTCTAACCCTAACCCTAATTCTAACCCTAACTCTAACCCTAACTCTAACCCTAACTCTAACCCTAACTCTAACCCTAACCCTAACTCTAACCCTAACTCTAACCCTAACTCCAATTCTAACTCTAACCCTAACTCTAACTCTAACCCTAACTCTAACTCTAACTCTAACTCTAACTCTAACTCTAACCCTAACTCTAACCCTAACTCTAACTCTAACTCTAACCCTAACCCTAACTCTAACCCTGACTCTAACCCTAACTCTAAATCTAACCCTAACTCTAACTCTAAATCTAACCCTAACTCTAACTCTAACCCTAACTCTAATTCTAACCCTAACTCTAACCCTAACTCTAACCCTAACTCTAACCCTAACTCTAACCCTAACTCTAACCCTAACTCTAACTCTAACTCTAACCCTAACCCTAACTCTAACCCTAACTCTAACCCTAACTCTAACCCTAACTCTAACTCTAACCCTAACTCTAACCCTGACTCTAACCCTGACTCTAACCCTAACTCTAACTCTAAATCTAACCCTAACTCTAACTCTAAATCTTACCCTAACTCTAACTCTAACCCTAACTCTAATTCTAACCCTAACTCTAACCCTAACTCTAACCCTAACTCTAACCCTAACCCTAACCCTAACTCTAACCCTAACTCTAACCCTAACTCTAACCCTACCTCTAACCCTGACTCTAACCATAACTCTAACTCGAAATCTAACCCTAACTCTAACTCTAACTCTAACCCTAACTCTAATTCTAACTCTAACCCTAACTCCAATTCTAACCCTAACTCTAACCCTAACTCCAATTCTAACCCTAACCCTAAGGCTGGGTTTCCCTGCATCTAATTCGCATGAAAGGAGACTGTAACTGGCTTGTGTGATTCGTCCTGTAAATGGAGAACAGGGACGCGCCAGACCCCTACTGTGAGCCGCATCCACAAACAGTGTGAACCCAGACTCACTCTAATTCTAACCCTAACACTAGCCCTTAACTGTACCTCTAGTCCTTATCCCTAACCTTTAACCCCAACCCCAACATGTGACTTGGGACACATAAAGGTAAAAACATGCATGGATTAGTTTGCATATGTGCACATCTGTATGATTCTAAAAAGAAGTGACGCTAGACTTTTAGCTTCTCAGAGATCAATATGAAAGTTGAGAAAGAACATAAAGATGTCTAAAGGTAAACTAGTTATTGATGCCTATAGCAATCTATAACTTTATTTGGGTGAGAGGATTACTGTGCCAAATATATTTCTAATTTGGCAATTAGTTAACCCCTGCAACAGTTGACAAGACAATTCCAAAGAATTATCCAGCTGCACGCAACCAGATTAAGGGTTCAGAAACAACATGCTAGGGATTACAGACCTAATAAATTAGCAAGCAGAGCACTACGACTAGATTCACGTCTTTGCAGCTAGCAGTTGATGCATTTTTATAGATGTTTTGTGGTACGTTTTGCATTTTTGAATACACGTTTTTGATGCGTTTTTTGGGTGGCTTTTATAAAGTTGTGGTCCTGTAAATTTATTTAAGTGAAAATGTATTTAAATCCAAAACATTTATTTTAGTTTTGAATAGTGTGGTGACTTATTAAAATGCTTGTAAGATTTTTATTTCTGTCCGTTTACCCTTAGGGTTATAAACTCTCGAGTTGTCCTGGTGACCATTTTCACTGGGACTGAAAGTGATGGATAAACTAAACTTCCGAGTTGCGACCAGAACATAAACAGTGGAGAAATCTTTTAATGGTGAAACTTGTTCCAGTAAGAAGTTTCTAAGGAGGCATTTCCTTCACTTTGAAGAGATTTTCTCTCACTTCCTTGTATGTCTAAAACTCAATAAACTCAAAGGCCAGATTTGGCTAGTTTGCTCACCCGCCCGCCCAAATCTATGTCTGATACATCTGGAAGCCATTCATTTAGTGGCAGTATCACTACAGCCACTAAATGATGACATCTACCCAGTGCCCGCTGGCTTGTTACAATATATAAATAAGCCGGCCTCCAGAGTATTTTCATTGACCACATATGTTCATTGCCATATGTAATTAATGACTTCACCCGACTTTCTTGGCCAGTTTGTTGACATTCAACAGAAAGCTGGGGAACTGTCATTTGCAATGGGAAGTTCAGTGAGGGAACTGTCATTTGCAATGGGAAGTTCAGTGGGGGAACTCTCATTTGAACAGGAGAATCAGCACAGCACAGTGTGTCATATTCGTGATGGCGGTTCTAAATAAAGGATCGACGTTAACTTTGGGACATGTTTTCTTTTAATACAATACTTTTTCCAGATCCGTGTGTTTCACTCTTTTATGTACAATTTTACATTTTTGTGAATGAGAGGTAGTATGTATCCTTTACTCATTCACGTGGATATTTTTTAAATGGGATTTACAGATACTGAAAACTCCCTCATTGTCAAGAATCTTGTACAAGTGCTAATTCCCATGGAGCAGGTGCTCCTTTCTGTCTGCAATTGCAAGGTGGTGAACATAGAAGCTTTACTAGACATGCAAGGGCAAGAATTCATATTCTTTTTACCTATTTGCTTTAATAAAAAAATCTACACTTAGATGGTGGCGCCCCCTGGTCCCATTATTCTTTGAAAATGGAATTGTGTATTTTTAATGTTACCCTTTCGGGAACATTAAAGGACTCTACTGAACATTATTTGAAAAAAAAATGTTTACATTGGTTTATGTCCCTCATCATAGTGACCATTTATCTACTTATGCCTTTTTTCCTATTCCCTGCTTCATCCTGAAATAAAAAACACGTTTTAGCTTTTGATATACTTGAACCTTAATTTCCTTCACCCCCTCCCCTTGCTTGGATTGTGGGTCCGTTTACAACTTTGTAATAGCCACTTAACATTCCGAAGCGTGCAAGGAAACTGAAGCATCCAGAGGAAAGCTGGTCAAACCACAGGGATAACTGACTCTTTGAAGATACTGTCTCTGGTGGAAATAAAACTCAATACCTAAGCACAACAAGGTAGCAAGACTTCCAACAGATATTTGCTGAATGAGAGCTCTGTGCACAAGCTGTATAACCTTTTTTTTATGTCCTATAAATACTACCTAATAATGAGCAATAATGAAGCCAGTGTAAATATTACCAGTAAGAGGACTTTCTCAAGTGAATAGAGATTAGCAAAAAAGCATTTTCTGCTTCGAGTTTAATTCATGCACCATATGTTCCAAGGATTCAGATATGCCTACAATGCTGAGCAGTCTATCTCCGCTCCGACAGGACCACTGCATTGAGGAACATCTCACTCCCAAAAATGCCTGTAGGCCACTTTTTTGTTTCGACACAAAGTGACATTTCATCATTTATGCACGGCACATCATTACCGCAAAGCGTGCATAATGTATTGATCTTGTGCACCTCAGGAATAAAATGCCACCCATCAGCCCTCTGCCTAGAATGCAAAGCAGTAAACATAGTCTATTCTTAGGCTAGCTCATCTCCAGATCTGTGTATTACTTAATAGTAGTGATGTCCCAGCTGATTTGGGGGTGGAAGATCAAAGGCATACCCATTGAGCTTCTGAGACGAGGGAATCTTTTGTTCAAATTAGTCAACCCACTTCGAAACTTTAGTGTTCAGGAGGCCGTTCGCTGTCTGATACTTAAAACCACAATTATGAATCTTTTAAATGCCTTTGTTTTTTAAAGGCTAAGCGGTGTGCAAGGAAATTTAAACAATTATTAAACTGCTGCCTTTGTATTCCCAATAGCAGCAATACAATTATTCCTTTAACCACTTGAAAGTCGTCACAGGGAAAAAGGCGTAAGAATGCAAATGTGTTTGCTATTGTAAATTACATGCTATTCTGGCATTGTGGCATTCATAAAATATCAGAAGTAATACATTCACGTTAAGGTTTTCAGCTTGTGAAAATACATTTGTCTTGGCTGTCACAGAGTTTTCTGGTGCAATTACACCATAATTATATATATAATTACATTTACTGTACATATGGATGATCATAATGGTATGGCTAATATATATATATATATACACATATATATATATATATATATATATATATATATATATATATATATATTACCAAAAGTATTGGGACACATGCCTTAACACGCACATGAGCTTTAATGGCACCCTAGTCATAGTCTGTAGGGTTCAATATTGAATTTGCCCACCCTTTGCAGCTATCACAGCTTTATTCCTTCTGGGAAGGATGTCCATAAGGTTTAGGAATGTGTCTATGGGAATGTTTGACCATTCTGCCAGAAGCGCATTTGTGAAGTCAGGCACTGATGTGGGCTTCCTTGGACCACTTTTTTGGAGATGCCTTGGACCACCTGCAATTTTGGAGATGCTCTGACCTAAAGTCATTATAATTTAGCCCTTGTCAAAGTCGCTCTAATCCTTATGCTTGCCCATTTTTCTGCTTTCAACAGATCAATTTCAAGGACATCACGTTAACTTGCTGCTTAATATTTCCCACCCACTTTCAGATTCCACTGTAAAAAGATAATCAATCAACCTCAGGAAAAAAATCCTATTACATTTTTAAAAAATGATTTATGCACAGATTTATCCAATCCTATCTTGAAATTCCTAAAAAATTAACAGATAAAAGCTTTAAGAAATAAAAAATTCACACCCTATCCACTGCCTGAGCTCCCTGAAATCTGAGGCAGCTATCCTCTGCCTTCATTCAAAAGTAGGGATCAGCTGTTAGGCTTACAAGAATAGGCATGTATGCTGCATCAGGCAAATATGGTAAAATAATACTCATCTCAGATCAATGATTGGTTATCAGCAGGCCTCTGTGCAAGAAAAAATTTGGAGGAGTAGCCTTTGAACACTCTCATGGCTTACAATAGGCAACTGTAGACAGACACTTCACACTCACCATTTCCAGTCCAAAAGGGGTTCAAATGTTAATTAGAATCATTCTGCAAGTCTTTGTTCCAGTCAGACAGGGAGTAAAGGAAACACCCATTGTCCACCACTCGATTATTAAAAACCAGGAGTATAGGTAAGTCATTATAGAGAATGCCTCCCAGTTGTGAATGATGAACACGCCAAAGGGGTGCAACTGCTTGATTGTCTATTCTGTCCCTGAAACACCCTGAGAAACCAATCTGTTATTTTTTAACTAGTAAAATGGGTCTGAACATCCACTCTAGAGCCGCTGATGATGTCACCCTGACGAAACACATTGGGTGGAGCTATGCATATACACCACTGCGCATGTGTGACCAATGTTCGACCATTTTGATTATAGGAAAGCAATCTGTTTACAGCTTGTGATATGATTCATGCCTTTTAACGTCATTTTAAATGTAAGTGCACTATTTTTTTATTTACAATAAATGATACAGTTTGTACAGTACTGTACTATGTGGAGCTTAGTATTTTGCATATACTCCGTTCATTGAGCATGAGTGAGGATTTGCTGGTACAGTTTCCTGGAGTACTTGCCTATCTTTATTCTTGTACTTGCCACCTGGGGCTACTTGAGAGGATACCCGAGCCTTTGCTAGTGGATTTGAATTCACTTTTTGACCTCCCTGAGTAAGGGGGGCTGCTGGTCTTCTGGTAAGCCTCCAGTGTGATTTTACCTTGGGTGTCACGTTTGCTGTCGTTGGATTTTTCCTAACTCAGCACAAATTCTTCTATGGGACTTTTCTTTATGAACACTTTATAAATATGACATTAGATATTATCTGTTTATAATCATTTATTTTGTTATCAATTGATTTATACACTCATTATATTCATAGTGCTGCACTCTGTTTTTTTACTGTTATTATACCTAGTATCAAGGTTAGAGTGTTCAGCTGCTAATTTAGGATCCTAGCGCAGATGAACTTCCCCTTTATTACGCATTCTAGAGGTGGGGAAACCTAGTGGCACACTAGATTTATTTCCAGAAAAGAGCCAGGGCTGGATAGGCATTTTTATGGTTGAATTCAATGTTTTTTTCCAACCTAATTAAATAAATTCTGACTATAATTTCCCTAATAAGAAAGGAACATCTTTTTTTATTAGGGTAAGCCCTAAGTATGCTCCATGTGAACTACCAAATAATCTAAAGGACCCCTTTAATAGTTAAGTATCCTTCAATGCATAGTGAATATGCAGCAAGCTGAATTAATTTCAGCCACTGTACTGATAAAACACTTGTGGATTTGTCACTATTTGAGGGTGCTCTCTGCGGATGTAGCTTACTGAATGGTGATATCTCTCACAAACAAGCAATAAATCAGAAATCCAGGTCAGTGTGATTGGTTTTGAAGTGTTTTTGTGCTCTCTTTTGGCATTCTATTAAATGTTTAGGAAAATGCAGTGTGGTACTGCAAACAAGAAGCTTGCAAACTATGCTATTATTCTATTTTGCCACTAACCAATTTGTATGTAGCTGAAGGATTAAGCTTTGTTTTTTGAAGAGTACATTTTCCTACAGCTTTTAAATCTGCTGTAACTGCTGCTTCCACCAATTCAATTCATGTTTATTACCACCTGATTAAAAAATCAAGCGTTACAGCCAAAACTACCAAAAATAACTTGTTTTTTTCCAAGCTGAAAAGAATCAGATTAGGGTGTTGCTGTTTTATTTAGGTCAAGCTAAATGTAAAAGTAAAAAAATCAATTACAACTACCGTACAAAATATGTGATGGCAGAATATAATGTCACTGATCTACTATTCCATAAAGCCACATACAGCTTAACCACTTCCGGACCGGAAGGATTTGCCCCCTTAATGACAAGGCCATATTTTGCGATTCGGCACTGCATTACTTATGGACAATTGCGCGGCCGTGCGACGATGTACCTAAATAAAATATATGTCCTTTTTTCTCACAAATAAAGCTGTCTTTTGGTGGTATTTGATCATCTGTGCGATTTTTATTTTTTGAGCTATAAACATAACAAGAGCGACAATTCTGAAAAAAAATATATATATTTTTTTCACGTTCTGCTACATAACATTCCCAAAAAAAAATTTAAAAATCAAAATTTTTTAACATTTTTGTTTTCTGCTACATATTTTTAGTAAAAAAAATCACAAAAAGCGTATTTTGATTGGTTTGAGCAAAAGTTATCGCATCTACTAACTAAGGGAAAGATTTATGTCATTTTTATTGTTTTTTTTTTTTTTTTACTAGTAATAGCGGCGAGCTGCAATTTTTTGCAGGACTGCGACATTACAGTAGACAGATCGGACCCCTGAGTGACATTTTTGACACTTTTGGGGGGACCAGTGACAATACTACAGTAATCAGTGCTAAAAATATGCACTGTTATTGTAATAATGACACTGGCAGGGAAGGGGTTAACACTGTGGGTGAACAAGGGGTTAAATGTGTACCAAGGGGTGTGTTTCAAACTGTGGGGGGGGGGCGAATTTGTTGTGAAATGATCACAGAGATCTGTGTTCCTATATAGAAGGATAACAGCTCTGTAATCATTCCAGGGAGAAGAACGTATTTACAACAACTGACCGTTCTTCTCTCTCAGTGGGGAACGATCGCGCGTGTCAGGCGGCAATCGGAGCTGCCTGCTCCGTACATCGGCTTCCCCACTGACGAGCAGGGGCGCGAGCATGCCGCTGCCGGCGCGCTCGCCCCCTAGCTGCCTGCACGCAACTGACGTATACCTACGGCGGTTTGCGCAGGAGAGGCTGTCGTAAAGTGGTTTCGTAAGGCATTTCCAAAGCTTTTTGTTTAAAGAATTGTTTTTTCTTATGTCACCCCAATATTAAAGTCATATTAAAACCCTCTATCTAGTTTATGGTATTTTATAGGACCCGATCACTACAGGCCCACTCACATGCTCCGTATAACACTTGCTCAATAATTTACATCATGTAGGGGGCGGTGTGATCTGTTTTTACAATGCCAGGCACTGTTTACTTTTTCAATTTTATTAAAAATCACAAAAAGAAACATGCTTCATTTGTCCACAATGCACAACAACATACAGTACATGTATTATGTTGAACACAGCACATAGACAAATTTTTTTCTCTTCCGTTCATTGACAGACAAATATTCTTTACCATAGGGTTATGCTGCCCTCTACAGGAGTAGGACTAGGCAGACAACACAAAAGCTTGGCAACGCCCTGTGGGCCATCCTCAGCTGGCATAACCCCCCCTCTCTGCTTAGAGATACTCAATTTTTATTTGCCTAGTTCAGGAATAGGACCTAGTCTCCCTGCTGGGCCCTAGGTCCTGGCTTTTTTGTCTATTTTATGCTTTTTGTTTTTGAATTGCAACCTGTTTTTTTCCTGTGGAGATCTTCTAGCAACTGCCAGGCTGAGCGACAGGCTAAACTATTAAAGTTCCAGTGCTCCCCTCAGCCCGGCCAGCGAGCACAAGCAGACCGTAGCTCCGCGCTCGGTCGGCCGCAATATAGCCCCACTGGACAGGGGCTGGCCCGTGAGTCAAATGTCTCACAAGGTCGCAGCATTCCTTCTGGCCGACAGCTCCCCTATGTCAGTGGCGAGGAAATTCCTGTCTTGGGAGTGTTACCCACATGCTTCACTGGATCGGCAAGTAAGGGCCCCGTCCTCTCCTTCCCTGGATGTGGGGAGCGAGTCCTCCCTGGGGTGGTCGGTCCCTCCGGGCTTCTCTCCCCCCCTGTCCCTCTCCCTGGATGGCATTGAGCTGGCTTGTCTGCCTGTGCTCATGTTGGGGGTGGCTGGTACCCAGTCTGTGGGTGCCCCTGGCCTTGGTACCTGCGGGCACGCTGCCCAGCTGTCAGCCTCAGTGAGCTTGTTATGTGATGGGTGGCCTTTTTGGGTCCCCTTGGGACAGCTGGTGGGCCTGGGGGGCAGGTGGCCTAGTATCCGTGGGTCCGAGTACCACGCAGTCGGGCAGACCGAAAATTTAGGCCACGATTTTGCGGCTTATAAGCTTGACCTTGTATCGGGTGGCCCCAGTTGCAGCGGCTGAAGCCGCAATTGTACCCCGGGACATCCATCTCCCCTCCACTCCCGTGGCTGGGTTTTCCATGGATGGCACTCCAAAGGCTGGGCGACTGAAACTTTAGGCCATGGCTTCTGGTAGGGCAGCTCTGGTGGGAGAACAGGGTCCCAGGCAGGTTTAGCTCCCATGATACTGTGGGTCATCCACCTTTCCTAGTAGCACTGTGGGGGTAGCCTGTCTGAGGGTCTTCCCACTTCAGCGGCGGGTGGCCCCCCTTAGAAGGGTATAATTGCTGCCTCCCCTGCGGGCCTCCTTGGAAGTGCGCCTGCAGGGGACCCCCTTGCAGGGTCTTGTCGGTCCTCAGTCAGGACCCCCTGAGGGGAGCTTAAATTGCTGACCCCCTGTGAGGGATAAGGATGGGGTTAGCTTAGGGAATGCGCCCCCGCTCTCTCCATTCTAATCAAATCCTGCATCTGGTTCGGCTGCTGCAGATGGGACCACCCTACGAGGTCTGAGTCCACCTTTCCCTGACCGTCAGACAGTGAGGATGATTCCTCCATGGCTGCTGTGCCACACAAAAAGGTGCTGGTAGATGCACTGATTGCGTCAGTGCAAGAGCTATTTATGTCGGAAGATGCAGCAGAGGCTGCTGCGGAAATATCTGTTGTGTTTGTCACCCACAAGCCATCCCGTGCGGTTATGGTGTTCTCTTATCCAGCTTATTTTGACAATTGTGTCTATAAGTGCTGGGTGCATCCAATACGACCCTTGATGGTCCCAAGACGCTTTGCTGTCCGGTATTTCTTTGAGAATTCGCTTCTGAGGAAGTGGACGGCCCACAGGCAGTGGGTTCCCCTATTTCCAGGTTGACTAAGGCAACCATGTTTCTGGTGGTAGAATCCCCGGCTTTTTGGAATTTGGCTGACAGGCCGACAGAATCTCTAAGGCCTGTTACATGTTTACTATGGCTGGTTCCCTATTGTGGCCTGTTTTAGCCTCCGCTCATGTGTTTCAGACACTACTGCTGTGGGCGACGCTTTTGCCAGTTTCCCCCCTATCTATGGCGAACTGGTAGGTCGGTTGGTCCAGGGTCTGCAGTTTGTCTGCGATGCATCTTTGGATGCTGTTCCCGTGAGTCTCTAAACTATCTGTCTCGGCAGTGGTGCTTAGGCGTATTTTGTGGCTGAAGTGTTGGTCTGTGGATCAAACCTCTAAGAAGGTCCTGACTGAATTGCCTTTTCAGGGTGAGCGCCTGTTCAGGGCTACCCTGGATGACATCATTAGGAGTCTGTCGGGGGGGTAAGAATACCTTCCTTCCACAGTCTGGGAAGGGGAAGGTGTCTCGCCAGCACCGTGGGACCTCCTTTTCAGCCCATAAGAAGTTTTTTCGTCCCTCAGGGACTTCAGAAAAAGGTTCCAAGCCCCTCAAAGCCTCTTCGGGAAGTTTCTAGTGGCCATAGACTGACAATCAGAGAGCAGTCTTATCTGGACCTGCTGACAGGGCCCCTTCGGCATGAAGGTTTGCCCCATCAATATCTGGGGTGGGGGAATGTCTTTGTTGGTTCCGAGGCCATGGACCTCCCGCATCAGCGACCAGTGGATCCATGAGGTAATTTTATCCGGTTCCAAGATGGAATTCCGTTCTTGTACTCCGGAAAGGTTCTTTCCTTCCAATGAGCACCTGCATCCGGATAAGCTGCAAGCTCTGTTGTGGGCAGGGCAGGACTTGTTGTCTCAGGGCATGATTATCCTGGTTCCCTGGCTTTTTTAGGCGTCAAAGATGCCTACCTGCACATTCCACTTTGGACCCGGCATCAGCGTTTCCTCTGTTTTGCTTTGGGAAAATAGCACTATTAGTTTGTGGCGTTACCCTTTGGTCTAACCTCCGCTCCTCGGTTCCGCATAAAAGTGTTGGCCCCCGGTCTTAGCGTTGCTGCATCAGCGGGGGATTGATGTACTGGGGTACCTGGATGACCTCCTCCAGAGTCTGCGGTGGCACACTGGTTGAGAAACCTTGGTATAAGGTTTACTTCTATTACCTTTTCTATTCCTGGGCATGTCTGCTAGCAATTCCTCTATATTCTTCATCAGAGATCTTTCTAATCCGTGATGTATGTTGGGAACACTATACCCTCTCTACAATAGGCGTTGACAAAGGACCCTACATTCCTGTTCAAAGGCTGAATCTGTTGAACAATTACGTCTAGCTCGAATAAACTCCCCATAGGGGATGGCATTGATGATGTGGGATGGATGACAACTATCTGCAAACAGAGAAGTATTGCTGGAACATGACTTTCTGTAAGTACATGTAGATACACTGCCTGTAGTGGAATCACCCTGCAGTGCAATGTCAAGAAAGTTAACACTAGAAATGTTGTGTTTGGCATTCTCCAGTGGGCAGAATGGCTCATTCTGGCTCTCTCCGCCGTGCACATTTCTGGCATGGAAAATTGGCAGGCGGATTACCTCACTCATCAGGCGTTGGACTAGTGGGAATGGTCCCTTCATCCGGACTTGTTTTATCAGATTTTCTGCGATACCCCTGAGGCGGATCTGTTGATGTCTTGGTCAACAGAACGATGCAGAGGTTTGTAGCCAGGTCATGAGATCCTCTGGCAAATGCCTCCAGTGATAAAAAAGAATTGGCCGCACTCCAAGCTGCATCCAGATTTGGTTTATTGGATGAACATCCCAAGTGTTACAACAGTGTACAGGTAGATCCGGTGCTCTGGTAGCTCCATAGAGCCAGTACCATCTGATTTCTGCCTTTTCTCCACTCTAGCTTCTTCCGTGACTCCTATGCAGGTTCGAGGCCGAAGGGATTCCCATCATTCTGGTGGCTCCGGACTGGCCTCGCCGGTCTTGGTACGCTAACCTGGTATGACTGGTCACCTACTGTACGTCCCCTGGAGGATTCCTCTCAGGGACGACCTGTTGCCTTAAGACCGATCTTCCACCCAGTTTTACGGCAGCCTGGCTGTTGAGAGCCAGGTGCTGAAGGACAAGGGCTGGTCTGGCTTGGTGATTCCAACCATGTTGAAGGCAAGGAGATATACATCTCGAAAGCTTTATCATCGGACGTAGAAAGCATACATTTCCTGGTGTGAGGTTCAAGGAGTCCATCATGGCTCAGATTATGGCCTTTTTTTCAATAGGGTTTTGATCAGAAACTGGCTTAAGCTCAGTGAAATGCCAAGTGTATGCCTTGGCAGTCTTTTTTTCATAGACCTTTGGCTTTTCATTCATTGGTGCGTACATACCATTAAGGGGTTTGTCGTTTTATTTAACCTGTATGTTCTCCTCTGCCACCATGAGGTTTGAAAAAACACAAAAAAAACCAAACAGTATGTCATGGCGCTCTACTAATGTAAATAGGTGGTTAATGGAAACAATTAAAGACGATGGTTGGGGGGGGGGTAAGGGGGGGGTCCAGTTCCAATCTGTAGTGGGAATGCATATTCAGCGGCTGCCAGCTGGAGCAAGAAGGAGCTCTGGAGAACAAGAAGAGCAGCGCCGGCTTAGTGTAGCAGATTATTTATTGGATAAAAGTAACATAAAGACTCACTTCAAAATAAGGGTCTATCGGCATAGTAAAGGATGACAGTTCATCCGCATCCGTCCTAATGGGTGCAGCGCAGAGTGGGAGCAGTCCTGTGGGAAGGCTGGTGGTAAGCAGCTGTAGCCCGCAGTCCGGCGGTGGTGTATGACTCGCGGCCGTGTTTCGGCTTCCGAGCTGATGACATCACATCCGGTTAGGAGGTGGAGCAGGAAGCACGTGCGTTCGGAGCATCCATGCTCCTTCGTCAGCCTGACAGCTGCTTACCACCAGCCTTCCCACAGGACTGCTCCCACTATGCGCCACACCCATTAGGATGGAAGCGGATGAACTGTCATCCTTTACTATGCTGATAGACCCTTATTATGAAGTAAGTCTTTATGTTACCATTGGGTTTGAACCTGGTTCTGTCAGTCCTTCAAAAACCTCCTATTGAAGACATAGGGGGGATTCCTTTTTTTATGCTGTTACAAAAGGTGGCTTTCTTTGTGGCTATCACCTCTGCTCACAGGGTGTCGGAGTTGGCGGCTTCGTCTTGTTATTCTCCCTATCTGGTGGTTCACAGGGATAAGGTGGCCCTGCGACCATGGTCGTTGTTCCTCCCGAAGGTTGTCTTTGATTTCCATTTGAATTAGGACATTGTGCTTCCATCCTTGTGTCCCAGGCCGTCTCATCCCGGGGAATTTGCTTTGCATACTCTGGATGTTGTTTGAGCTATTCGGGTCTATTTGACAGTCCTTCGGAGATCAGACTCGCTCTTTGTGATTTCGGACAGGCCACAGAAGGGGCTTCCTGCTTCCTCTGCCACCATTTCAAGATGGATCAGACAGACGGTGACCCAGGCTTATTCGGTTATTCCCCCCTTTCCCTGTGACAACACATTCTACTCGGGCATTATTTCTTCTTGGGCCTTTCGTCATCAGGTGTCAGCGGCGCAGGTGTGCACAGCGGCCACTTGGTTGTTGGTGCATACTTTTTCAAAGTTTTACAAAGTGGATGTTTTGGCATCTGTGGATGCCTCCTTTGACCGCAAAGTTTTGCAGGTTGCGATTTAGAGGGTCTGTTTTTCCCTCTTGAGGGTATATTTCAGGTTGGGCTCCTGTGGTTCTGGTTGAGCTACTATTACCTAGATTGGCTTGTGTTTAGCCTTGGGGTTGTTATTCCCACCCTCATGTTTAACTCTATGGTAAAGAATATGGAGCTAAGTCTGTCAGTGAACTCAGAAAAAAGGATTTTACAGTGAGTACCAAAATCCTATTTTTTGTATGTTCCCTTGTGTTGAGCCTGTGTTAATCAGTGCAAATCAACGCAGCTAAATTTACCTGATGTGAGATTGTGTACAATTTTTTTTATTTTTTGCTTTGTTAAATGGCCTAAATGGCAGTAGTGAGCTTTCCATGCCTTTTTGACAGTAGCTTGCCTATTGGCCTTAAACATATCCAGAATTTAGTATCACAATTCCCCCTTCTATATACTTCAATAGGGTTCTGTTCTTAGTTTGGGTTTTGCAGAATTCAGTGACCCCTTCCCCATCGAATTGAACCTACAAAAATTCACTTATTGCTAGAAATAAGCACAATCCTTGCCTGCAAAGCAAAAGCTGCCCCTGAAACTACTTTTTTTACTTGTTAAATAAGGAACAGTTGAATTGGCGCTTTGTCATGAAAAATACATAATATCTCTGTAACATTTTAACTAATGATGAATCATATTAAAATGAAAGTGAATAGCGAGTACACAATGCCTTATTAGAAGCCATAAATTATATTTATTTCATTTCTGTTAAAGAATGATACTGAAAAGCACTATAAACAGAAACTTAACAGAAAGACTAGCAATTGAAAGCGCTATAAACAAACAAGACTTCTGCAGAGAAGAAGTTCATTGACAGCTAAATATAATAAGTTGAATGAGGAACTGAGAAACAAAGCTGCAAACTAAGGTTTAGCAATATTTGACATCTTTTATAGTCCCGTCTATGGAAACACACAGTGAAAGCAATGTACTGCCTGCTATTGTTGAACACCTTGTTAAAATGTTAATTGCCTGACTGTCTGATATTTTCACAGTCCCAGGACAAGAAGCTTAATGACGTGAATCTGATCCTGGAAGGATGAAGGGTACGTACGTATCCCTGTAGAGATTGCAACTATTGTCAGTTTATTTGTACTCCTTGCCTCCCTAACGGTCGTAAATTTATCCCCCGGCATATTGTAAACTGTCAGACTTGGGGTGTTGTTTATATCATGACTTGCCCATAGGGGATCTTTTTACATTGAAAAAACAAAGAGGGAGTTTTGGAATTTATGAACACATCTCTGCAGTGATGACTGGCAACATTTACTCCCCCATTGGTAGACATGTTGCCATGACTCATAAATACCACATGCCAGGACTCTGTTTTTGGGCCCTGGAATGGATTTTTTCCAATTCCAGAAGAGATTGAAATAAATTTATGCTACAAGAAGAGACACATTGGATTTATTCCCTTAAAGCTACCTGCTCCTCTGGTCTTAATGACACCTTAAGTTTCAAACCTTTTTTGGAGGGTTTTGTGTTGGGGAAATCGGAGCAGTTAATGTAGTGTACATCTTAATTTGATGGCTTATTTCATGTCCTCTTCTTTTTCCTTGATTCATTTTTATTTAAGATGAGTTTGTACTTAGTCCTTACTTGGCTTTATTTCTATGAGCTCGTTTTGGGTATTGTAATTGTAATTGATTATTTTATTTTATTATAATATCTCTTTTGTTTGCTTTTTACATGTACGGGTTGAGTGCCCTTCCTTTAAGAATGCTCTGGAGGGTCTTGTGTGGCACCTGCACCCCTGGATATATTCCTCTGGGGGGGGGGGGTTCTTGATTTCCTCCTATCCAGATTGCTCTCAGCATTTTTGGACCTTTTTCTGAACAGCTTACTGGTTTTCCAAATGTTGGTGCTGCTTGGGTAGGGTCGTGAGAGTGTCGGCGCTCATCCCTGGTCCAAGATGGCCACTTCTGGTGATGCCGGAAGTGACGTCATGTCTCACTGGAAGTGATGCCATGAGCCATCTGGGCTGGAGCGGGCAGAGGATCAAGGGTGGGAGACTCTGATTCTTCCCCGCTGCCCATTTTCAGCCCTTGGATTTGTGGCCCTGGATTTTTTGGTGCCAATTGATTGCACAGTATTGGCTGCATAGGATCAGATGAGCTGAGGCTTTTGCTTTATACAATGTAACATCCTACTAGTCCTCCTTATACTCGCTTGTATACTGGTAGCCATGGGAAATTTCTGGAGATGCTGTAGACCTTCTTGTGGGTTTCATGTTTCTTTTCATGTTTCATTTAGTAATTCTGATGGACTCTAGTTTTTAAATATGATGTAGTTTTTTTGCCTTTTCTAATATTGCAATATATTAATGTGGAGGAGGAGCTCCTTTTGGGCGATACAAGCAAGCTTTCCAAGGACCTGATCTTCTTTATTAGATGCTTCTTGTGAATGAATGTGGCCTGACCAGTGTTACTTTAGTTGTGTGGACTTACATCTTTTCTGGTAGTCTATCGATTATGGCTTATATTTAGTGCTTCTATGTGCTATGTATATCAATGTACCCCCTTTCAGGAGCCCTTACTCATACCAGGATTATGTTTCTCTTGACAGAGTCTTTGTACAGCTACGTTAGATCTAATACATTTGACATTTTTGGCTACATTATTTTCTTTTGTAAGTGTTAATAGCAATGTTTTACTGTTTTAAATCCAAATTATTATTTAAAGTTATTTTTGGCTTATGCGTTTATCCTTTTTGCTTTTTAGGTGGGCTGATATTCTTAAGGTAGAAGTTTGGACATTGTTTGTGCCATACCAAGTTTATATCTCGGGGTCTTTCTTGGAGATGCACTCCTATTTTATGCCTTCCTTTAAAACTGTAATTGTAAGTTGATTTGTGCACCTTTGTTGTTTTTGGTCAGTTTTACATATATGCATTTATGTTGCAGATTGACCACCTTAATAACCCCCTGAAGAAGACTCATATTCTCTATGAGTTGAAATGTGTTGGGGGTTATTGAGACAAAATAGACTTACTTCATTTATTGAAGATGTTTTGTGTGGTGGCTCCTAATACATATTGATTATCTGTTCTGTGCATTTTTGTTTTTATCTAGACTATTGAACCTTTTGATCCTGTTTTTGAATGACGTATAATAATAAAATCAGTTTTTTGTGCTCTGTTTCAAATGCGGCTTTATGCATTGACATACCTCCTTAGACCTAGTCTGCCTGGACAGTATAGTCACCTGCTAACTTGGTACCGTCCACAGGCAGCTAAAATTGGTTGTAAAGGTAGAAGGTTTTTTTTTTACCTTACTGCATTTTATAGGTAAAAACCTTCTGCAAGCAGCTTCCCCAAAGCCCCCTCCCCAAATACATACCTGAGATGTCTCTCTCTCTAACTCCTCATTGGCTCAGATATCAATCAGAGCCGGTAATGAGGGAACGAGGCAGAGGTGGGGCGAGCATGCATTAGTTCCCCCCAGAGCAAGTGGCTGGCTACCAGAAACCAGGTACATTGCACAGTGCAAGTAAGTATGTCATGTTTGTTATTTTATTTTACTTTAACACTGCAATAAGGCACATAACTGGAATTTAGCAAAATTTTACTTACAGCTAATTGAAATACAACAGATTTTTCTCCAGTCTTTTAAACTGTAAAAAGACAATGACTTTCCTGAGCCCTGTCTCTGTGAATAACTAACACTGACTGGGGGAACATGGAAGAAGTGGGGAGGGTCTAGCTAGAGCTAAACTAACTAGCGCTAAACAGAAGGGGAGGACAGAGAAAGCTATTAAAATCACATTGTAAATAAGTTGCAGTGGCCCAAAACTGCCTCTAGATGTCTGCATACTAATGAACAATAGTATTCTGATGCATTTAAATACAACACAGAAAAATGACAGGGGCATAAACAGGATGAGCACTATGACCAGGCAACTAGAATTATCGGAAAGAAAGCTTGAAAATTACATATATTTTCAGTAAAGGTTCAATTTACAGTGAATTTGAAATTATGCTGTGGTCATACATATTTTACCAAACTATAAATGTGCTTTAAAGCATGCCCTATTTTTATACCTCTGTAGCTGCAGGAACTGTGGAGCAATTAATCCACACAGTTTACAGTAGAAACTTTGAAGCTGCTGAGTACGTCATATCAGCAGCTCATTTCTCACTGTACCCCCTCACAGAGCTCCTATGCTAGAAGGCTGCCAAGTCAATGCTGGGAACAGGAGGAGCTGAGCTGCTTAGATTGCAGCACTTCTGTTGTGAATTTTTGAGGATTAATTTTGCCAAAGTACCTGCAGCTACAGTGATCAATGGGGGCTTAATCTAAAACTCATATACTGATGGTTAGAAATATGTAAATACTTAAATGTCAGCCTGACCACAGACTTACGTTAACCACTTCCCGCCCGGCCTATTGTCAAATGATGGCTGGATGGGACATTCGTCATTCCGGGTGGACATCATCTCACGCCCTTCCTGATTGGGCAATGCTGTGGCGCGATCTGTCACAGGCTGAGTCCGCCAGACACAGCCGATGATTGATCAGTGTACCGGCCCACTGCCCATACCATGTAATCGCTGTGACCAATCACAGACGATAATATAACAATTGTGAATAATCAATAGCTTCCTTTCATGCCATCCATTGTGTACATTTGTGTTGCTAGCTGTGATTGGTCACAGTGATAACATGGTACAGACAAGACCAATCACAGTCCATCTGTACCATGTGATTAGCTGTGGCCAATCACAGCTAATCACAACAAAACACACTGAATGAATCAGTTTCATTCAGTAAAAATTATTGCTTCTACCAATAAAATCTACTGGTATAAACAATCATAATGTGTAAAAAAAAAATCCTGATAACTTCCCAAGAATAGCACAGTGTTACTATGGAAACACTGTACTGGTCCGGTCATAGTGTGTTGAAAAAATTGTAAAAGAAAAAAAAATGTAATAATAAACAATTTCAACAAGTTGAAAAAAAATAATTACATTTTTTTTTACATACTGTCACCAGTCAGTGTCCCTGATAACTGCCGCACCCATTATATGATAATGCTGTACTGCACTGGTGACAGTATGTAAAAAAAAAAAAAAAAAAATTGGGAATTTTTTTTTATTTTTAAACCCAAAAAATTGTGACTAAAAATTTCAACTTCACAAAACTCGCTTTGCCTCTTACTAAACACTGTGGACTGTCTACTTTCCAAAAAGGGGTCATTTAGGGGATATTTGTGTCCTGGCGTTTTTAGGCCTTAAGAAATGTGATAGGCCAGTACATTAGGATTGATCGATTTTCAAATATAGTATACCATAGTTTATGGACTCTATAACTTTCCTAAAGACTAAATAATATAAACTGATTTGGGTTATTTTCACCAAAAACAATGTAGCAGAATACATTTTGGCCTAAATTTATGAAAAAAAGATAATTTATTTGCAAAAATGTATAACAGAATCAAAGAAAATGCATTTTTAAAAAAAAAAAATCATCAGTCATTTTTCATTTATTTAGCAAAAAATAAAAAAAACCCAGTAGTAATTAAATACTACCAAAAGAAAGCTCTATTTGTGTGAAAAAATGCTAAAAATTTAATTTGGGTACAGTGGTGCATGATTTTCATTCAAAGTGTGACAGTGCTAAAAGCTGAAAATTAGCCTGTGAAATTAGGGGTGAAAGTGTCCGGTATTGAAGTGGTTAAGCTTAAACTGACCCCATCACTTTTTCCTGTTTTTTGTTTTTTTTTTTTTTGTTTTAACAGGAATATGCAACAAAGTTGCTGTAAACTTCAGTTTAAAAAAATGCAGATCACCAAATACCAGGTCAATCAAATACACTGCAAAAATTTTAGAATTGTGACCCTTGCTTTTTTTCCATAGAAAGGCATTACTGTGGACTTCTAGGAGATGCAGGTGGCCAATTACAGGAACTCAGTATGAAATTTCAAGAAAATCCTAACTACTATAAGAATTTTGCCATTGTTATAAGATGGATACATTTTAGAGAAATTTTATTTTTTAATAGAGCTAGATATAGCTACAGCTAACTGCATACTGTGATGGAAAGGTTATTTGTAACAGCCTTAAATTACAAAATAGCTTGTAAAGAAATTTTTCATATTTATAACAATCCTGGCATTTTCCTTTAAAAGTTTTTTTAACCTTTTTTAAATGACTTAGGATATAGCAATTCGTTTTCTGATGTGTTAAAATATCGGTGTTTCTTATTTAATGGTGCATGTACCCCAGGAAGTTCAGTAACAGGGCTTTCCACTATCAGCACTGTCTGTGTTGATGGGGGAATCGTGCGACCCGTGGTTGCAGCAAACAAATTTGCACCAGGTACAGTGGAGAAAATAATTATTTGATCCCCTGCAGATTTTGTAAGTTTGCCCACTTACAAAGAATTGAAGAGTCTATAGTTTTTATCATAGGTGTATTTTAAATGATAGAGACAGAATATCAATCAAAAATCCAAAAAAACACATGAAACGAATGTTATAATTGAGTTGCAGTTCAGTGAGTAAAATAAAATAAAATAAAAGTAAAGTAAAATAAAATTTTCCCCAAGAAAAATATGACTTAGTATTTGGCAGAGAAGCCCTTGTTGGCAAGGTAAGACGTTTCTTGTAGTTGGTTACCAGGTTTGCACACATTTCAGGAGGAATTTTGGTCCACTCTTCTTTACAGATCTTCTCTAAATCCTAAAGGGTTCTTGGCTGTTGCTTGGCAACTCGAAGTTTCAGCTCCCTCTGTAAATTTTCTATATGATTAAGGTCTGGAGACTGGCTAGGCCACTCCATGACCTTAATGTGCTTCTTCTTGAGCCATTCCTTTTTTGCCTTGGCGGTAGGTTTTGGGTCATTCTGAAGACATCTTCAGTGTTCTGGCCAAGGGAAGAAGGTTCTTATCCAAGATTTTACAATACATGGCCCCTTCCATTGACCCTCAATGCGGCAAAGTTGGCCTGTAAATTTAGCAGAGAAACAGCCCCAAAGCATGTTTCCACCTCCATGCTTCACTGTAGGGATGGTGTTCTTAGGGTCATAGTCAGCATTTTTTTTCCCTCCAAACATGACGAGTTAATGCCAAGGAGTTTTATTTTGGTCTCATCTGACCACAGCACTTTCTCCAAATCCATCTCTGAAACATTTAGATGTTCATTGGCAAACTTTAGATGGGCCTGTACATGTGTCTTTTTGGGGAGGGGGGACCTTGCAGGTCTTGCAGGATTTCAATCCGTGGTGGCGTATTGTGTTACCATAAGTTTGTTTGGTGATTGTGGACCCAACTGCCTTGAGATCATTCACAAGCTCCTCTCGTATAGTTCTGGGCTGATCCATCACTTTTCTCATGATCATCCTTACCCCATGAGGCAAAATCTTGTATGTAGTTCCAGACCGAGGGCGATTGATGGTTATTTTGTATTTCTTCAATTTGCAAATAATCGCACCAACAGTTGTCTCCTTCTCACCAAGCTTCTTGCTGATGGTCTTGTAGCCCATTCCAGCCTTGTGCAGGTCTACAATCTTGCCCCCAACATTCTTTGACAGTCCTTCGGTTTTGTCCATGATGGTGGGTTTGAATGGAAGAAAGAGATCCTATGGACAGGTGTCTTTTATACACATAATGAGTGGTCGTTAGGAGCACCTTCTTAAATTGACAGAACTAATCTTTGTACCACATGAGCACATACTGTAGCCAGTCTGTGGGAGATAGAACTGTTGTTGGTTGGTAGGGGATCAAATACTTATTTTACTCTCTGAACTGCAACTCAATTTATAACATTTTTATCATGTTTTTTTTCTGGATTTTTGGTTGATATTCTGTCTCTATCATTTAAAGTACACCTATGATAACAATTATAGAGCCTTCATTTCTTTGTAAGGGGGCAAACGTACAAAATATGCAGAGGATCAAATCATTATTTTCCCCACTTTATGGCTGACCTTATGCTCCCTGTACATCTGGGCTCAATTGTAGTCACATGGTTTGCTATGGTAATAGTTACGCCCTTGTGCTTGACAAAAAAAAAAAAAAAAAAACAGTTTAATGCAAATAAAACAGATCAGAGTAAACATATTTAAAAACCTGTTCCAAAATAAATAGGCATGCTGCCATTGTAGCAGAGGGGGTTGTTAATCAGTTTCAGCTGCTTTGGTGCTCTAGATGGTGGGGTGGAGGCCACTGACTTTTTTTTCCTACTCATCTTTTCTGACTGTTTTTCCCTAGTTTTGCACTTGGCTAGGGTCAGTGTCACTACTGATAGCATGAAGCGATACCTGAACCCTATAGAGGTTGCACAGGCAGTCCAACTCCTCCAGGATGGCACATCACTACGTGCCATTGTCAGAAGGTTTGCTGTGTCTCCCAGCACAGTCTAAAGAGCATGGAGGATATTCCAGGAGACATACAGTTACTCTAGGAGAGCCAGACAGGACCGTAGAAGGTCCTTAACCAATTAGAAGGACCGGTATCTGCTCCTTTGTGCAAGAAGGAACAGGAAGAGCACTGCCAGAGTCCTACAAAATGACCTCCAGCAGGCCACTGGTGTAAATGTCTCTAAGCAAACAATTAGAAACAAACTTCATGAGAGTGGCTTAAAGGCCGACATACTCTAGTGGGCCCTGTGCTCACTGCCCAGCACCGTGGAGCTTGATTGGCATTTGCCATTCAACACCAGAATTGGCAGATCCCACACTGGCTTCCTGTGCTTTTCACAGATGAGTTCAGGTTCATCCTGAGCACATGTGGCAGAAAGGGTCTGGAGAAGCCGTGGAGAACATTGTGGAGAACATTATGCTGCCTGTAACATCGTTCAGCATGACTTTGGTGGTGGGTCAGTGATGGTCTGGGGTCGGGATATCCATGGAGGGACGCACAAACCTCTACAGGCTAGACAATGGCACCCTGACTGCCAGTAGCTATTGGGAGGAAATCCTTGGACCCATTGACAGACCCTATGCTGGTGCATAACAATGCCTGGCCTCATGTGGTTGCACCTCATGTGTCGTTGAACTCTGTCTGTTCAGGAGCTCAGTGATGCCCTGGTCCAGATCTGGGAGGAAATACCCCAGGACACCATCGGTAGTCTCATTCGGAGCATGCCCCGACTTTGTCAGCCATGCATACAAGCATGTGAGGGACCATACAAACCACTGAGTAGCATTTTGAGTTGCTGCAATGAAATTTCAGCAAAATGGACTAGCCTGCTGCATCATTTTTTCGCTTTGATTTTCAGGGTGTCTTTGAATTCAGCCCTCTGTAGGTTTAGTTTTAATGTTTTAATTTATGTATTTATGTATTTAGTTTTAATGAATAGAAAAAAACAAAACACAATATATAGCTAAAGCTATGAAAGATGATATGCTTTAAAATTGCACACGCTCTTGAAATTGTGACAAACTATGGTGCTTTAAAATCTCCATTGATAATTCTCTAAAAATTCTTACAGGTTACGTGTTTAGAGTTACAGGGAAGGTCTAGTGCTAGAATTATTGTTTTCACTTCATGGCGATACCTAACATGTGTGGTGCAAACACAGTTTACCTATGCGTGCACGACTTACATATGCATTCGCTTCTTGCGTGAACACTGAGGGAGGGAGCACTTTAATTTTTTTGTTCTTATTTATTTAATTTTTTTATTTTAACACTGTCTCTTTTATTTATTTATTTTTGATCACTTTTATTCCTATTACAAGGAATGTAAACATCCCTTGTAATAGAAATAAGGATGACTGGTCCTCTTTATGGAGCGATTGAGGGTTAAAAAGACCCCAAATCTCTTCTTTACTTTTAAAAGCAAAAGATAAAAAAAACATGTTTTGATCTTTTGCTTTGAAAAAAAAAAATTGTACTTCCACCCTGGACTGGAAGTGACATCATGTCCCGATCACCCAACTCCATAGAGGTGATCAAAGACGATCTAGTCTTGTATCACCTCTGTCACCAGCCAGCCGCACCGTCAAATAATTTCTTGGACGTGCCGGTAAAAACGGTAAGCCCAAGAATCACTGACGTACAGCAGGAGGGGGGACGTGCTTGTTCCAGTGGCTCATGAGACGCTTGGACTGCTTTCATGAAAAAACTAGCCGCCGGCTGGAAAAAAAATACTGGGTTATGACTGATAGCTTCAGCCATAACCCTGGTAAACAACTTGCAAACCACAACATAAATATATATATATATATATATATATATATATATATATATATATATATATATATATATATATTGTGACAGGAAGTCAGGTAAATCTGTGGATGTAGTATGTAGTCACAGACAGGAGATACATTTCCACCTGGTTTAGAAAATTCACCAATTACTATAGGGTGTCGGCTGCAAAGGTAGCCAGAACTGGCTTAAGGAAGTTGAAAGGCCTTCAGCTGTTCAGAATGAGGAAGTTAAGGTCTCTATAATTTGTCCAAAGGAAGTCTAAGGATTGCTGCCTCCTGACGCTGTGTGAGCTGGGGAGAGGAGGACAGTCAGATGTGTGCCTCCCGATGCTGTGTGAAGCATGGGAGAAGGATTGCTGCCTCCTGACGCTGTGTGAGCTGGGGAGAGGAGGACAGTCAGATGTGTGCCCCCTGAAAGCTGTGTGAGCATGGGAAAGACCTCCTGAAGCGATGTGTGCTGAGGAGGGTAACAAGTGTGAAGACTACTCAAGGATCATTTCTATGTGAAAAGAAACCAATGGACATTTCCTGTGTGAAGGGGAAATTAATTAAGACAAAAGACTACTCAAGGTGAGGTCTTGGACTATTTCTATGTGGAAAGAAATAAATGCACTGTTTGCTATGTGAAGAGACAAGCAAAGGAATGGTTGCTATGTGAAGAGACAAACAAAGGAATGTGTTCTATGTGAAGAGAAAAGGGACATGTTAAATGGACATTTGTTGTGTGAAGAGAAAAAACATGGACTATTGAGTGTCTGCTGTAGGATCAGCAAAGTTTGCCCAACAGTAGGTTGGAGACAGACTCCGTAGGTAGGTTCCTGTATGTGAGAAGGTACCTGCCCACAGTGGCAAGGATTTATTTTGTGTGTTATTTTATTTTGATATTTTTGACGCTTGCAGTCTGGTGAAGGAAATTGCGTGAATAAACCAAACTGTTTGCAACCACTTCTCGGCTATCTCCCTGTGTAACAAACCCCCTCAAGGGGTCATCCATACCCGCCACCGAGCTAATTTCCCACAATATATATATATATATATATATATATATATATATATATATATATATATACATATTGCGATCAGCAAGTGGTTAACTAGTGTTTTGGTTTGTGATGCTCAGATGCAGTTTTAGATAATTGGTAATTATAGTATTTCCAAAAGGGTTTATCCCTTACCAATTGATGTTTAAAGTGACATAACAACCCACGGTGTTTTGTAACACCTTGATTTACATGGAGTACAACCGTCATTTTGACCAATATCCCAATACCTTGGAAGGCCGAATCCCCTTATTGTATATCCATCTAATGACAGGATAGATATGCCACATCATATTCTGATCATCTCTTAGGGTAGGTGATCAGTATAATAATGAGAAAACCTCTTGTCTATATATGACTGTATATGTATTAATGGTGACTGTCACACTTTAATCAGAAACTCAAAATACATGCATCTCCTCCAACACACCCCTGAAGAAAGGATTGACTGTTTCCCGAAACGCGTGTGATTGGAGTGGGGATACTCTTGTTGTTTCCTACAATTTATATGCATGTAACTTCAGTTGTTGATTTTTATTGTTGTAACACCAATACTTGATTTTATGTACAAATAAATACATGTTTTTATACAACTTCATTGGAAGTAGTAGTTGCCTAAAAAGTCCCACCCAATTGCAGTGTGATGACGTGATGAAGAGAAGTGCTGGAGAGCCTGGACTGCAGCACTGGATCACTGCTCTCTACTAACACTAGATGTGTTGGCAAGGGATGTGTGGCGGTAGAGTCAGTGCACAAAAGGTGGTAGGTGGGAAAGGGGTAGGTGGAATTTATGAAGGGAAATTTTTCGACTGAAGATGGAAAGACTGGTTCCTTGCAGGCCCAGGCTCCATCACTTGAACACTGGTCTCAACTAGTGGAAGATCTGTTGACTAGGGCTATGTAATAGTGCAGAAAGCAAGAATAAAAAGGGCTTTGAGTGCCATTTTAAGAAAATGGTAAGTGGTTTGAAAGTGGATTTTTTTTTTTTTAGATGGAGAATAGTGAATTGTGGAACATTTCTTTAATATCCAGGACCCCATTTGCGGGCACTTGTAGAACACTTGCTTTTTATTACAAAGCTGCTTTTCCTTTATTAATGCTGGGAAGCACAGAGTTACATGTTTTACAAAGCAGGAACCGGTCCTTACGTTCTTTTAAAAATGGCTCTTGTTTATATGACAAGAGGCACTCGACCTCTGGTCTACCCTCCGCAGTACTTTTTTTTTAAAAGCCTTCATTCTTTGATCTCTTTTTCTATTCAGAGGAACATTATGTCTACCACAAGTAGTTTTTGAAGTCCCTAAATACATTAACTTATTTCACCTCTGCCAGGAGAGTAACACTAGCTGCACATCTTTTAGTCTTTGATCTTACAGTCCTGTAGACTTGGTGTTTGGCCTCCGAGTCGGTTCAGAAGCAGCGGTAGCTTGGTGCTTTATTGAGCCTCTCAGTGTGGGAAACGACACAAGAACACATCAGGTATGCCAAGAGTTCAACCAGAAAAGAACATAACATCTTCCCTGCACGGAAACAACATTATACGCACGTAAGTAAAGTCAAACAAAGTAGACCTACTTGTATTATACAATTTCAATAAGGATATAGGTTGAACTAGATGGACTTACTTGTGTCCTGTGTTATATAACTGTATGTAACTACAGTATATACCAAAGAAACTGAAAAAAAAAAAAAAGTTTCCAGTGGACACCCATTTTTCACATTTTCCTTTTTTTTCTTTCCAGAAGCAAGAGCTGCAATTACAGGGTATCTATTGGAGAACCATCTGCTCATGAAAATTAAATTACAGCGCATCTATTAAAATTGGTGATTAATTGACTAGAGGCTTCCAATTCAAATTACCAATTTTGCCAATTTTTTATGTAAACAGAGTGTTCTTTTTCTTCAATTGTTTTTATATAAAACCCAACCTGTTTTAGTTTTAATAGGAAATGGTTAAAACCCCTGCCGTATGTTTTTCACTTGGGAGATTTTCCTCAACTAGCCTGTAGGCATAATAGGAAATAGGATAAAATCTCTACAAGGTGAGTTTTTTTCACACAAATGGTAAGCTTACTGCCTTCTGAAAAGCGATGCAGCAGCGGCTGGCAGGCGCTCGGGAGGAACTACTGCCACCCGCTGACAACTTTTGTTTCTACAATTTAAATTTAATTAATACATTTTAAATTTCTGATTGGCAATTTTAGATTGTGGGACCACAATGCAACTGGGAGCCAAGCGTTTGATCACAACGGGAATGTTTGACAGGTGGTGATGCCTGCCAAGCTCTGCAGCCTGTGCTATAAATGCAACAGGCATAAATCAGAAACATCACAGCTGTGACACATGTACACCCCTATAAGGCTGTATTGTTAGAATTTGGGTGGACAGCCAGGGGGTGGTGAAAATGTGGCTCAGCCACCTGTTTTTTTTACCACCTCCTAGCTGCCTTGTGAAAGAAAGAGCCCTTAGATCGTTATCACCCTAACAAGTGTTCCCATTGGAGGATTTCTACAAGAAATGTTGTAATTGAATGGATGAAGATTGGGATATGCAAACCCCTACCTTGTAAAACTTCCCATTGAGTTTAAAATAGAAATGAAAGGCATACCATCTGGGTATATATAGATCAATATAAAATCATTATAAATATCATTTTCCCCTTTTTTATATGCATACACTCTGTTCTCAGCTAGTGGTGGAGATACGGCAGCACAATGATCTTTCCAGTAAAAGGCTGTGTGTGTGTGTTTGGGGGGTGGGGGGGAGGGTGTGTCAGGACAAGACTGCTCATTGGAAGAGAGTAGGCTTAGTTTCCAGCACAGCTATAGAACTGACCAGGCTGTGCTCTCATGCCTAGTGTGGTCCGTTTATGATAGTAAAGCTGGTGGACTGCAGGAACAGCAGGGATTTCACACCACAAAATCAATACAAAGAGAACAGGATACTTTCTCATATAGGTACATGGTACAGGAGGCACATATCAGGAATATGAAATGGTGGATTTATGTATTCTTTAGTAGTGGTGATTGAATCAGAATTACTGATTTACTCTCTTTTTTATTCATCCTGCTATATTCATGAAGATCTGTCTGATCTGCAGAGTCATTTAACTTGGAAATCCAGGCAATCGTTATTCCCAAATTATATAATTCTCTGTAAAGTGGGTGACTCTGCATACAAATTTTCAGGAGAGTCAAAAAAAGTGCAATTTGCCTGCTTTTGCAAATCGAATTGCTCATAGCTACTTATTGATAAAGATTGGTGTAACCAATCAGATTACTCCTGAGTCTGAATGTAATTACATGCTGTTTTTGTAACACAGTCATCTTTTCTAAAGCTGATTTTTCATTCAAAATCTTTATTGAATTTTGAAGTAGGAATTAAAAAACAAAGCCGATACAGGAGCTGTGGTAAATGAATTTGAGCTCCATACACTATATTACCAAAAGTGTTGGGCCGTCTGCCTTTACAGGCACATGAACTTTAATGGCATCCCAGTCTTAGTCCATAGGGTTCAATTTTTAGTTGGCCCACCCTTTGCAGCTATAACAGCTTCAACTCTTCTGGGAAGGCTGTCCACAAGGTTTAGGAGATTGTCTATGGGAATGTTTGACCATTCTTCCAGAAGCGCATTTGTGAGGTCAGACACTGATGTTAGACGAGAAGGCCTGGCTTGCAGTCTTTGCTCTATCTAATCCCAAAGGTGTTCCATCAGGTTGAGGTCAGGACTCTGTGCAGGCCAGTCAAGTTCCTCTACCCCAAACTCGCTCATCCATGTCTTTATGAACCTTGCTTTGATCACTTGTGTGCAGTCATGTTGGACCAGGAAGGGGCCCTCCCCACACTGTTCCCACAAAGTTAGGACCATTAAATTGTTCAAAATATCTTAGTATGCTGACGCCTTAAGAGTTCCCTTCACTGGCACTAAGGAGCCAAGCCTAACCCCTGAAACACAATCCCACACCATAATCCCCCTTCCACCAAAGTTTGGACCAGTGCAAAAGACAAGGTCCATATTGACATAGATGAGCAGGTTTGGGGTGGAGGAACTTGACTGGCCTGCATAGAGTGCTGACCTCAACTCTATAGAACACCATTGGGATGAATTAGAGTGAAGACTGCGAGCCAGGCCTTCTCGCCCACATGTATGGGATCTCTGAAGGAATTATGTTTCAAAGCCGCCTTTTGCATATACTGTATATGTAGCACCCTACAGGTAGGTGCTAGGTAAAAGTATAGTGGGCCTTGGCTGCCTAACAGCAGGGCCATGATTTCAGCTGGCTGTCATGTCTCCCAGGTGTTTCTGCGGAGAGGGGAGTCTCCCCACCGGCTCCATGAGAGGATTCTCATTGGGTAGTGGAGGAAACCAAATCAGAGACACACTCAGGCTTTTATCTACCCCAGAAGGCAGATTCTGCTGCAGAGGATTCTGGGAGTGGGTATAAGTTTTGAGGGAACGCATGATGCAGCATTTTTGGCAGGAAGCAGAGTCCCAGTAGGGAGAGTACGGCTGTCTCTCCTGCTGTCAGAAGGATCAGATGTCTCGGATGGCTGCCTGGGAATCCAGAGAGTGCTGAGTTGAGCTGCAGAGGGGATCCGGTGTGCCGAGGACAAGTGGAGGAAGAGGGGTTCAGCTCCAGTAGAGTGGACCACTGCAGAGAAGGTTCCAGGGATCCAGGAGTCAGCTAGCTGTAAAGGGGGAGCCTAGTCAGAGGACCCTGAAGTGTTAGAGGGGGTACATATTCAGAGGACCCTGAAGTGTGAAAGGGGGCACGAGTGGTGTGGCCCTAAAGAGTCAGTGTACAGTGTACAGAGTTAAGAGTTGCAGCAGCACAAGCAGTGACAAGTAGCCACCTCAGTCAGTGAAGGGCTGGAGGGAGCTGTTCAGTGACTTTGGAGCTAAATCGAGTGTCAGGAGTCAAGTGTTCTACAGTCCGGGATCTTCTAAGTTAACTAACAAGTTAAAGTCGAGGTTCCAGCACAATTTCAGCATAACAGTATCTTTGAACGCCAGGAAGTGCTGGTCGGCATTCAGCTGGCATCAAGACAGCGCTAACGGGCATTTTTGTACAAAGTCCCAGTTAAACCTAGTTGAGCCAGAGGAGTATCCCACTCATTCCCTTCTCCCATCCCCAATATACAATAAAACAAAACAAACCAAAGATGCCAGAATGATCATTGTCTCAGTTCTTACACCTGGGTTCACAACTTAAATGTGTTGGAAGTGTTACCGGTACTAATGGCACACCCACCTCAGGCCCAAGGCCTGGAAACATTGCTACATATACATATATATTTTTAGCCCACACATACCCTTTAAGGACAACTACCACTAACTTTTGTGTACCTTATGGGTTAAAGATGAACTCTGGGCAGATATGTAAAAACACCATTTACTGTAGTTGTGTATCCCTTTATAAATAATAAAATATATTTTGACACAAAGCAAGTGTATGTATCTAAATCTGTAATGATATCAGCTTCCTACATCTCCTATACAGCTTAGTCTGGGATAGGGTGGGGCAGTCTAAGAATCAAATGTATGCATATTTGCTGAAATGGATGAGGACGGACAAGGGGGGGGGGGGGGGGTCGGGTAGATTACTGTCCAATCAGAAGAGTCAAGGTAGTATTAATTTATTTCCTAACCACTTCAATGCCAAGTACTTTTACCCCATTCCTGCCCAGGCCAATTTTCAGCTTTCAGAGCGGCTGCATTTTGAATGACAATTGCACAGGTATGCAACACTGTACCCAACCAAAATTTTTATCATTTTGTTAACACAACTAGAGATTTCTTTCGGTGGTATTTAATCACCATTGAGTTTTTTATTTTTTGCTAAATAAACAAAAAGGCCAAAAATGTTGAAAAAAAAAACGCTTTTTTCTTTGTTTTGGTTATAAAATTTTGCAAATAAATAATTGTTCTGCATAATTTTACGCCAAAATGTATTCTGCTGCATTTCTTTGGTGAGAATAACACAAATTAGTGTATGTTATTGAGTCTGTTGGAAAGTTTTGAAATCCACAAACTAAGGTATATATATCTGAAAATTGATCAATCTGATGTACTGGCTGCCTATTTCATTTCTTGAGGCCTAAAAATGTCAGGGCAGTACAAATATCCCCTAAATTACCCCTTTTTGCAAAGTAGACAGTCCCAAGGTATTTAGTAAGAAACATGGCCGGTTTTTTGAAGTTATACATTTTTGTCATCATTTTTTGGAAAATATCCTTTTTTTTTTTTTACATACTGTCTCCAGTGAAGTACAGCATCATCATATAACTGGTGTGGTGGTGATCAGGGACACTGACATTATTTTTAATTTTAATTTTTATTACGTTTTTCTTTATTACTATTTTTTTTAACACACTGTGACCAGAGCAATATAATGTTACCACAGTAACATTATACTAATTTGGGAAAGTGATCTGGACTGTTTTTTTTTTTTTTACACACCATGATTGCTTATATCAGTGAATTTCATTGCTATAAGCAAGCATTTTACTGAATGAAACTGATTCATTCCATATGTTTTTTTTTGTGATTAGCTGTGATTAGACAGAGCTAATCACATTGTACACATGGGCTGAGATTGGCCCAGTCTCTACCATGTGATCACATTGAACAATCACAGCTAACAACACAATTTTACACAATGGTTGGCTTGAAAGGAAGCCATCCATTGTTTACAACTGTCATGTGATCTGCTGTGATTGATCACAGCAGTCACATGGTACCGCTAGCCCATGACAGAACCTGCCGCTGTGTGACCCCTTCCACTCAGAAGGAGAAAGCATCTGCCTGGCTGTCAATCTGCTATAGGCCGGGTGGGAAAGTGTTAAAGCAACTGCTATGTCAAAAAAAAAAGACAAATACACAATACTGCCAGTAAATAAAAAAGTGTTGGTACAGTTGAATGCCTGGCCCCCACCTCTCCTCCTTCTCTGAGTACAGTGGTTCCTTCTGCTGACTGGTGGCCCCCACATCCCTTCCTTCCCTGAGTACAGTGGTTCCTTCTGCTGACCGACCACTATATTACTACTGGATCCTGTAGTGATGTATAGGTCAGACAGAAGAAGGTCAGAAAGCAGAGACTCAGGCATCCAAAACTCCCGACAGGACTGGATATTTCTTTTTTCATAACCATTGTCCAGTTCTTTATCCAAATCTTCAAGGTGTGTTGAATACCTACACTATGACCTATGCTACCAGACCCTATGTCTTGTAGTGGAGTAGATATTGGGCACACCCAGAAGGGTTGGTTATCTGCAGCAGCACAGAGCAGACTTTTAAGACACAGACCACTAACAAGGTGAGTATAAATCTTCTTTATAAAGAGCTAGTAGAGTTGCTAATGATCCAAGGAATAAGCCTAATAGAAGGTCTTTTGCTTTAAATCTGGTCAGACATGATACACATGTGGGTAGATGCAGTGTGATGCGGCAGGCAGAAAACACACTGAGTCCAAGTGCAGTAACAGGAATATATTGTAACAGAAGTAAAAGCAATACACAACAGACCGGGAAGGAAGGCAAACAAATTGGTATACTGGCACAAGAAAAAGAAAGGGAATCCAACAGTTTCTACCATACACAGTAAAAATGTCAAATGCACATATACACATATACACATGAAAAGTCCATTAAGAGTCCATATGTATATAAAGTCCTTGGGCACCAAAGGCTGCTCTGCCACAAGTGAGAAGAGAACTTGTAGGGTACTGTAGAATGAAGACAGGCGCCACTGTAAGTGCAGTATGGAAAGTTTAATAAAATTAATCAATACACACCAATATACTCACAATGAGCAGGTGAAAGAAGGCAGTGTATAACATATTAAAAGGTCCGTCCGTGAGGTGGGTTCGTCCGGGTGCCACAAACAGTCAACAGTAATCCGCTGTAGCCGATGGATGTCGGCACTTCCTAGATCCTGGGGACACAGAGGTGGACTTTCAGCGACACTCCCCTGGTCGTGACGTGATGACGTAGGCAGGCGACACGTTGTCGGGCCTGGAGGCCTGAGGAAGGAGCGCATGCTCCGACAACGCGTCGCCTGCCTATGTCATCAAGTCCCTGCGTCACGACCGAGGGAGTGTCGCCGGAAGTCCACCTCTGTGTCCACAGGATCTAGAAAGTGCCGACATCCATCGGCTACAGCGGATTACTGTTGACTGTTTGTGGCCCCCGGACGAACCCACCTCACGGACGGACCTTTTAATATGTTATACACTGCCTTCTTTCACCTGCTCATTGTGAGTATATTGGTGTGTATTGATTAATTTTATTAAACTTTCCTTACTGCACTTAGAGTGGCGCCTGTCTTCCTTCTACGGGAAGGAAGGCAACCTGTCCGGGAACACTCACAAGTTGTAACAGTGATGAGACAGTAGATTGAAGACTCAGAGTAGCCGACAGTGTCTGCCATGAGGAGTGGAATGCGGCCTGGTCAGACCATTTCAAAATGGGGAGACTTCCATGAAAGATGGCGTGTCCTAACACTTTCTCTACTCCTCCGAAAACCCCCTCTGATACCAAGCACTGTCCCTGACAGGTGGGCATCCTGTCCCCACACTAACACTCCCAAAAATGTGCGCCAGGGTCTTAAATAGACTCTACCTGACACAAGATGGCTGCCCAAAGTCACATGGGATGCCAGCATTCAAATGGATAGCTGCCTCCCAATGACCGAAGAAACTATAGAGGAACTAGGTCCCCCTTAAAGCGGAGTTCCAGCCATTCACTCACCTGTCCAACGGTCCAGCGATGCGGCCGCCCGAAGCCTCGATCCTCTCCCTCGGCGCCGGCATCACTGCTGTGGGCACCCGGCTGTGATAGTTTACGGCTTCACAGCCGGGTACCCACTGCGCATGCGCGAGTCGCGTTGCGCGTCTTGATTGGCCGGCAATCTTCTGGGACCTCTGACGTGTCCCAGAAGATTGCAGGGAGGGAGGGGGAGAGGAGAACTTCCATTCAGGGCGCCGCGGCGCTCCGAGCGGAAGTGGGAGCGGGTACCTGTCAAAACTAGGTACCCGCCCCCCCCCCCCAAAAAAAATGACATGCCAAATGTGGCATGTCAGGGGGTCAGGACTCCCTAAAGCAGAAGTTCCATTTTTGGGTGGAACTCCGCTTTAACTTCCTCCCCCATCTGCATTGCTGCTTTGGAGCAGTAAATAAACTGTACCTGCCTACACACAGGCCGCCCAATGAGATGACATAGAAATGACAACAACCCATTTTATAAGGAACGATCTAAGTTGACTGTCCTTTTCCCAACAATAAGCAGCAACCCGCTGTATCTACCAGCACCACTAATTCTACTCTTCTCCAGTCCATTCTCATGTGCCAGAATGATCTGTCCAGTAGAACATTCCTGTTTCTGGACTTGCTAACAAATCCCAGTGACCAAAGGTGGTTGGATCATGCATTCACATCTGCCCCTGTAGGCTATAGGTGTGCACATGGGGAGAGTAAAGTACAATCATTGTGCAGTAGTACTCAGCAGGAAGTATCAAGCGTAAACACTTATTGAGAAGATTGTTTACCCTAAAGTATGAGTAAACCAAATTACTAAAATCATATAAGCTTACACATGCTAAAATAATTTCAAAAAATGTTTTCAATATTTTTAAATCTGCAACCTTCATCAAATTAATACCCAATAATCCTGATGTAAAGGTCAGCGTTCTGCAATCTCAAGTTAAGGGTATCAACCCTCTGTCCCTTTCTCCCATTTGAGCTTCAGCATTCTTATGCATTTTTACAAGGCTCCAATGGAGACTACAAGTGGCTCATTCAACACACATTATGCAGACATGCCCTGCTGCTGTCACAGCCAGGCAAGCCGCCATGAGAATGCCAAACAGCCATTACTGGAGTGCATGCATGCTGTAAAGACGCTGTTTATGATATGTGGTGCTTGAGCATGCAGAATGCCTTTCAGTTAGGGTTTATATCTTCTTTAAACTGATTACATTAGCATAATAATGTAAAAATACTGTAAAAACTCTTTCCTTAAAGTACCTGAAGTTTGAAAGATTACATGTAGAGATAGAGTTATTATATAGAGAAGCATTTTGGCCTAGCCCACGAAAAGTAAAAGTTACTAAATTGTAATGCATTGGGAAAGACCCCTGTAGCACATATGTTAGTTCAATTCACCTTGCTGAACAACTGAACTTCTCACTCCATTCGTGTTCCGAAACTAACATTATTAACATTGTCCCATTTCTCTGTTTAGATGCCGCTTCTGAGAAAAACAATCTGAACAGCACAGTTGGATGTTGTAGGTTTTGTATTCTTGTTGATTTCCAGTAACAGGTGCTGAAGTAAATAACAGATTTTTCTAGCTTTTATCTTTTGCTTCTTCTGAAGACTGTGGGGCCAGTGGGCCAACATATCCAACTACATTTCTTCATACTCATTTCTATCCATTGGAATTTCAAGGTGCTTCTGGGCCAGCTGGGAGATGCATTTCCACCAGGATGTTCTTGAAACTCAAACCAGAGCTTCCCATTCAGCCGCAACTTACCGCTCACAGCCTAAATTGCTAACTGAATTGATTGTGGAAGACTTTCAGATTATAAATTAAATAGGCTTTGTGAATAGCCAGTTGGGCAATTTGGTTTCTGATTCAGCAAAGGGCAAGGATTCAGTTCCAGAACTCCTTGTTTAAAACCACTTGCCGACTGCCGCATGACTATTTACGTCGGCAGTCAGCCCCTCACAGGCAAAGCGACGTAGGGCTACGTCACTAGCCTGTAAGGGTTTTGGGAGTGAGCGCGCGCCGCCGGATGTGCACTCCCGCGCGGTCATGGACCCCCCGTGCGTGTGCCCGGCGGCACTCGCGATCGTCCGTGACAGCGAGAGAAAGGCAGGCGGCTAGTGTAAAAGCTGCCTGTCATTCTTCCTTGTGTATGGATGGTGATCAAACGGTTCTACTATGTAGGACCGTTGATCACTGTTCTTACACATCAAGCCACAGCCAATCACAGTTAGAAGCACGCCCCTAGGACACACTTAACCTCTCCCTCTCCAATACAGTTAACGCCTTCACTGCCAGTGTCATTTTTACAGTAACAGTGCATATGTATAGAACTGATTACTGCAGTAATGTCACTGGTAACCCCAAAAGTGTCAAAAATGTCAGTCAAGGGTCCGATCTGTCTGCCCCAATGTCGCAGTCCCGCAAAAAAAATTGCAGATCGCCGCCATTACGCGTTAAAAAAAAAAACAACAAAAATGACAAAAATCTTTCCCTTTGTTAGTAAACGCAATATTTTTTGCACAAACCAATCAAAATACGCTTTTTGGGATTTTTTTTACCAAACATATGGTAAAAAAAAATGGCCTAACATGTTAAAAAAATTTGATTTTTACATTTTTTTGGGGAATTTCATATAAAAAAAATTTGAAAAATATTGTTATTTTTGCAAAATTGACGCTCTTTTTTTGTTTATAGCGCATGATCAAAAAATTGAACAGGTGATCAAATACCACCAAAAGAAAGCTCTGTTTGTGGGAAAAAAAGGACGCCAAATTCGTGTAGGTACAGCGTCGCACGACCGCCCAATTGTCCGTTAAAGCCACGCAGTGCCGAATCGCAAAATAGGCCCTGGTCAGGAAGGGGGTAAAATCTTCCGGGGCTTAAGTGGTTAATGCAATGTTTGCTTTCATGGAGCTAGTCAGTTAACACTGTAGTTTGCTATTTTGCCTCAGTTCCTGAGGTTTCATTTGTCATATTATCTGCTAGCCACTTCGGATTGGCATGATGGCATGTAATCCAGACTAAGGCAGGCCATAAACAGTGCCAATTTCTTTCCTGCAAATAAATTTGCACGATTTCCCTATCAACACAGACAGTGCTGACAGGGGATACCCTCCTGCCAAGACATTGTATTCTCCCTGGTGATTGGTCGGGGGGCACAGGGGGGCGGGGGGAGCTTTTCTTGCAGGGAGAAGACAGTAATTATTGCTAGCGGCTATAGCAGCTGCTAACAATAATCGAAAATAAATCGACCAATGTGGTACATTCAGCCTGCCCATACACGGTTCGAATCTCGGCCTGTTCCTGTTGAAACGGCCAGGATTCGAACCATCCAATATACATAATGTATTATAAGATATTATTGAACATGGGTTTAGAACTAAGGTTTTGTATACACAATTTTCCTATGATGTATAATCCTGTCCTGTTCTGTTCTTTTGATGATTTATCACGTTGTTTAGGTGATATCCAGGCTGAACAAAATCTAGACTCTTTTCATCAAAACATGTCTGGGCTCACACCTTAATATTGTATGAGAATTAGTTTTGAACCCATACTGTAATTAATAATATCTTCGAAAGATTAATGTATATTGTATGATGGATATATCATACTGAAACCACATATTTTAACCCTTTGCTGATGGCCTATCGCATATTTACTGCAGCAGGTCTGGTCTATTGTGCAAAATCATGCATCTGTATGTTATTTTGTGCAATAGCCACTGGATGGGGGGTTCACGTCCCGCCGGAGGCGCGATCGCACACTGATTGGACACAGGAGATGCCAATCGGCTGGTCCGGCAGACACGATGTCTGTTGGCCATCCGCGATCATTCCTGCGAGAGGCAGAACGGCAATCTGCCTATGTTAACAAGGCAGATCACTCTGACAGGGGAGAATGGAGATAGAGATCTTGTGTTCCTGTTAAGCAGGAACCAGTGCCCTCTTAAGGGCATTAAAGGGCCCCAGGCAATGCAGTGCACTGGGGCCCTGCCTACACAATCACCCATGAGAATAAAATGCAAATTATCAATAAGGCTATATTTATTGGTACAGCAGTGCCAGGCCAATGACAGCTTCCGAGTTTGGCGGCTGGGTCCGGTGAACACACTCACGGACAGGAGTCAGACTTGACTGTCCTGTGTGTGCCTTATACCGTGGAGGCAGGCAGACATTCCTGAAGTTGTGGGCTCCCCCTCCACGGCCCAAGTGACCTGACAGCAGGGCGGGGCTGACAGGCGCTTGCCACCTGCTAAGTTCGTCGGCAGGATGCACACGGGAATGTGGTCTGATGCTTGGCTGGGGCTGGGTTGCTGGGCACATGGGGCCACCGGGCAACTTCCCAGCATGCCCATTTGGTAAAATGACCCTGGCAGGAACGTGGATGTCTTCCCCCAGTCAGAAAACCCCCCACAGAGTTAGAAAACACCCCCTAGGGACACATTTAACTCTTTGATATCCCCTGATGTTAACCGCTTCCCCGTCAGTGTCATTAGTACAGTGCATATTTTTAGCACTGATCACTGTATTAGTGTCATTGGTCCCCAAAAAAGTGTCAAAAGTGTCAGTTAGGTGTCCGATTTTTCCGCCGCAATGTTACAGTCCTGCTAAAAATTGCTGATTGCCGCCATTACTAGTAACAAAATAAATAAATAAAAATTGCACAAAAATATCCCATCATTTGTAGATGCTAAAACTTTTGTGCAAACCAATCAATATACGCTTTTTGTTGTTTTTTTTTTACCAAAAATATGTCTATATATTGAATATATATTGGTCTAAATTTATGAAGAAATTAGATTTTTTAAATTTTTTTATTGTATATGTTTTATAGCAAAACGTAAAAGAAAAATATTGTTTCTTTTTCAAAATTGTCTGTCTTATTTTGTTTATAGTGCAAAAAATAAAAATGGCAGAGGTGATCAAATACCAACAAAAGAAAGCTCTATTTGTGGAAAAAAATGCATACATTTTATTTTGGCACAGCGTCACACGTCCACGCAATTGTCAGTTAAAGTAACGAAGTTCCACATTGCAAACAATGGCCTGGTCATTAGGGGGGTAAAACCGTCCAGGAGTGAAGTGATTAGGATATCAATGTTAATTACTTTTAACCATGTACAAAATGATATGTTTAATGTTTGGTTGCTGCCTCAAAGTCCCAAGGTGTATTGGTAATGTGCTTTATTATCCGTTTAGGGATGTGGAAGCCCCATGCTCTTCGAGAGGGTTCTTTTTCCAGTTTTTTGTTAATAAATCATTTAAAAGAATAAAAGTAAAAGAGTTACTTATTCCTTATCCACCTGACTAACCATGAGACAGTTGATGCATATGGGCTCATTCTGGGGGTCCTACTTGTTACCTACAAGGCCTGATTGAGTGGAGGCACTTCCAGCAGCTTTTAAAGTGGTCCTAAAGGCTCAAAGTTTTTTACTTCATGCATTCTATCTCTAGCTATACTCTTCGGGGACTCTCCCTCCTCATTGGCTTTCTATCTTTACTTAATAAACAGGCAAAAAATTTGGGGGAGCATACCCATGTATTTCTAAAGCTGCTGCAGCTATGAACCAAAAGACATGTATATTAAAAAAGAATAGTGCGCAAATGCAAAAGAAATAACTACCAAATCTGAAGACAATCCATAAATAAAAATGGGGGTTTGGTCCCACCATATGGCCATATCGTGCTCAAGCCCACTACTGCGTCAAAGTACCCCATTATCAGTGGGTCCTACACTATCCATGAAAAAGAGATGAATCCAGCCATTCTAACCCTTGGAGATAATACTCCTTGCTGGGAAGGATGTGCAAATGCACTACAGGGGACTCCTCCTATATCCAATTGATGGTGGACACTGATTGAGTACAGGTGTGTGTGGGGGGGTGGGGAGGGTTGCTCAACCTCGATAGTCTGGTCAGACCGAATACATAATAAACAGGCAAAAAATTTGGGGGAGCATACCCATGTATTTCTAAAGCTGCTGCAGCTATGAACCAAAAGACATGTATATTAAAAAAGAATAGTGCGCAAATGCAAAAGAAATAACTACCAAATCTGAAGACAATCCATAAATAAAAATGGGGGTTTGGTCCCACCATATGGCCATATCGTGCTCAAGCCCACTACTGCGTCAAAGTACCCCATTATCAGTGGGTCCTACACTATCCATGAAAAAGAGATGAATCCAGCCATTCTAACCCTTGGAGATAATACTCCTTGCTGGGAAGGATGTGCAAATGCACTACAGGGGACTCCTCCTATATCCAATTGATGGTGGACACTGATTGAGTACAGGTGTGTGGGGGGGTGGGGAGGGTTGCTCAACCTCGATAGTCTGGTCAGACCGAATACATAATAAACAGGCAAAAAATTTGGGGGAGCATCCCCATGTATTTCTAAAGCTGCTGCAGCTATGAACCAAAAGACATGTATATTAAAAAAGAATAGTGCGCAAATGCAAAAGAAATAACTACCAAATCTGAAGACAATCCATAAATAAAAATGGGGGTTTGGTCCCACCATATGGCCATATCGTGCTCAAGCCCACTACTGCGTCAAAGTACCCCATTATCAGTGGGTCCTACACTATCCATGAAAAAGAGATGAATCCAGCCATTCTAACCCTTGGAGATAATACTCCTTGCTGGGAAGGATGTGCAAATGCACTACAGGGGACTCCTCCTATATCCAATTGATGGTGGACACTGATTGAGTACAGGTGTGTGTGGGGGGGTGGGGAGGGTTGCTCAACCTCGATAGTCTGGTCAGACCGAATACATAATAAACAGGCAAAAAATTTGGGGGAGCATACCCATGTATTTCTAAAGCTGCTGCAGCTATGAACCAAAAGACATGTATATTAAAAAAGTATAGTGCGCAAATGCAAAAGAAATAACTACCAAATCTGAAGACAATCCATAAATAAAAATGGGGGTTTGGTCCCACCATATGGCCATATCGTGCTCAAGCCCACTACTGCGTCAAAGTACCCCATTATCAGTGGGTCCTACACTATCCATGAAAAAGAGATGAATCCAGCCATTCTAACCCTTGGAGATAATACTCCTTGCTGGGAAGGATGTGCAAATGCACTACAGGGGACTCCTCCTATATCCAATTGATGGTGGACACTGATTGAGTACAGGTGTGTGTGGGGGGGTGGGGAGGGTTGCTCAACCTCGATAGTCTGGTCAGACCGAATACATAATAAACAGGCAAAAAATTTGGGGGAGCATACCCATGTATTTCTAAAGCTGCTGCAGCTATGAACCAAAAGACATGTATATTAAAAAAGAATAGTGCGCAAATGCAAAAGAAATAACTACCAAATCTGAAGACAATCCATAAATAAAAATGGGGGTTTGGTCCCACCATATGGCCTTATCGTGCTCAAGCCCACTACTGCGTCAAAGTACCCCATTATCAGTGGGTCCTACACTATCCATGAAAAAGAGATGAATCCAGCCATTCTAACCCTTGGAGATAATACTCCTTGCTGGGAAGGATGTGCAAATGCACTACAGGGGACTCCTCCTATATCCAATTGATGGTGGACACTGATTGAGTACAGGTGTGTGTGGGGGGGTGGGGAGGGTTGCTCAACCTCGATAGTCTGGTCAGACCGAATACATAATAAACAGGCAAAAAAATTGGGGGAGCATACCCATGTATTTCTAAAGCTGCTGCAGCTATGAACCAAAAGACATGTATATTAAAAAAGAATAGTGCGCAAATGCAAAAGAAATAACTACCAAATCTGAAGACAATCCATAAATAAAAATGGGGGTTTGGTCCCACCATATGGCCATATCGTGCTCAAGCCCACTACTGCGTCAAAGTACCCCATTATCAGTGGGTCCTACACTATCCATGAAAAAGAGATGAATCCAGCCATTCTAACCCTTGGAGATAATACTCCTTGCTGGGAAGGATGTGCAAATGCACTACAGGGGACTCCTCCTATATCCAATTGATGGTGGACACTGATTGAGTACAGGTGTGTGTGGGGGGGTGGGGAGGGTTGCTCAACCTCGATAGTCTGGTCAGACCGAATACAGACCAGCAACCCTCCCCACCCCCCCACACACACCTGTACTCAATCAGTGTCCACCATCAATTGGATATAGGAGGAGTCCCCTGTAGTGCATTTGCACATCCTTCCCAGCAAGGAGTATTATCTCCAAGGGTTAGAATGGCTGGATTCATCTCTTTTTCATGGATAGTGTAGGACCCACTGATAATGGGGTACTTTGACGCAGTAGTGGGCTTGAGCACGATATGGCCATATGGTGGGACCAAACCCCCATTTTTATTTATGGATTGTCTTCAGATTTGGTAGTTATTTCTTTTGCATTTGCGCACTATTCTTTTTTAATATACATGTCTTTTGGTTCATAGCTGCAGCAGCTTTAGAAATACATGGGTATGCTCCCCCAAATTTTTTGCCTGTTTATTATGTATTCGGTCTGACCAGACTATCGAGGTTGAGCAACCCTCCCCACCCCCCCACACACACCTGTACTCAATCAGTGTCCACCATCAATTGGATATAGGAGGAGTCCCCTGTAGTGCATTTGCACATCCTTCCCAGCAAGGAGTATTATCTCCAAGGGTTAGAATGGCTGGATTCATCTCTTTTTTATGGATAGTGTAGGACCCACTGATAATGGGGTACTTTGACGCAGTAGTGGGCTTGAGCACGATATGGCCATATGGTGGGACCAAACCCCCATTTTTATTTATGGATTGTCTTCAGATTTGGTAGTTATTTCTTTTGCATTTGCGCACTATTCTTTTTTAATATTTCTATCTTTACTGTCTGGGGATTCTCTCTCCTCATTGGCTAAGACAACAGCGGGAGCCATTGGCAGGGGACCTGAAAAGAAGAGGATTGGGGCTGCTCTGTGCAATAGCACTGCACAGAGCAAGTAAGTATGACATGTTTGTTATTATTTAATTTTTTTAAAACTGCCTTTAATAACACCTTAAAGAAGCAGTCAGAACGGCTCCCAATTTGTGGAGAATTGGCTCATTCCATTACCATATGTAAGTACATAACTACAACATCCATAAGAAAGGTTAAACAACATACAAAGTGAGCCACACATTATTTAACAAAAAAGTAATTTATATATATCATCTATACTGCGCAGCCAAGAAGTTCACTCTTCTAAATACTTCTCTCTTTCTTGGATCTATCCCCGCTAACTTTTAAAGTGTTCGGAAGATAGTTAACTAGTGTTTAATCATTTTTATTTAAATTTAGGTTACAAAAGATCTGGTCTAGTTTGCCTCACCTTTGACCAGCACCCAATCTTGTGATCCTCTACTTTCACACAGGTTCTAAGCACTTAATTTTTCTGAAAACCTAAATTATGCTTATGCATCATAAGTGGAATTTTACCCGATAAACCTTTTATCTTGGGCCGTATGCACACAGACATGGAGTCTGAAAATGTCCTGAGCATATCTTGGCTACGGTGAGGTACATATACCACATACAACCTGCTGTAAAAGTGATGCAGACACAGTCTTGTAAGTGCCAATACTTCAATGCATTGGCGTTTACCCACATATGCACATTAGACACATTTTTTGAACATGAATTTTTTTATTGGGAAAATACGTTATAGATGCATGCAGTAAATGCTAATGCACTGAAACATTAATTTTATGACAGGCTGTATAAGGCACTTGTGGCTCCCTGGGCAAAGGAATCATCTGGAAATGTTATGCCCAACATATTTTCAGCTTCTCAGCATCCATGTGCATGAGGCCTTACATCTCACACTACATTCCAGATGTTTTTAAAGATTGTTCACATGATTTTTCATTATACTCATTTTATATGCAACCATATACATACATGTGGATGAAAAACATTTTGATTTATTGATTATGATGTAGGTCAAAGATGAAGAGGTAGCATAGGAATATGATGTTCTGAACAAGGAATTCAGTGTGCCTGCCTGGGTGTGCGATGTGGCAGAATGTGTAAATTAAATGCAAAAGTGCAGCGCTAAGTGAATAATGTACATAAAATCATAAAATATATCAATACACAATCTCAAAACCTCAAGCAGTGATCAAAAATGCGATATATATTACATAAAAAAACATATATACACATCTCCATAGAAAATGTGCATGAATGAATAGAAAAGTGAAAGTTACATAAATAGTGATAAAAGTCCAAATTGAGAGACAAAAGGAAGAAAATGATCTTGTTGGAAACTAATGGATGAAAGCAGCAGACATGGATCACAGAAAGCCCTCCAAACCCAGCACGTCAGCATATCACACAACCCGAGTGCAGCAGGTGGGCTCTTACCAGAATATAATGTTCCCCTATTAAAATAGTCAAAAAACGCTTGATGTAGTATGCAAGGATCTGTCACTTCAATGCAGCAGTTGCTCAGTTTGCAGGTATTAACAATGTGACTCCACAAACCGCCACTCCCGAAGTAAACATTGTTTACAGGAGTAGGCAATACTCAGAATGCTCAGTGTATTATTACCATAGAAAAGAAGAGAAAACTGTCCATAGTGAAGATCAGTAGGAAAAAATACAGGTCTTCTTGTATGTTAACCCAAAAATTCAGTGTTCCAAAATCAAAGATGGCCACCGCAAGTTGTACATGCATGCTGACAGGTGTTCTGCCTCCACCCTATTTTATTATATCTTTTAATGTGACAACACTGAAGAAATGACACTTTGCTACAATGTAAAGTAGTGGGTGTACAGCTCGTATAACAGTATAAATTTGCTGTCCCCTCAAAATAACTCAACATTCAACCATTATTTTATTGTCTAAACTGCAGGCAACAAACGTGACTACACCCCTAAGTGGAAATGTCCAAATTGGGCCCAAAGTGTTAATATTTTGTGTGGCCACCATTATTTTCTAGCACTGCCTTAACCCTCTTCCTGTCCCCTCAAAATAACTCAACACACAGCCATTAATGTCTAAACCGCTGGCAACAAAGTTGAGTACACCCCTAAGTGAAAATGTCAAAATTGGGGCCCAATTAGCCATTTTCCCTCCCTGGTGTCATGTGACTTGTTAGTGTTAGAAGGTCTGAGGTGTGAATGGGGAGCAGTTGTGTTAAATTTGGTGTTATCGCTCTCACTCTCTCATACTGGTCACTGGAAGTTCAACATGGCACCTCATGGTAAAGAACTCTCTGAGGATCTAAAAAAAGGATTATTGCTCTACATAAAGATGGCCGAGGCTATAAGAAGATTACCAAGACGCTGAAACTGAGCTGCAGCACAGTGGCCAAGACCATACAGTGGTTTACCAGGACAGGTTTCACTCAGAACAGGCCTCGCCATGGTCAACCAAAGAAGTTGAGTGCACGAGCTCAGGGTCATATCCAGAGGTTGTCTTTGGGAAATAGATGTATGAGTGCTGCCAGCATTGCTGCAGAGGTTGAAGGGGTGGGGGTCAGCCTGTCAGTGCTCAGACCATACGCCGCACACTGCATCAAATTGGTCTACATAACTGTCGTCCCAGAAGGAAGCCTCTTCTAAAGATGATGCACAAGAAAGCCCACGAACAGTTTGCTGAAGACAAGCAGACTAAGGACATGAAATACTGGAACCATGTCCTATGATCTGATGAGACCAAGATAAACTTATTTGGTTCAGATGGTGTCAAACATGTGTGGTGGCAACCAGGTGAGGAGTACAAAGAGAAGTGTGTCTTGCCTACAGTCAAGCATGGTGGTGGGAGTGTCAAGGTCTGAGGCTGCATGAGTGCTGCCGACACTGGGGAGCTACAGTTCATTGAGGGGACCATGAATGCCAACATGTACTGTGATATACTGAAGAAGAGCATGATCTCTTCCCTTCGGAAACTGGGCCACAGGGCAGTATTCCAACATGATAACAACCCCAAACACGCCTCCAAGATAACCACTGCCTTGCTAAAGAAGCTGAGGGTAAAGGTGATGGACTGGCCAAGCATGTCTCCACACCTAAACCCTATTGAGCATCTGTGGGGCATCCTCAAATGGGAGGTGAAGGAGCGCAAGGTCTCTAACATCCATCAGCTCCATGATGTCGTCATGGAGGAGTGGAAGAGGACTCCAGTGGCAACCTGTGAAGCTCTGGTGAACACCATGCCCAAGAGGGTTAAGGCAGTGCTAGAAAATAAAGGTGGCAACACAAAATCTTGACACTTTGGGCCCAATTTGGACATTTTGAGTTAGGGATGTACTCACTTTTGTTGCCTGCGGTTTAGATATTAATGGCTGTGTGTTGAGTTATTTTGAGGGGACAGCAATTTTACACTGTTATACAAGCTGTGCACTCACTGCTTTACATTGTAACACAGTTTTACATAAAAATATATATTAAAATATTTACAAAAATGTGAGGGACTGTACTCACTTTTGTGGGATACTGTATGTATATTCATAGTCACTTTTTGATGTAGCTATTGGCCTTGCACCAATTGTCTCGCATGCCTCACTAAGGTTGTCCATTATAAGGATGAACCAACATTGAGGCAAGCCCAGAAGGCAGGGGGAAATGTCCTGGAAGTTACACATCTCCGTAAAAAACCCATAAGAAGGTGTATGACAGCCTCAGCCTGGGTCCAACCAGTTTGGGTCACAGGAGGCAGGGGGGCCAGAGCCAAGAGCAGCTTCATGAACTGAATCCATGATTTGCATATTGTAGCACTTTAGTTTCGGAGGTTCACAGAAATATTATCATAGTATGTGATTTTTCTCAGATACGTTTTTGCCTACTACTTTTACACTACTTAACTTTAATATGTATTAAAAATAAGTAGTGTTCTGTCACCATAAACAATCAATCAGAATTCAGAACCTATACTACATGATATGCTTATCTGAGGACATTTGAAGATCATTGCCAAGCACAAACTGAAACCCTCCGACATGACGCCTGGAAGAATGACAATAGACTAGTACTTGTGTAATCAACGCTTATGTGAGTAATGACAGCAAATGATTTGACAAGTCATGTACACAGATGTCATATAAAATGAAGGGAGATAATCAAGGAAAGACAATAAACAAAACGTTTTTTATACCAAGATGGATTACAGCTAATTATAGGTGCTGCTCAATGTGACTTATATCAGGATCATTTTTAAAGCTATAACTCCCTGGTTAGCTTTCCAAGGATGTGGATTTCTTTTTTTTTTTGGTAGGCTTCTTCTTTGTGTCTTACCAGAAAAAAATAAGGGGAATTCACCCAGGAAATAACAGCCTGTCTGCATAGATTTATGGCAGAGTGTATTAATTGACTTTGTTAACATTTGCATTTCTTTAGCGCTGACCTTTAAATTGAGCCACTTGACTTCTGGAGAGTATTTTTGGAAGATAGCCTTTTAACCCAGATGGATCCATGAAATGTTAACATGCAAATAGTTAATCATCCATGCATACATATTTATTCAAGTGTTTTGGAAGATGTCACTGAAACAGCACGGGACTTAAAGAGGTAGCAGGAGACATAATAATTATTATTATAATACAGAATTTATATAGCGCCAACAGTTTGCACAGTGCTTTACAATGTGGGGGGGTGATGGGGGGGGGGGGTGTTCGGTGGGCCAGTACAATTGCAAAATGGTTTAATACAGAAGGGAAAGGAGGGCCCTGCTTGTGGAGCTTACAATCTAAAGGGATGGGGGGTGGTACAAAAGGTAATAGCTGCGGGGGAGAATCTGATGGAGGTGGCTCGGGTACAGTTCTTAGGTGGAGGTGGGGTAGGCTTCCCTAAATAGGTGAGTTTTCAGGGATCGCCTAAAGGCAGACAGGGTAAGGGCTGACCAGACATATTGGGGCAGGGAGTTCCAGAGGATGGGAGAGGCTCTGGAGAAGTCATGGAGGCGAGCATCGGAGGAAGAGGTAACAAGGGAGCTAGAGAGCAGGATCTCTTATGAGGAGCGAAGAAAACGATTTAGGCGGTATCTGCAGATGAGGTTGGTGATGTAGCTGGGGGCGATGTTGTGGATGACCTTATACTGTATGTTTTTATTAGTATTTTGAATTTTTTTGCGGTGGGGTAGAGGAAGCCAGTGAAGGGATTGGCAGAAAGGAGCAACAGTCATGGATCAGTTAGTAAGGTGTAATAGTCTAGCAGCAGGATTCATAATAAACTGAAGGGGGATAGCCTGTGTAAGGGTAGGCCAGTGAGGAGAAAGTTGCAGTAGTTAAGGTGGGAAATAGCCAAGGAGTGAATATTTTGTTTTGTTGTGTCATTAGTTAGGAAGGGGCAAATTCTGGAAATATTATGGAGGTTAAGGCAGCAAGATATAGCAATTGATTGGATTTTGGGCTGAAGGAGAGGTCAGGGTCCAGGATTACACCGCGCACCTTGGTGTTTGAGGCAGGGCCAATGGTTGTGCTGTTGATCTTAATGCTACAGTCATAGGGAGAAGATCGGGGAGGAGGAAATATTACAAGCTCAGTTTTAGAAAGATTGAGTTTGAGAAAGTGGTGTGACATCCATACTGATATGTCACTCAGTAAGTTTGTGATGCATAAGGAGATTGAGGGGGTAAGTTGAGGAGTGGAGAGATAGATCTGGTTGTCTTTAGCATGGATCTGGTATTGGAAGCCATGGAATGTTACCAACTGGCTCAGGAAAGAAGTATAGAAAGAAAAGAGAAGGGACCCAAGGACAGATTCTTGGGGTACCCCAACAGAAAGAGGAAGGGGAGCAAAGGAGATGGTGTTGTATGTGACACTGAAAGTGCACTAGGTAGGAGGAGAACCATAAAAGAGCAGAGTCACAGAGGCCAAGGGAATGGAGTTTGATGAGGAGGAGAGGGTGGTGTTGAAGACAGCAGAAAGATCCAAGAGTATGACTATGGAGTCCTGGCCATTGGTTTTAGCAGTTAGTAGGGCAGTTTCAGTAGAATGTTGTGGGTGGAAGTCAGACTGTATGGGATTGAGAAGGTTGTTGTCAGTATGGTAGCAAGCGTCTCATATGGTTCTGGACAAGGTGTTCAAGAAGCTTAGAGGCAAACAGGAGCAGAGAGATGGGTCCGGAGTTATTGAAAAAGGTGGGGTCCAGTGAGGGTTTTTTTTTTTAAGGAAGGAGGTAACCAGTGCATGTTTGAGTGGGGAGGGAAAGGTGCCATATGTGGGTTAGAGATTTTAGGACAGAGCAGGAAGGTGGTCACAGTAATTGTGAGGGTACAGGATAACGAGGACAGGAGGTGAGGTGGGTCATGGAAATGTGTGGCAACTTCCTCAGTGGTAACAGGGCTAAAGGAGGAAAGTATTGAGTGTGGTGTTAGACCTGGTTTGCTGGTTGGGGGAGGAAGCCAGACTCTGTCTTGATATCTCATCAAGAATTGTGTCTCTTTTTGTTTTTAAAATGATTGCCAATCCTCTGAACAGTAAGCAAGTTGGTGGGTGGAGGCAGTAGGGGGGTGAAGTAAGGAATAAAGGGTAGAAAAGAGTTGACAAGGTTTAGATCTATCTATCTATCTATCTATCTATCTATCTATCTATCTATCTATCTATCTATCTATCTATCTATCTATCTATCTATCTATCTATCTATCTATCTATCTATCTATCTATCTATCTATCTATCTATCTATCTATCTATCTATCTAACAAAATTATAAACACAACACTTTTGTTTTTACCCCCATTTTTCATGAGCTGAACTTAAAGATCTAAGACTTTTTCTATGTTCACAAAAGGCCTATTTCTCTCAAATATTGTTCACAAATCCGTCTAAATCTGTGTTGGTAAGCACTTCTCCTTTGCTGAAATAATCCATCTACCTTACAGATGTGGCATATTCTGATTAGACAGCATGATTATTGCACAGGTGTGCCTTAGGCTGGCCACAATAAAAGGCCACTCTAAAACATGTAGTTTTATCACACAGCACAATGCCACAGATGACGCAAGTTTTGGGGGAGCATGCAATTGGCATGCTGACTGCAGGAATGTCCACCAGAGCTGTTGCCCGTGAATTAAATGTTCATTTCTCTACCATAAGCGGTCCTTAAAGGCATTTCCGAGAATTTGGCAGTACATCCAACCGGCCTCACTACCGCAGACCACATGTAATCATACCAGCCCAGGACCTCCACATCCAGCATTTTAACTTCCAAGATCCTCTGAGACCAGCCACCCGGACAGCTGCTGCAACAATCAGTTTGCATAACCAAAGAATTTCTGCACAAACTGTCAGAAACCGTCTCAGGGAAGCTCATCTGCATGCTCATCGTCCTCATTGGGGTCTCGACCTGACTGCAGTTGGTCATCGTAACCGACTTGAGTGGGCAAATGTTCACATTCTATGGCGTCTGGCACTTTGGAGAGGTGTTCTCTTCACGAATGAATCCTGGTTTTCTCAGATCTTTGAGTTCAGCTTATGAAAAATAGGGGCAAAAACAAATGTTGCATTTATAATTTTGTTCAGTATATATATATATATATATATATATATATATATATATATATATATATATATATAAATATTTATTTTTAGCACATCTCTGCAATACATATATACATACATACATACATTTGCCAATTCATAATGCACATACTAGCACTTTATGACTTACCCCAAAATTAAGCCCTCCAGCGGTGTGCTGACAGGGCTTTCATCTTCACCCGGTCTTCCTTCCAGGTTCGTGGGCCGTTTGAATAACCGAGGCGGTATAGTGTCACTCCCGCACATGCGCACGGGAGCCACCATTGTGGCACAGCACTCTGAGGGGACGGCCTACCCAGAGTGAGCGCAGTGCGCATGGGCCCCTGACGTCACTTGCTGCAGAGCTAGAGAATATCTCCTGAACAGTGCACTAGTGGGACAAAGCCCAGTATCAGTCACTTTTCTCCCATTGAAGGGATTATATTTTTTTTCTGAAAGCTCCTGGTTTTAGCCCTTTTCTACTCTTAAACACAGACATCTGAGCTCTGCTCTGAGTTCACATTCAGCTCAATTGCACATAAAGCTAAAACTCAGTACACGGACATTAGCTGAGAAAGTAATAGCAGCAGACATCAGCTAGGTCAGTTAAATGTCATTTAACAGCCTGGTAGATCTGCAGTTGATTGTTTGTGATATGACACAACTCCTCTGGGGATCGGAAAACCCTTTGCTCGGCTTGTGGCATTTCCTAAGAAGATGGAGGTGTAAGTATATTGAGTGCGATGTCACTTTGTCAACATGTCATTGACACAGGTATGGGATCATTATTTATTTTTGTAAAAATAAAGATATGAAAAGCTTCACAGAAATCATATTTGACTGCGATCGTTACACAGTCCATTCTGAGCTAAGCTCTGGCTTGCTGTTAATTGCTTTGGAATGGAGTAAGATAGACTTTATGTACAGTGAATGTTAAAACATTAAATGTCAGCCTTCATATATATTTTTTTTTTCATTTTATTCTACATCGCCATATGGTTCTTCCCCACTGGCTGAGAATGCTCTAGTTGATGGTCAATCAAGGGCATGACTATGCCATACCTGCATTTTTAAATCCTAAATTGGAAACAATTTAAAGGACACATATCCCTTTTTTATGTCATTATTTGTCTGGCATACATTTATAAGGATATGCTTTTAAATTAATTCCTGAGGCTAGTTATGCACAAAAAAAAGATGTTCTATAGACTGAACTTCGAATCTGAGTTACAGATTAAAAATCTGATAGGTACTTTATGTGGGCAAGACAGTTGAAGGTGGCATTTGTTAGTTTGTGGCTTTAGGCAGCTGCTGAAATTGCATCATTTTTTAACCTGGCTCTGGAAGCACTTTTCCCGCAAATTACAATATTTCTGCACTAGGACCTTGAAGCTGACACCTCTCATCACAGGAAGTTTTGCCCTTTGGCGCAAATGATTTTTCCAAAGAAGTAATGCGTAGACAAACAAGTGGTTACGTGAATGCTTGGTCAGAGGTAACATTGTGTAGCACACCCCTCGTAGGAGCTGCAGAAGTTAGGATTCTCCACTGCCACATGGCCAGGCTCTTAGCATTTCCCTAATGCATTCAAATGCAGCAAACAGTCCTTGGCTTGCTTTTGATGTTTTATTAAGGGTTCTTGATGCTTACTGTATAGTTCCGTTTCTGTCCTGTCACAGGCGGAGTGATATCAAATGCACTCCGCCTGTGAGAGGAGAGATACAGGAAGCATCGGCTCTGCATACTTCCTCCAGTGCCACTCCTCATACTCTGGCGTTGATGTGTCTAAGAGGAGCCAGCAGTTCCCGCCAGTAGTACCAGCCAGCAGTAATCACCAGCAGTACCAGACAGAAGTACCAGTCAGCAGTACCAGCCAGCAGTACCCACCAGCAGTTCCTGCCAACAGTACCAGCCAGCAGTACCCACCAGCAGTACCAGCCAGCAGTACCGGCCATCAGTACCGGCCATCAGTACCCGCTATCAGTACCTGCCATCAGTACCCACCAGCAGTACCAGCCAGCAGTACTCATCATCAGTACCTTCTTCATTATTCTGTATTACATGGAAGAAAAAGTCTTTAGGTTGGCACAACTTAAGACATAAAACTGTTAAACTTAAAATAATCTTTTCTGTTCTGTTTCTTTTTCAAAGCTGAACCACACCATTTTTCTGCCCTATCAATACAGAATCATCCGTATCGATACGCATATGAGGAAGGAATGTGTCACAATACTTTGCTGTATTGATATTTTGAGCACAGCCCTATTTAAACCCTGTTCCATGAGCCCCTTTTATACTTTGAGCACCTGCCCCTCCAAAGGTCTCTGCACGGCCCTGTTCAGGGTGATGTGCAGTGTTCGTTTTCCCCCACACAGAGCAGTACCAGCTTTTGGCCAAAAAGTTCAATTTTGGTCTCATCTGACCAGAGCACCTTCTTCCACATGTTTGCTGTGTCCCCCACATGGCTTCTCACAAACTGCAAATGTCACTTCTTATGGTTTTCTTTCAACAATGGCTTTCTTCTTGCCACTCTTCCATAAGAGTTGTGGAGTGCACGACTAATAGTAGTCCTGTGGACAGATTCTCCCACCTGAGCTGTGGATCTCCTCCAGAGTTACTATGAGCCTTGTGGCTGCTTCTCTGATTAATGCTCTCCTTGCTCGGCCTGTCAGTTTCGGTGGAAGGCCATGTCTTGGTAGGTTGCAGTTGTGCCATACTCTTTCCATTTTCGGATGATGGATTAAACTCTGCTCCGTGAGATGTTCAAAGCTTTGGATATTTTTTCATACTCTAACTTTGCTTTACATTTCTCCACAACTTTATCCCTGACCTCTCTGGTGTGTTCCTTGGCCTTCACGAGGCTGTTTGTTCACTAATAGGGTTGAGCGAACACGGACTGTATTATTCGTGTTCGTACCGAATAATTGGATTTTTGTTACCCGAACACAGACCCGAAAACTTTACTGTATCTTCGGGCAAAAATCCGCGTTCGGTCGTTTTATTTCCGGGTTTTGCATGCATTGGCGCGCTTTTCATGGCGGGCTTTCAACAGCCAATCAACAAGCGTTTAACTGGTGTGCCTTAAGCCATCCCAGCCATGCCTACAAATGTATTAGTAGCTGTGATTGGCCATCTGAAGCATGTGACCAAGTCTTTATAAGTCCGAGGCAGCGCCGCTGCGTCATTCTGCTGTGTTAGTTCTGGGACAGAGCACACATCATACGTGCTGGCTGCTGATTAGGGACAGACAGGAAAAAAAAAACATTTGTGTCCGTATAGAATTGAGGGACAGGTCGGAGTGTGTTAGGCAGGGCGAGTTGTAGGCATTTTAGGGCGAGGCTGCTGATTTTTAGGGTCAGTTTTCTACGATCGATTTTGCTGTGTGGGAGGGGTTTTCAGTGACCGATCTACGATCTTATCAATCCATTTAGGGAGAGGCTGGAGATAGGCAGGTGTCAGTGGTCCACATCGATTTTGCTGTGTGTGGGGTGCAGTGAACACAAATTTTTTGCCCACTGAGGAGGAGGGAGAAAAGTATTTTTCTATCAGTCACTGTGTGCAGCATTTTTCCTTCAGCTGTGCTGTGCTGACTGATCATACACTGCTGTGATCACATGTGCTATTATTGAGTGGTTTCAAAAATCATACACTTTTTTCTATTCCACTATTCAATATACAGCCTTGGGTTAAAAAAAATTTAAATTGTGGCCTGTAGCAGAGCTGAATGATATTTGGGGTTTTTGGGGTTCATCTCATACTTCTGAAGATTTGAGGGTGCTGCCTGTTCCAAACTCCTCCTACTCCTCATCCAGACTTTTAGGGGTACAAACAATAGTAATTGGGGCCTAGTGTGGTTTTGTACGTTTGAGATACATACACTTTTTTTGATCATATTTTCTATTCCGCTATTCAATAAAAACCTTTGGGGAACAGTTAAATTGCGGGATAGTCTGTGTTGGTAGGTGTGAGATCCACCTTTCCAAGTTTTTGGGGTTCATCTCATACTTCTGAAGATTTGAGGGTGCTGCCTGTTCCAAACTCCTCCTACTCCTCATCCAGCCTTTTAGGGGTACAAACAATAGTAATTGGGGCCTAGTGTGGTTTTGTACGTGTGAGATACATACACTTTTTTTGATCATATTTTCTATTCCGCTATTCAATAAAAACCTTTGGGGATCAATTAAATTGCGGGATAGTCTGTGTTGGTACGTGTGAGATCCACCTTTCCAAGTTTTTGGGGTTCATCTCATACTTCTGAAGATTTGAGGGTGCTGCCGGTTCCAAACTCCTCCTACTCCTCATCCAGCCTTTTAGGGGTACAAACAATAGTAATTGGGGCCTAGTGTGGTTTTGTACGTGTGAGATACATACACTTTTTTTGATCATATTTTCTATTCCGCTATTCAATAAAAACCTTTGCGGATCAATTAAATTTCGGGATAGTCTGTGTTGGTACGTGTGAGATCCACCTTTCCAAGTTTTTGGGGTTCATCTCATACTTCTGAAGATTTGAGGGTGCTGCCTGTTCCAAACTCCTCCTACTCCTCATCCAGTCTTTTAGGGGTACAAACAATAGTAATTGGGGCCTAGTGTGGTTTTGTACGTGTGAGATACATACACTTTTTTTGATCATATTTTCTATTCCGCTATTCAATAAAAACCTTTGGGGATCAATTAAATTTCGGGATAGTCTGTGTTGGTACGTGTGAGATCCACCTTTCCAAGTTTTTGGCGTTCATCTCATACTTCTGAAGATTTGAGGGGGCTGCCTGTTCCAAACTCCTCCTACTCCTCATCCTGCCTTTAGGGGTACAAACAATAGTAATTGGGGCCTAGTGTGCTTCTGTACGTGTGAGATACATACACTTTTTTTGATCATATTTTCTATTCCGTAATTCAATAAAAACCTTTGGGTATCAATTAAATTGCGGGATAGTCTGTGTTGGTACGTGTGAGATACACCTTTCCAAGTTTTTGGGGTTCATCTCTTACTTCTGAAGATTTGAGGGTGCTGCCTGTTCCAAACTCCTCCTACTCCTCATCCAGCCTTTTAGGGGTACAAACAATAGTAATTGGGGCCTAGTGTGGTTTTGTACGTGTGAGATACATACACTTTTTTTGATCATATTTTCTATTCCGCTATTCAATAAAAACCTTTGGGTATCAATTAAATTGCGGGATAGTCTGTGTTGGTACGTGTGAGATACACCTTTCCAAGTTTTTGGGGTTCATCTCATACTTCTGAAGATTTGAGGGTGCTGCCTGTTCCAAACTCCTCCTACTCCTCATCCTGCCTTTAGGGGTACAAACAATAGTAATTGAGGCCTAGTGTGGTTCTGTACGTGTGAGATACATACGCTTTTTTTGATCATATTTTCTATTCCGCTATTCAATAAAAACCTTTGGGTATCAATTAAATTGCGGGATAGTCTGTGTTGGTACGTGTGAGATACACCTTTCCAAGTTTTTGGGGTTCATCTCATACTTCTGAAGATTTGAGGGTGCTGCCTGTTCCAAACTCCTCCTACTCCTCATCCTGCCTTTAGGGGTACAAACAATAGTAATTGAGGCCTAGTGTGGTTCTGTACGTGTGAGATACATACACTTTTTTTGATCATATTTTCTATTCCGCTATTTAATCAAAACCTTTAAACAATTAAATTGCGGGATAGTCTGTGTCGGTACGTGTGAGATACACCTTTTTAAATTTGTTTGGCACATCTCCTTCTACCGCCGAGGATTGCAGGGCGCTTCAGTTTGGCTCCTGTTCCCAACTCCTCCTACTCCTCTTCCTCATCCTGCCTGTAGGGTGCAAAAAATTGTAATCGGGGACTAGTTTGTGTTTGTACGTGTGAGATACACCGTTTTGTAAAATTTGTCCTATTCCGCTATTCAATATACACCCTTTTTGAGTGTAAAAAATTAAATTGCGGGATAGTCTGTATCGGTACATGTGAGATACACCTTTTTAAATTTGTTTGGCGCATCTCCTTCTACCGCCGAGGATTGCAGGGCGCTTCAGTTTGGCTCCTGTTCCCAACTCCTCCTACTCCTCTTCCTCATCCTGCCTTTAGGGTACAAAAAATTGTAATCGGGGCCTAGTTTGTGTTTGTACGTGTGAGATACACCGTTTTTTATCCTATTCCGCTATTCAATATACACCCTTTTGGGGTAAAAAAACATTAAATTGTGGCATAGTTTGCATATTTGACTGTGAGATACACCCGTGCGATACTGTTGTTGTTTTGTTCCGCTATTCAATAAACACCTTTCTAGGGCAAGATCTTAAATTACAGAAATATGAGGAGACCGTCAAATAGGGGCCGTGGCCTGGGTCGTGGTGCTGCTGGTAGAGCTCCTGTTGCAAGGAGAGGACATGGTCGATCTGTGCCAGCTACACGCACAAGTGAAACACCTTCCTCAAGTGTGAGTAGGCGACAGAACCTGCAGCAGTATTTGGTAGGGCATAATGCGCCTCTAGACATAATGAGGCCTGAAGAAGTACAGGCGATAGTAGATTGCGTTGCTGACAGTGCCTCCAGTTCCTTGACATTGTCTCCCACCCAGTCTACTGCAGAAAGGTCAGAGTTGGCACCTGCAGCCAATGTCCAACCATCTTTCACCTCACCCCCTTGGAAATCAGGCAAGCAGTCTGAGCCCCAAGCCATACAGCAGTCTCTTCTTCTTTTTGAGGACTCTGTTAGCAGGGTTTCCCAGGGCCATCCACCTAGCCCTGCCCCAGAAGTGGAAGATATTGAGTGCAGCGATGCCCAACCACTTATTTCTCAAGATGAGTACACGCAAGGACCATCGCAGCACGTCTCCGATGATGACGAAACGCAGGTGCCAGAATTGTGGAGACCGACAAGGAGGGCAGGGGTGAAGACTGGGTGGAAGATGATGTGGAGGATGATGAGGTCCTCGACCCCACATGGAATGAAGGTCATGCAGGTGACCTGAGTAGTTTGGAGGAAGAGGCGGTGGTCGCACAGAGCCACCAGCACAGCAGAAGAGGGAGCAGGGTGCAGAAGCGGAGCGGCCGTGCCCTAGACACTACGCCTGCTACTGCCCAACGCAGCAAGGGAACGAGCGCACCAAAGTCAGCTCAAAGGAGTTCTCTAGCGTGGAAGTTCTTTAGAAAATGTGCTGATGACAGGACACGAGTGGTTTGCACCCTGTGCAATCAGAGCCTGAAGCGAGGCATAAACCTTCTCAACCTGAGCACAACCTGCATGATCAGGCATCTAAGTGCAAAGCACGAGCTGCAATGGAGTAGACACCTTCAAAACCAAGAAACGTCTCTGGCTCATCCTGCTTCCTCTTCTGCTGCAGTCTCGGCCGCTCCAGCCACATCTGTAGTGATACCGGCACCTGCCACCCCGCAAACAGACGATCTGTCAGCAACGCCACCACCTGGGTCACCAACCATCTCCACAATGTCCCGTGGAAGCGTTCAGCTTTCCATCTCCCAAACACTTGAGAGGAAGAGGAAGTACCCCCCTACCCACCCGCGATCCCTGGCCCTGAATGCCAGCATTTCAAAATTCTTGGCCTTTGAAATGCTGTCATTCCGTCTGGTGGTGACGCACAGTTTTAAAAACCTTATGTCGGTGGCTGTCCCACAGTACGTCGTGCCCAGCCGCCACTACTTTTCCAGGCAAGCCATCCCTTCCCTGCACAACCAAGTGGGGGAAAAAATCAGGTGTGCACTGCGCAACGCCATCTGTGGCAAGGTCCACCTAACTACCGATACGTGGACCAGTAAGCACGGTCAGGGGCATTATATCTCCCTAACGGCACACTGGGTAAATGCAGTGGTGGATGGGCCTGAGGCGGATAGCAATTTGCCGCATGTCCTTCCACCACCGAGGATTGCAGGGCGCTTCAGTTTGCCTCCTGTTCCTAACTCCTCCTACTCCGCTTCCTCATCCTCTACCGCCTCCTCATCCAGACAGCGTAACACCTTCACCACCAACTTCAGCACGGCCAGGGGTAAACGACAGCAGGCAGTTTTAAAACTTGCCTGTTAGGGGGACAAACCACACACCGCGCAGGAGTTGTGGAGGAGCATGGAACAGCAGACAAATGAGTGGTTGCTGCCAGCGAGCCTCAAGCCCGGCCTGGTGGTGTGCGATAACGGGCAAAATCTCATAGCAGCTCTGGGCCTAGCCGGTTTGACGCACATCCCTTGCCTGGTGCATGTGCTGAATTTGGTGGTGCAGAGGTTCCTTAGAAACTACCCCGTTATGTCAGAGCTGCTGCAGAAAGTGCGGGCCGTCTGTGCACACTTTCGGCGTTCTCACCCTGCTGCTGCTCGCCTGTCAGCGCTGCAGCGTAACTTCGGCCTTCCCACTCACCGCCTCATATGTGACGTGCCCACAAGGTGGAAATCCACCTTGCACATGCTGCAAAGACTGTGCGAGCAGCAGCAGGCCATAGTGAAGTTCCAGCTGCAGCACGCACGCGTGAGTCGCTCTGCGGAACAGCACCACTTCACCACCAATAACTGGGTCTCCATGTGAGACCTGTGTGCCTTGTTGCGCTGTTTTAAGTACTCCACCAACATGGCTAGTGCCGATGACGCCGTTGTCAGCTTAACTATCCCACTTCTATGCCTCCATGAAAAAACAATTCGAGCGATGATGGAAGAGGATGTGGCACAGGATGAGGAGGAGGAGGAGGAGGAGGATGAAGAGGTAACATTTCCAAGGCTTTCAGGGCAGTCATTCACAAGGGGCTCCGACGGTGGGTTCCTGCACACACAAACGCCAGGGACACAATTGTCCAGAAGGGGCACAGTTCTGGAGGATGAGGAGGATGAGGAGGAGGAGCTGGAGGAGGAGATGGAACCATGTTCACAGCAGGGTGGCACCCAGGCCAGCTTATGGCCATCACTGGTGCGTGGCTGGGGGGATACAGAGGACACGGACGATACACCTCCCACAGAGGACAGCCTTTCGTTGCCTCTGGGCAGCCTGGCACACATGAGCGATTACATGCTGCAGTGTCTCCACAACGACCGTCGAGTTGCCCACATTCTAACTTGTGCTGATTACTGGGTGGCCACGCTGCTGGATCCCCGTTACAAGGACAACGTACCGTCCTTAATTCACTCACTGGAGCGCGATCGCGAGATGCACGAGTACAAGCGCACGCTGGTAGACGCGATGCTGCTGGCATTCCCACCTGACAGCGGGGCCACAGTGGAAGCACAAGGCAGAGGAGGAGGAGGAGGAGGAAGAGGTCGCCAACGCAACCAGGGCACCTCCAGCACCTCAGAAGGCAGGGTTAGCATGGCCGAAATGTGGAAAAGCTTTGTCAGCACGCCACAACAAACAGCAGCACCAGCAGCTCATATGGAACGTCTTAGCAGGAGGCAGCATTTCACCAACATGGTGGAGCAGTATGTGTGCACACGCCTAGACGTACTGAATGAGGGGTCTGCCCCCTTCAACTTCTGGGTCTCCAAGTTGGGCACATGGCCTGAGCTTGCCCTTTACGCCTTGGAGGTGCTGGCAAGACCTGCAGCCAGTGTATTATCTTAACGGTATTTAGCACGGCTGGGGGCGTTATCACAGACAAGCGCAGCCGCCTGTCCAGAGACAATGTGGACAAGCTCACGTTCATTAAAATGAACCAGGCATGGATCCCACGGGACTTTTCCGTACCTTATGCAGAATAGCAATGGATACCGACCTTACCCACCCATTGTTCCATTTTTGCTCTTTCTCACTCTTTTGGGGTGTACCCTCATTTAAAATTTGTGAAAAGAAGCAGTGTTGGCTACCTCGTCCTCCTCAGGGCCAGATTAACGTAGGGGCTATTGGAGCTGCAGCTCCAGGCCCCTACCTTTATATAGGCCCCGGGTTGGCCATATTCACTGTTACCGCTCTTCTGTCACTTGTAAACACAGAAGTCTGGCTTCTATGCTCGCTTCCCCAGGCAGCTCCCTCAGAACCTCCCCACACAGCACGAAGGCCGGACAAGGAGGGACAGTTGCCAATGCATGGATTTGTTTATGGGCTTCAGAGACAGCATCCCATGTTGAATTAGGCATGCATGGCAGCACACTTCGTCCTCTGGGTGCATGCCAAGGCACGGCCCTTAAGGCCCTTCAAAATCCTCAGCACCAAGCCCATGATGCTCTTAATCCGGCCCTGGTCCTCCTCCACCGCCGCTTCCACCTACACCGCCCATAGGTGTGCGCAGCCTATTGCATTAGGGTGTGCACCCCAAAGTTGAAATACACATGCATGTGTTTGCCTACATGTACATGGCCCCGATACATTACTCTCCCTGCTGCCAAAGAGAAATAGAGCAGAGCAGGTCCGAGGGAGATCTTTCCCATCTCCTCACTGGCAAACAGAGTGATAATGCTATGTGCCCTAGGTGATTAGGGTGTGCCCAGGCACATCCGGCACACCCTGTGTGCACGCCTATGACACCGCCACATCCACCACCACCTCAACCTCCCTCCTACTCCATATGGGCCTCGTCCTTCAGAGATGAAGAACATTGTTTTATTTTTCTTTTTTTTTTTTTTTTTTTTTTTAAGTTATTTCCCTATCCACATTTGTTTGCAGAGCACTTGCCATGCTCTTAACAACGTTTTGCTGCCATTTGCAGCACTCTAGCCCTTTCCATTGGTGTTTTAGAGCCATTTTAGTGCCTGAAAGTTCGGGTCCCCATTGACTTCAATGGGGTTCGGTGTCCGGGAAAAGTTCGGCAAAAGTCCGGGACACGGACCCGGACTTTTTTTTAAAGTTCGGCCGAACCCGCCGAACACGGACATCCAGGTGTCTGCTCAACTCTATTCACTAAAGTTCTCTTCACAGAACAGCTGTATTTATACTAAAAATAAATTACACACAGGTGGACTCTAATTACTAATAAGGTGACTTCTGAAGTCAATTGGTTCCACAAGATTTTAGTTAGGGGTATCAGAGTACAGGGGGCTGAATACAAATGCACGCCACACTTTCCAGATAATTATTTGTAAAAAATGTTGAAAACCATTGATCATTTTCCTTTCACTTCTTAATTATGAGCCACTTTGTGTTGGTCTATCACTTAAAATCCCCATAAAAAAATATTTACGTTTTTTTTTGTTGTATCGTGACAAAATGTTAAAAATTTCAAGGGGCTGAATATTAATATTTTTCAAGATACTGTAAAGCGGGGCTGGGATATTGGGAGAGTCAAATAGTACTTAGTAATAAAGAGAGAGTTAGTATAAAGTTTCCGTAAAGGGTTAGAATAAGGCCTACAGGGAGAATTAGTGTAAAGGTTAACGTTAGAGTGAGGGTTAGTATAAGGGTTCCAAAGGGTTAGTGTGAGGCCTACAGGGAAACTTAGTGTTAAGGTTAGTATGAAGGGGAGAAGGGGGTTATTGTGAGGTTTAGAGGAGGTTAGGGTGAAGGTTACAGAAGGGTAAGTGTTAGTTTTAGAGGGAGGGTTAGTGCGAGGGGGACCTTAATGCAGGGTATTACTTTTGGTGCACAGAGCTCTGCCTGGAAAACTACTAAAACCAATCTTCTTGTGCTGAAAACGAATGCATAATCATGGTTAGTTTAATTAGCATTGAATTTCCCAGGCCTAAAAGGTGAAAGGTGCTTATGCTTATGCCAATTGTTCTAACTAGATGAAGCCTGGAGGCCTCAGTTCCTATTAGTTGCATATGTGAAATCTTCTTATGACCTCTGCTACTTTTATGTTCGTATTTGCATTGTCAGTTTTTGTTTCAGGAATCTTTTTTCTGACTTGGCATAAATTTGAACCATAAACCTAGAGCGACTTCCATCCTGTCAAGTAATTCCAGTTTTAACAACAGCCATAAAACTTGGCAGTCTAGATGCCAAGTCTTGTGTGATTGGTCCCCATTGTCCTTGATAAAAAAATGAATACTGTCAGTCATGAACAGCAGAATGGACATACTGGACATAGTTGATTTACTAAAGGCAAACAGGCTTTTACTTTGCAAGGGAAATTGCACTTTGCAAAGGAATTTTCCCAAGAGCACAGTGAATGTGTTGAAATGTCACTTTGCAAACAATACCCAATTACATGAAAGACAAATAAAATAAAAATGCATTTTTCTTGCCAATGATTGGATGATGGAAGTCAGCAGAGCTTCCGTCATCCAGATGGCCGATTTATTCTAGTCATCGCAATACCATCATAATCATAACCATTCATCACAATCCTAGGGGCAGATTTGCTAATTGTTTGATTTGACTACTAGCTATCACTAAGCCACACAGTTAGCCAGGGCAAGGTCCAGCTGAGGTTCTGTTAGTGATAGAAAGCCAGTTTTTAGCAGCAAATTAACCTGAAAGTTACAATGACAGAGTTAGAAGTTTGAAGGCAGTTTTCAAGTTTATCTGTATGTAGAATTTGCATTAGCTTTCATACATTTTCCCACTAACTAACTGACTGATCTTTGTGCAATTTTTTTTGGTTGTTGGCTATTTTATTTGGTTGTGCAGTGAACGTTATTTTTTCAGCAAATAAGACTTTTAATACTCAATATGCTGTTTTTGACTACCAAATAGTGATATGTGTTTTATACCCTAACATCCTAATACAGTACATTTCTGTTCAACATGTACTGTATCTATTTGACTTTCCAGGTTACAGTGACAGAAAAATAAGGATGTAGTTGTGCTATACAGTCAAATTTTCACGTGTTATGCTGCTTAAACTTTTCACTGTAAAGTTAGTATAGTTAATCATTAAGTGAATTAACAGCTACAGCTAGGAAGATTTCTTCTCCTTGTGGCCCATCTAAATAAACATGTGAAACAACAGTGATGATGGAGCATGATGGCAGAACAATCTTTATTCGTAATGTTGCCACCCAATGGAATTATATCTGCAGATGCTTGATGACTTCTACAAGCAACAGAAACTTTTCAATAACTGTAAAATATGCCACAGGGGCAAACGCAGGATGTCTGAGCTCTTTTAAAGTGTTACTAAACTTACAACAGTAAAATCAGTGTGTATATGCAGTAAAGCATGCTTGTTATACTCACTTTGGAACCTAAGGGGTTAATCCTCTGCATTGTGTACAAAGGTTGTTTGATTCTGTATTTTCTGATCCTCCCAGCGTTTCAATGTCCTCAATCCATCTGCTGTTAATACAGAGCCTTTGGAGTCACTCTACACATGCTCAGTTTGGTGTGTATTGCTCGAGAGTTTTTTTTTTTTTTTTTCTTGGGAGGGTGCATGTGATCAGCACAGGGCCAATCAACATTGTCCAGACAGAGGGTCAGGGGTCATGCAGCCTCACAGGGCAGTCAGAGTAGAATGGAAACTACTCCTACAAGCTTTAACCAGACACTGATAGAAGTCACAAGACTGCTCTAACTGCTGATAAAAAAAGGTATTTAGCAGTTTATATTTACTAAAATGATTGCATTTCCATGTTCTGTGTACTGTGGGAGACCAGATATAGTGAATGCAGGGGCCTGTGTCTGGTAACACTTTAGGTGTGGCAAATTAGGTTTAATGTTGATAAATGTAAAGTTATGCCCTTGGGGGCTAAGAATATGCATGCATCATACATACTAGGAGGAGTACAACTGGGGGAATCAATAGTGGAGAAGGATCTGGGTGTTCTGGTAGGTCACATAATAGATCTGTATAATAATCATAAGCTTAATAATAGGATGCAATGCCAAGCTGCAGTTTCCAAAGCAAGCAAAGTCCTCTCTAATATTAAGAGATATATTGACTCCAGAGAGAGAGAGATATCATTTTTACCCTGTACAAATCATTACTAAGACCTCATCTAAAACAGGTCAATTTTGGGCACTAGTCCTCAAAAAGGATATCGGGGAACTGGAGAAAGTGCAGAGATGGGCAACCAACTGATAAGAGGTATGGAGGAGCTCAGCTATGAGGATAGATTGGAGGAACTGAATTTATTCTCTCTTGAGAAGAGGAGATTAAGGGGGGATATGATCAACATGTATAAATACATAAGTGGCCCATATAGTGAACTCATTGTAGAGTTATTCCCTTTAAGGTCATCACAGAGGACAAGATGGCACTCTTGGTTTCTTCACAGTAAGAGCTGTGATAATGTGGAATAGACTCCCTCCAGAGGTGGTTCTGGCCAGCTCAGTAGATTGCTTTAAAAAAGGCCTGGATTATTTCGTAAATGTACATAATATAACTGGATACTAATATTTATAGGTATAGTTGATCCAGGGAATATCCAATTGCCTCTCGGGGGATCAGGAAGGAATTTTTCCCTGCTATAGCAAATTGGATCATGCTTTGCTGGGGTTTTTCGCCTTCCTCTGGATCAACTGTGGGTATAGGTTTGTGTATATGATATTGTATGATTGTATGGTTGTTTTGTTTTTATTGGTTGAACTAGATGGACTTGTGGCTTTTTTCAACCTGACTAACTATGTAACTATGTAGGCCTAGCTTTTGGCTTCTGATGACAGGTGGGTGCCACCTTCTAAGCTCTTTCAAAGAACTGGTATTCACTTGAACAGTGTTATTCTCTTAATCTTATGCTAAAAAGTCTGAATATTGTCCAAATATTGCAATGAGGATAGAAAGAAGGGCAACTTCAGGGTTTGATTAGGCACTGGATTGTTGTCAATGAACAGAATGAGAATTACAAGGTACAAGAAAAAAGGAAGGATGAAGGTATGTGTGGTTTTTGAGGAATAGGTACTGGACTGTGGAGATGAGGCTGACCAAAAGTTTAGCGGTTATGTCAATTATGACTTTGATGATGGCAGCAACAAATTATTCCAGTGGGTGCCAGGGCTTTTGTCTCATGCTCAGGTTTGGAAACATGGAAAGCTGCATAGGTGCTTATTTGAGGAGTTACAAGGATATTATCAATAATAAACAGGGCATTTTTTCAGCTGGAACTTGGTGGAACTCAGTTCCACCACCTCTGGCTCAGGCCATCTGCTCCCTGCTCACCACTATCACTTGTAAACACAGATGTCCGGCTTCAGTGTTTACAAGTGACAGCTTGCTTCCCAACGGCTCCCCCAGATCTGATATTCTGAGTGGCTCCCACTGAATGCAGGATGGGGAACAGCTGAGATGCAAGTGCCCGGGGTGCAGTATAGATGCCTACACCCTCACTCGATGATCTCTTGGAGTGTGAGAGACGTGCAGCCAAATACAGTGTGTGGACAGGTATTAGAGCCGACTTATTAAGCTTAATACAGCAACAAAAGTAAGACATGTGGAAGATAGTGGAGCTTTTAAAGAGGTGGGGAGAAGTTGGGGCAGTGGAGAGGGAGTTGCATGCAGAGGTCAGAGCTGAAGAGGGGTGAAAATGAGATGTGGATGGAAATGCAGAGGTTAGCAGCTGTGGAAGAAGGCTGAACTCTGTATTGTGTGTGTAGTGCACCCCTAAGCTCTGCACTCTATATGGAGTGCACCCCTGAACCCTGTACTATGTACATAGCGCACTCCCGAACTCTGCACTCTGTGTGCAACCACCCCCAAACTCTGCACTCTGTACGTAATAAACATCTTGTATTGAGTGCCCCTTTAAAACCCTCCCACTGTTAGTGAAATTTGACCACACCTACTATTTGATGCGGTTTGGAAGATGTGTGTGTGGGGGGACGGGTTTTTTGGGGGTTCGTGGTTGAGTTCCTGTACCTATTTTCTGAGAAAAAAAGCCCTGATAATAAACAATGATGACTACATGGTAGTTGCATATTTGGAATCTCGCTAAAAGGAAAAGTGGATACATTTTTCAATATGGAAAAAACAGAAGGTAAACGTACTACTATCTTGAAGCTTGCAACAGTTTTCATAGATGAGACTGTTCTAAGTTCTGTTTCTGAGGATCAGCCCCATTTGCACTTCACACAGCCTTATTTTTCTTGCCTGTACTGCCATTATTTCCACCAGAACTGGCACTAGTAGTAACTTGTGGCAACAAGAAAACCACTTGCCGAATGTCTTACTGTAAATGTATGTCATAAATTTACAGTTAAATACTGGAGTTATGGCTGCAGCTAGATGCCATAAAAACATTTTATTTCTTCAGGCGGTTGACTTTCAGATAAAAGTGGTCCCAGTGGTCGATTCGCCATGGGATCACTTTTATAGGCGGTGGGAGAGGTGTCCCACAACCCTCTTGCTGCTTCTCGGTGGTTTCCGAGCTTACCAGAGCCATCGGTAAGCCCGGAACCAATTAGATGCAGCCGATGGCTAGGTCGGAAGCCAATTGAGACTTGAGAGTAAGATAGTGCCCACTCAGCTCAATGCCCTTTTGCCCTTGGAGGATTGGAGCAACCTCCAACATCACTTTCAGTTCATAAGAGTAAGAGAGGATTTTTTTTTCTTAAATTCAAAATGTCATTTGTTTTTTTTTTTTTTGCTTTTAAAGATAAATGAGAGATCTGGGGTATTTTTGTCCACAGATCTCTCAATAAAGTGGACCTGTCATGCTTATTTCTATAAAAAGGGATGTTTACATTCCTTGTAATAGAAATAAAAGTGATACATTTTTTTTTTTTTAATAAAGTAACAGTGTAAAAAATAAATAAGAATTTTTTTTTTTTAAAGTGCTCCATCCCTCGTGCTTGCACGCTGAAGCAAATGCATATGAAAGTCGCAGCCGCATATGTAAACAGTGTTCAGACCACACATGGGAGATATCACCACGATTGTTTGCGTGAGAGCAATAACTTTAGTGAAAGACCTCTTCTGTAACTCTAAACAGGTAACCTGTAAAAATGTAAAAAGTACCGTAGTTTGTCGCCATTCCACGAGCGTGTGCAATTTTAAAGCATGACATGTTAGGTATCTATTTACTCGGTATAACATAATTTTTGACATTATACATAAAAATTGGGCTAACTTTACTATTTATTTTAAAATTAATTAAAGTATACTTTTTCCAAAAAATTGCATTTGAAATACTGCTGCGCAAATACAGTGTACAATAACATATTGCAACGACCGCCATTTTATTCTCTAGGGTCTCTGTTAAAAAAAGAAAAGGAAATTTCTACAAAGAATACTGATTTTTACTTAATCTTATCATAAATATTTTGTGTCTTAAGCGACCAAACAAAAGATGTACGCAACAAATGGAAATAGCCACAACCCTTTTCTAGATGTTCCCCATACCATAGCAAATCCTTATTTTTTAAGTTCATATCCATTTTAAAGCCATGTAATGTTATGTCAATCATTATTAATTGTTTAAAATCTGGATAGCCAAATGTTATCTTTTTATGATTATGTCAACACCAGTCAATGTAAATGAAAATAATATCTTCCTTACTTACTGTGCCCTATATACCTGTATATATGGCCATGTAAACTGGACACTCTCTGCTAGTGAATACTGATCCCCCTTGTGGCCCATAATACCCCTTCTCCATAGCACTTGCTCCAAGTGAATGGTTGCTAGCTTGTGCATGAACAGACTGGATGGTTCATCCATCTACTGTGCCTTTCCATGCTGTATAGTTCCCTAGTGGGTGAGTGTATACTGCCCTTTTGCATAGTTCTATCTTCGGTTTACCTCTCCTAATACGTTTGTTGTGGGGGGCCAGGGCTTTCTTATATCAAAAGACTAGACTCTTCACTGATGCATATACTAATTTACAAATGCAGTGTGATTCCCAGAATATAATCTTGTAAATGGTCCAGCTTTGTGCCATATCCTATCGGACCATGTGAAATTTCTTCTCCAAATTTCTCCTGAAGAAGAGGGCGACCGTGAAACATGTTGCATTTGACTGACAGCATACATATCTCTTCCTTGGACTAATATCTTTGGTGCAAGTGACCCTGCTGTGTGGTTGTAGTACAGCCGTATATAGGGATAATTTTAATATATATTTTTTTTGTCTTTTATCCAAAGCATTTTGTCATGTAAACCATTTGTAATAAAATTTGTAATTGGAATCCATTGTGATGTCTTATGACGGTACAAAGAAAAGCGTGTTGCCCCAGCCCTCCTCTTACTTCAACAAGTAAAATTTAAAATTAAATACAAAATGAAACATTCTCTCAGTCTATATACAAAGGGGGTCTGTATAAACTATACCAGGTAGCAGAAATCATGTTCTCATTTTATAAATTTTTAGATGCATTTTCAAATGAAATATATTACATACAATATGTACTATTTTGTGTAATCAAATTAATATATAGGAATTTTTAATATCACATTTTATCTATAAGAGTGTTCCTGCTACATACTTCTCAAAAGTAAATGAACAATCATGAAGCAAGAAAAAAAATCTAAAAATACATTTCTGTCTTGGCAGATCTCACATGGATGCAATTTTCCTAGCCAGCAAAAGGCAGCTGACTCCTCAATTTTTTCTGCCCTTATTATCTACTTTCTGGCCTCACAATGTTTGACCCTTGACCTAATATTACATTTAGAGACATTTGCTGCCTATATTGAGCATTTCCAGTCCTCTTCCTGCTCACAGCCCTAAAGTGTATGTCATATAGAAAATATCACATTCAACTTCCATGTGTAATAATATTGTATATATGTCCATGGTCTATACATACCTAAAGAAAGGTTTTCTGTATATGTTACAGCACAAAAGTAGGTATTCACATGCTTTAGTTAAAATTAACTTTAGTCTTTTTTTCAGTATGCCTAAATAAATTCCAGATATATCACAGAAATTGTATATTTTCTATAAAAAACACTGCATTTTATCAGCAATCCTTATGTCCCAGTCCAGTAACTTTGCCTAGCTGGAGATGATGTCATCTGTCTGCTGCAGGCAGGAGAAAACATTTCCCTAGTTCTCCTATATTTCTTTGTTGTAGTCACAGGGTGAGATACTGCATCAGCAGGCTGATCTGTCAGAGATTTGTGAGCCAAGAGCTGCACAGGCATCAGGGATTGTAATAATTTGTCAGCTCTGAGCAAACGTTTTAGTCCATGAAGTAGATGTCGAACAAAGATAAGGCCTGAAGAAAAATGACGCCATCTTTCTGGACAGAAAAGCAGATGAAGATATTGTCAGGTTGAGTACTGTGAATTCTGTGAAAGTGAATAAATACCTTGAAGTGTTAGTGCTCTTTCACACGGGCGTTCCGATCAGATCTGCCTGTCAGTTTTTTAGGTGGATCTGATCGGATGCCCCATTCAGCCCTATGGAGCAGCGGATATCAGCAGTGACATGTCCGCTGACACCCGCTGCCATCCACATCCGATCCTGTCTGTGAAATCCGGACAGATGGAAACCCTATTTTCCATCCGTCCTGGGGATCGAATCGGATGGGATCGGATGAGAGCGGACAGGCGGTACACTCTCATCCGATTCCCCATAGAGAGCAGCGGGGCTCTGACAACTCCCTCTCTGCACAGAGTGAGGAGACGGAGCTGTCATCTGCTGGCTCAGCGGGGATCGGCGGATCGATCCCCGCTGAGCAGAGCACTGTCCGCAATGGAATGCAGGCCGTGTGAAAGAGGCCTTACTGTTACATTATAGTTAGCAGCATGCATTAACTTAAAGTAAGTAGAATATTGGGATATATCTAACTAATTCTAAAACTGCTCCCTCCCCAACCACTCCTAACACTTATACCCAGGTCTTTTTTTTCCTCACAGAATAGGTCACCCTTTGTCTCTGTCCCCTACCCACCTTCGAGCACTGTTCCTTGGTTCCACCCTCTACCCACCTCCTGTACCGCTCCTTTTAGAATGTACAGAACCAAGTATCATTAGACCCATCAGCAACAAAAGATCCCCTCCCTCACAACCATAGACTCCCCCAATAACAATAGATCCCCCCAACAACAATGTACACTCCCAGCAACAACAGATCCCCCCACACCAACAGACATTTTAACAACACTAGATCCCCCCATAACAATAGACCTCCAGTTGCAACAACAGATCTCCAAGCAGCCAGCATCAATAGACCTCTTCTTTACTAGTAGATCCCTCCCAGCAACAACTGACCCCCCCCCAACAATATAAGACCCCCCCCTTCCGCAGCAATAATATATTCCCCACCAGCAACAATAGACCAGCCCCCCAGGAACACTTCACCTCCCCAGCGACAATAGATCCCCCAGCAGCTAGCATCAATAGACACTTCAGCACACCGCATCACACTTGCCATTACATACATTCAGTGCTGGAGGTACCAGAACTGCATTCCCCCATATTCCCACTGAAAAAAAGCCCTGTCTATACCTGTGTAAGACATATCTGTATACTTTTCAGGCCACTCTAGTCCAGCTATGTGATCTCCCCTGTGTCAGCCAACGCCAGCTGCAGGGGAGATGAGAGAGTGCTCGACAACTGCTGGAATGTCTGGGAGTGTCAAGTCACCCATAGACTTACTATTACCCATCCTTTGTTGGCTCTCCCTCTTCTCCCCTAAAGACGTCGCTAGCTGACACAGAGGAGAGCACATGACCAGAATGGCCTGAAAAAAAATAAGTATACAGATCTTTAGGAGCATGGCTAGGATGTGAGCTAGGTAGGATGCACAGCTTGGGAGCTCCTGAACCATTGTTCTTTCTCCGTGACTATCTGCCGCCACAATGATCTTCTCCACTACCTTTGGCTTTTAGCAGTGATGAAACCACCCAATGTCAGTGTTTATGTTGGCAAAAGGTTCCAGAGCCTTGCTTGGAGAAGATTATGAATCCTATTTTTGATGCCATAGAGTGCTGCAAGGTGGTCCTCATGCTGTGGACAAATCATCTCACCTCTGAATGCACTCTTATCTGCCATTACTTGGACAAGATCAGGGGCACCTAATTAAGGCAGAGGAGTGTATTATTAATGTGGAAAACAGCTCAGCTTTCAGACCTGCAGGTGCTGGTGCATACGGTGAGTAAGGTGGATGATGCAGAAGACAGACAGGATCTGTCAAATTATTTGATGTGCCACTGGAGGTGAGTGAGTGGCTTGATATCCTCTTACTACTCCTAGAGTGGAGGTATCACCTTTTTGTTGCCTGTTAGTTTGCAGGTTGGATTGTTTCTCTTGTTCCTCTTGAATGTGTCTCAGGGACCATGGCTTCTGGTAATCCCTTACTTACCTCAGTTGAGGGTTATCTGCATTATCCCCTATGCTGACTGTTGTCTCATGCCTTTAAAATCTACACTCTTACTGGAAGTGACCCTCATAGCATCCTCTCTATTTGTATTTCTTCTGTTTTCTTCTTTACAAAGACTACCTGCGTGATGGATGCCTGCAATGTCATAGACTCCTGCCAGAATGAGCCCCAGATGACTGCGTTGAGTGTACAAAGAGAGTTAAGCCTTTTTGCATAGTTGGATTGTGCTTCATATCTAGTTAATGCATTTACAAGTATAATCTGCATCATAGTACAGGCAATGATGTATTTATCTTTTATTAAGTTAAATCATGAGTATTAAGTTGGGTTTTGTATATTGGAACTTCAGGGGCTTAAACAATAAATTCATACAAGCACTGGTGTTCCAATACCTGGAACATTTTAAACCGCATGTAGTTCTCTTGCAGGAGACCCATTTGGATGGTAATACAATACTGGCCATGTGCCACTCTTGGATCCAGAGGGCACTTCATATCATCTATTATTCCTATGCGAGAGGCATATCTATACTGATTAGCAAGGCCATGTCCTGTATCATCTGTCAGGTGATCTCTGATCCAGGGTGCAGATATGTAGCTTTGGTGGTGGATTTTCATATTTACCATATGGTTTTGGTATTTATCTGCCCCCTCCATTTCAGCCACAAATCCTGTATGAGCATCTGGCAAGTTGGTGCCTTACGTGCACCTTCCTCTCCTCCTGAGTGGCGACTATAATAGCATATTGAGTCATTTTCTAGATTTCCCTAATCTGTCCAGGTGCTCTTCCTCTGATTTATCCTCTCAATAAGGAGTTTCTCTCCCCCTCCCTTCTTCTACTCCCCTCACTCAGGGCTGTTTCCCTCCTTCTTCCTCCTCCCTCCCCCTTCCTTACTCGCCCCCCCATCCCTCCCTCCCCCCCTCCTTCCCCCCCTTCCCCCTACTCTTCCTCCCCTCCCTCTCCCCTCCCCTTTCACCCTCCTCCCCCCCTTCCTCTCCCAGCTCTCCCCCTCCCTCTCCCTCCCCTTCCATCCTATCTCTTCCTATTCCCTCCCCCTCACTTTCCCTCCTCCTTCTTTCTCTCTTCTCTTCCCCTTATCCCTCCCCCCTGCCCTTCTCCTCCCCCTTCTATCCCCTTCCTTACCCCCTCACATCCCTCGCCCTCTCCTCCTCTTCACCGCCCCACCCTCCTCCCCTTCCTTCTTCTTCTTCTTCTTTCTCCTCCCCCCCTCTCCTACCCCTCCTCCCCTTACCTTCTCCCTCCCTCCCTTCCTTCCCTCCCTGCTTCTCCCTCCTCCCCTCCCCCCCTCCCTCCCTCCACCTTCCACCCACTATCACTACTTCCCTCTTTCCTGTCCTATCCCTGATACACTCTCCCTTCCACTACCCTCCCCTCATAGTTCCCCCCCCCCCTTGTCCCCCTCCTTCTTCTCCGTTCTCCTTCTTGAAGACCATTGCCATGTTAACTGAATTACTTCATGCTTGCAGTACCTCGGTTTATTGAATGTACCACCTTGTATAATAACGCGACTTGATGTCCATGTCCATGTGACACTGCACCTTTCTTATGCTGTATGTTATTATGTTTTGTATTACCTTAATACTTAATAAAAAACTTTAATGGAAAAAAAAAAATAAGGAGTTTCTCTCATTTGTTTAAAACTCATACATAAATCCTCATTCAGGATTGATTTAGCTTTTGCTAATGCTCCCTTTTTGGAAATGGTACATGATGCATCTTACATTACTGGGTTTAGCAGATCATAACCCTTTATTGAGATTGCAAAGTAAGATTTGCGTAGCAAGCAAACCATATGATTCTCAGTTGTCTAAAAAAAGGCCTGTCCATGAGAATACAAGAGTCCTAATAAAAATCCATATAGAGTTTATAGATGTATATATGGGTGGTCAATAGTGACGTGTGGAAAGCCAAGAACACTTAGGGCAAAGGAAGCTTCAGCAAACTCTGCTGGCATTATCTTCCTGTCCTTACCGTGTGCTCTGCATACTTGGATTGGCACGCTGGACTCTTCATCTGTGGGGGAATGTTTTTTACACAGATGAGCCTTGATCCCATCCCTATTTTGTGAGTTTGCAATTGTCGTTACTGTTATCCCCTGCTAATAAATTATTACACTTAGAGGTGCTTTTCTGTTTCTTGTATAATTTATTGAGATTGGGTTCCAAATGTGGGCTCAAGGAGGTGCATGAAGGCTTGCCCTGGGTGGTTGAGGGAGGAGGTGCCCAGGTGGGATTGGAATATGCCCAAGGCAGTCATGAGGGGAAGTATACAGTATCTCACCTATTGGGGCAGTTTGAAGAGATAACAATTAAACTTCTCAATGGCTTCAGAATAGGGTGAGTATATGTGAACAAACCCATGCTTCCAACCCCTCTTAGAACTCCTATCTTGATTTACTGGAGGCTAGGTGACAGTTTTGTTTACATATCACTAATTTCACTCAGAGTGCAAGGAGGGCTGAGTCTCTGTTTGAGGAAGGTTGTAAAAATGGTAAAAAATATAAAAACATTTGGCCCTGTTGGTAGCAGATGAACTAGGAGATTGAGCATGTCTCATAAATCCCCAGGCCCGGATGGTTTTCCATTGGAGCCATATAAATGTTGATTTACTGGCCCTTAGACTGCGGTCTGTTTATGAGTACTGTTTGGAGACCGCCATGCTGCCTGACTCTGTGCTGGAAGCACATGTGGTTTTGTTGTCCAAACCTAGAAAGAACCTCTCTGAATGCTCTTCTATTTTTTTTGGAATGGCGGGTGGTCCGCTTTAACATAAGGGTAGTCCCCTCGGTGGATTTGCCGCGGGAACCTTTATGGGCGGTGGGAGTGGTGCCCCCCTTCTGCCGCTTCCTGGTTGTTTTCCCTGCTTACCGGACCCGTCAGTAGCTGGGAAAATGATCCGGTCCACTGTTCCCTCAGGTAGGAAGTCGAGTGAGGGCAAGATGGCCCTCACTCAACTCTAAGGCCTTGGAGGACCTGAGCGACGTCATACGTCGCTTCCTAGCCACGGATTTAAAGAGCCCATTTTTTTCATCCTGAAAAAAAAATGACTTTTTTTTTTCTTTTTTAGTGTAGATGTGATATCTGAGGTCTTTTTGACCCCAGTTCTCACATTAAAGAGGTCATGTCATGCTTATTTCTATAACAAAGGAATAATATAATAGTAGGAATAAAAGTGATCAAACATTTTTTTTTTTTTTTTAAAGGACAGTGTAAAAAAAAAAAAGATATAATAAATAGAAAAAAAGAGATATTAAATCGCCCCGTCCCCTTTAGCTCATGCGCAGAAGCGAACGCATACGCAAGTCGTGCCCACATATGTAAACAGTGTTTAAACCACACGTGAGGTATCGCTGCAATTGTTAGAGTGAGAGCAATAATTTCAGCCCTAGAACTCCTCTACAACTCTAAACTGGTAACCTGTAGAAACAATTAAAGTGTCGCCTATGGGGATTTTTAAGTACCAATGTTTGCCTCCATTCCACGATCGTGCGCAATTTTGAAGCATGACATGTTGGGTATCTATTTACTCGGTGTAACATTATCTTTCACAATATACAATTATACACCTTTTTTTTGGCAATAACTTGCATTTAAGCTTTTAAAATGAGGACTTTTGATTTTTCATGTTCGAGTCCCATAGACTTCAATATAGTTTGCATGTTCTAACGAACCTTTCCCCTGTTCCCAGTGTTCTAGTGTGAACCAAACCGGGTGGTGTTCGGCTCATCACTAGTGACCAGTGAGTTATTTCCAGTGTGGCCTCCTGACCTGGAGTGTTGCAGGGAGAAATGTTTGACAGATGTTCCAGATCTTCAGGGGGAAGATTGGAAAGTTACATGGGATTATCCCTTTACCCACTTAGTCTCTGTTAGGGACTGTTTTATCCATTTTACATTTCTCCAAATAATTTAGTATTTGCCTGAAAAACATGCCAATATTTACTGATCCCCATTTGTAGAGTGCTGTTTCTGTACGTTTTCCCTGGCATTCTTTAGCCACAACTTTTGGCATTATCCTTTAATTCAGCAATTTTGGGTGGGACGGTTCAAATTCTAAAGGATATTATGACTTTCCCAATTCAGCTGGTGATTAGGTTAGATAGGTTTGGTGGAGGGGGTAGAACACTCTTGACCATATTACTATTTTACCTCCTGAATGTCTGCTTTTTTTGCTTGGCCCAAAGTTGCAGCATGGCTAAATTGACTTGCATAAACTATTTTCATGTCTGTCAATTTGGCATGCTGCATTAAAATTGCTACAGCTGCAACACAATTATCTCAACGATAGCATGTGAACATTCTCCTCTGGCTGTATTTCACATTTTAGGGGGGTAGTTGGGGGCTGGGGGCTAAACCAGCGGCTCGGCCAAATGTTTTTCCTGCCCCCGGGTGCCCAGGAGAAAGAGGCCTTAGTTACCTATTAAAAGTCCTTTGAATACCCTTCCCTGTATCTTTCCATCTCTTCACATCACCTCTCCTCCTTACTTTTCTCACTTCTAATTTTCTCTTCCTGCCAATGAAGAACACTGTGTCATAATAATATTTATTACTTTCTACTTCCCCTGACAATGCTTTTATTTCTCCAGAAGAATGTCACCATCTTTGTTCAAGTATTATCCAGGATTAGCATCAATTTTATTCATGTAAATACTGGTGCCTGTGCAGTTCTTGGGTATTATCACAGTGGCCTGGCACACCCAAGCCACTGCCTCTCACTTTGTGACTGGCTGAAAACCTACAATGTTGCAGAAAATGCTTTTTACTGCCTGAAGCAGACTGATGACATAATCTCAGCCTAGGAAAAATTACTGAACTGGAGACCAAGGATGGCATTTCAACGATAAAATGTAGAGCTCTTTCAAAACAATTAGTTTGTTTTGGTTTATAGTGATCAACGAATGCATTTATCAATGCAGAACTGTAAAATTCCTGAAAAGTCTGCTCTAACAAGCCATCACCTTTCATAGGTTAAAAGAGAGTCTTCTTCTGAGCTTTAAACATTTAGGTGATAGGAATATTTGCATTATTAAGAATTTAGGTAGCTTTGAAAGATGTGAAGTCAATTAAAACCATGTAAGAAGTCTTAGCTTCCTCAAATTACAGAGAGGAACAATTTCACAAGAACTGGTTTTATTGGATGGACTATACTTTTGCACCTGAAGATCAAACTTTTACGTCAACTCCAGGATAGGCTCATACCCTCGCTGTCCTCCTGTCCTGCCCTTTACTTCTCTTCCCCTCCCCTTTTTTAACTTTTCTCTTTATGTCGTTCTGCCCCTTCCCTCTGCTAGTGCTCTGTATTGCTTTTCTCTTCATGGAACATGGATAGTGTTCTAACTTCAGATTCACCAGAATCGAATCCTCCGGTCTCAATATACCCTATAGATGTACCTGATGTAATATCACAAAGTACCTTCATACCTTTTTTGTCTAACCCCTTCCCCTACATAAAAAGGTTATGGAGTTGCTCCTTTACCTAGAGCACACATGCAGATATCTTGGAGTAAACAATTAATTTTATCTACCTTACATTTATTATGTGACCTGCCTGTACTTACCAATTGTGGGGTTATCCATTCCCCTCTTCTATATGTTTAAACCCACATGTACCTCTTTGTAGAATCCTTTTTTCTGTTATGCTTACAATTGAAAAAGACACCAAATACGGTGAAACATACGTTGGAGCGAGATTCGTCACTTCCGGATTCCCCTGTGACTCTATGCCAAAGCCTGAGTTGAGAACTAGGCGTGGAACGCATGCCGGCGCTAAAACTGACAGGCCACATCAGCACATGCTGTAGATCCCCAGTGCCAGGCTTAGTCACTGATACATGTGAGTGCAATATATATATATTATGCCTTTTTAACATCAACAAACTTACTGCACAGAGTCCTTCTCTGTGTCCCCGGTGAAGTACATTTCCTACCTTTTTAGCTACCACCCAAGGGATTATTGGAGTGGAATGATGCCAGCTTAGAAACCCAATCTGGTTTCCTAAAAAAGTGCATTTTGAGCTTCTGTAAAAAGGGGTCAAACCTCTCTGGTGAGTTACCATCTACCTACTGAGCACCCGTGGTGAAGCATTTAGAAGACATACACATCCGGAAGCACTTTGCTATTGGTGTAGGGCACAGTCACATTGGATTTATTCATTGCTTGTTTTCAATTTGTTCATTATTACCTTTGCAGCAATTGTATATTATTATTTTTTTGGGTCATGCAGTCTCAGATGGCCCCTTAATAACTTGATATGTTCATTTATGAGTACACATGGTGAAGCACCAACATCTTTTCTATTTTTTTCACAATTTAACAGTGATTTATCAAATTTAAAAGGGGCATCTACTCACCTTTTTTTATATATAGAGCGCCACCACTTGCCACATTGTTATCTATTACAGGCTGCAATATGCTGTGGCTGGATGCTTTACAGAGTGTTACTTGCATTGAGGGCCATATGTGTTATGGGGCATTGAACGCAGGTAACTTATTTGCTGATGCATGCACCTCTGGACGCATAGGGTGCATGTGGCCTTAGTCATAGACAAGGTCTGTTTCCATGCCACAGGGCTTTATGTGTTGATAATAAGAACTGGCATGACTTCTGCTTAGCTACCAATTATTATCAGACCTGCCATGAAAGTTTTAATGGCTGTGTAAAAGCAAATCCATTTTTTTTTAGTAAGACCATGTAGAATAGTCATATAAAGTTCACAGTGTGCTGAAAACATTCAATTAACCTACGGCATCATGGAACACGAAGGACTTTCTTAGTGGAGCTCTGTAGAGCTTGAGACTTTTCCCCAGTGACAGTTTTTTTAGCCCTAACCCTAACCCCTACCTAATCCATAAGGATAAATATCCATTCTCTGAGTCAGGCTTATTTAACCTATGTATGAATAAAGCATAACAAAAATCCTTTTCAGTCTACGTTGAAAGATTTTAATGCCAAGTCCTGGCTAAGCAGCAGTGCAGCTTTAGTAGATGCTTTATGAATGTGTTGCAGCCGTTTTAGATGATTTGCTGTTTCACAGATGGAGCGAGAAGCTTGGAGGACTCTTAATGTTTTACTCGCCCATTATTCCACAGCACACTAAATCCCAGTAATAAACAAAACATCCATCAATGATTTTAAACAAAGTGCACGTGAGCGTCAGTGAATGTCAAATCAAACAGGTCTCTGTTCTACAAGGCTATTAAAATGGGAGGCAAATATACAGTGATCATTAGAAGTCAAATTAAAATGGTAATTAGGGGAAGAGGACTTTGAATAGCATCCTGCGAAAATTGAATGGAGATTGTTAGATTGGTCTTAACACTGCCAATGCTGTGACCTCAGGAGGATACAGATTTGATGGACCAGGGCATCAATCTCTGTGGTCTCAATAAATTAAGCTGATGTGTATCTTAGCTTTGGTGTTAGCTGTGTACACAGACGACATCACAGAACCCTGCTAGGCAAAGCTGGCAATTTGATTGGGTGCTGAATTGACTAAGATAAGAGCATAAGGAAAGCAAATAAGCACTTTGATTTTTTTTTCCTTGAGCACATGAAATGATAAGCTGCAGGTTCCTGTAGCTCAGGTATCTTCACTTATCACCCATAACTATAATGCTATAAAAAAGACAGGACACATTTAAGCCAGTCCAACAAAAAACAGACATCAAGCATCTATTTTTTGGATAACAAGTAAAAATGAATAAACACCCTTTAACTTTTTAAGCAGCAAATATTTCAGTTAGGGATATTTTCCAGGATGATTTTTTATTTTTATTAATTAATCAATAGCCACCAATCCAATCATATAAAGTTGACTACAGTCTGAGGTATACCAATAGGATTCCTCTATTTTGGTGGGACTGTAAAGAGCAATTTTAAACCAATAAATTTAGAAAACTAGTAATAGAAAGTACAATCTTATAAAAATAATTCAATTAAATATGAAATCATATATTAAAAATAAGCCCCCAAATGGAAGCAAAGAAACCGAGGTTTCTGTTACAAAAGACAATGAAAAACATGTACAAATACACACAAATCACTTATTAAAAAAAGGGAAAGTCAATACTTAATTGATAATGCATCTGGAAAATTGATACAAAGAGGTAATTCCAGCTGTTCGTAGATGACTTTGCATCATACTTGCATATCGAGTACATAGGGTGCTACTTCAAGCTGGAACTTCCAACGCGTTTTAAAACATTCAAACTTTTCCGTCATCTGGGATTAATTACCACTCTGTAATCATAAACAACCATGAATCAGCATAATGGAAAAAAAGGGGTGCATAAACTGCGCTAACCAATCAAGTGTATAAGCTGCTGACACAAACAACTGACAAAAAGGTTGATGCAAAGGAAAATAAAATAAAAGTGCAGCGCTAATGGGTAAGTAACTGCAACAGTTCTCAATACAAACAAATAAAATTACATATGTGATCAGTAACTGTGAAAATCTGTAACTGAATACAATCAAAAAAGTCCATATAGAGTTCACAATGGTAAGTGCACGTGGAGTAATCCAAAACAGAGAGGTGAATCTTGATACTGATATCCCATCATCAACACCAAAATAAAATTGCGCTCACCAGATGCTGTTGACCCTGAATACCATATAGCATGAGGGTCAAAAAGGCTGTTAGGATGGTATAGGATTCCTGAAATGATCTGCAATCACGGATGTCTCCCAGGTGTATATCCAGCAGGGTAGGTAGAAAGGATCACTCACAGAAATCCAGACCCATGTGGAAATAAACCAAAGGAAACAGACATAGTGTAAAACCCAAATAAAAAGTTTATTAAAAAAGGGGAATAACACTCACAAAATTTCCAATGGTAAAGGCAGAAACAAATGCAAGTCTGGCTAAACAGGCACGATCCTGATGCATTTCGTTCCACAGGACATTCTCAAAGGATTTGACCAGCAAGCTATTAAGGAATCCATATACTTATAAAGGCTCCATAATTGATAATTAGTGAAAAAACTGAACCCACCTGTATTCAGCTGCCAAGCATCATAATCTGGACGGACAGGAGGAGGCAGTGTGTGTGTCAAGCCTCTCTTTGGAACTGACCAACAAGGCGTAACATCACTTCCGGTCTACACAGGAAGTGAGGTAGATGAGCATCACACCCGGAAGTGTTGTATAACACTGGTGGAGCACATATCTAACCAGCTCCAGACAGAGAATCAGCATGTAAACAAACACCGCCCCCCCCCCCCCCCGGGAGACAGGCATCCAGTGTGTCTCACACATAAGGAAAATAGGCAGCAGACATGGCGATATAAATCTACAGGTGGAAGCAGTAATACAAAACATATAGCCAATTTAAGATGTATTAATAAATGAATTAATATCCCATTCAATGTTTAAACCAAAGGGATAATAGTATTGGAGGGTGTAGATCCAATATGTTTCGCAACGCGAAACTCCCCGTATACCAGATCCACCCCTCCACGGGAGTTGATTGAATGGGATATTCATTTATCAATACATCTTAAATTGATGTTTTGGTATTACTTGATGTCCCATTTAATATACCATTAGTTTATTATATTTTGCTTATTTCCTCTTTTTTCTGCTATTTTAATTCTTTTATTTTATGTATTTTAACATACATTTTTATGCTTTTTATTATGCAATGACATATTATCTTCTTTTGGTAGAGGCTATATGTTTTGTATTACTGCTTCCACCTGTAGATTTATATCGCCATGTCTGCTGCCTATTTTCCTTATGTGTAAGACACGCTGGATGCCTGTCTTCCAGGGGGGGGGGGGGGGGGGGGGCGGTGTTTGTTTACATGCCAAGCCTCTGTCTGGAGCTGGTTAGATATGTGCTCCACCAGTGTTATACAACACTTCCGGGTGTGATGCTCATCTACCTCACTTCCTGTGTAGACCGGAAGTGATGTTACGCCTTGTTGGTCAGTTCCAAAGAGAGACTTGACACACACGCCGCCTCCTCCTATCCAGATTATGATGCTTGGCCGCTTAATACAGGTGGGATCCATTTTTTCACTAATTATCAATTATGGAGCCTTTATAAGTATATGGATTCCTTAATAGCTTGCTAGTCAAATCCTTTGAGAATGTCCTGTGGGACGAAATGCATCAGGATCGTGCCTGTTTAGCCAGACTTGCATTTGTTTCTGCCTTTACCATTGGAAATTTTGTGAGTGTTATTCCCCTTTTTTAATAAACTTTTTATTTGGGTTTTACACTATGTCTGTTTCCTTTGGTTTATTTCCATATGGGTCTGGATTTCTGTGAGTGATCCTTTCTACCTACCCTGCTGGATATACCCCTGGGAGACATCCATGGTTGCAGATCGTTTCAGGAATCCTATACCATCCTAACAGACTTTTTGACCCTCATGCTATATGGTATTCAGGGTCAACAGCATCTGGTGAGCGCAATTTTATTTTGGTGTTGGTGATGGAATATCAGTATCAAGATTCACCTCTCTGTTTTGGATTAATCCATGTGCACTTACCATTGTGAACTCTATATGGACTTTTTTGATTGTATTCAGTTACAGATTTTCACATTTACTGATCACATATGTCATTTTATTTGTTTGTATTGAGAACTGTTGCAGTTCCTTACCCATTAGTACTGCACTTTTATGAATCAGCATAATAGTTTGCAATCACATATAGTAAACACTTACAGTCACATAAAATTAGATCGCAGTATTGACCCACAGATGGTTTCTGAACAGGGTGCACCTGTTTTCCAAAGATTGCACAATAGTCCATATCAGGTACCTTCCACCTATCAAATTGTCCTCACCATCAGAATATGCTTCCGTATGAGAGAACTAGAGAACTAGCTTCTTAAGAAGTATTCAAACTGAATAGAAAAAACTAATTTATGTATAAATAAATATATCCTACAGCAATATGAGGTAAAATAAGGTAAAAAGAGGGGGAGTGAAGGAAAAAGAAAGAAAACCCATAGCTTCTTCAATCCTCTTATAAAATTAGATAGCCAGTATACTTACAAAACAATAATAATATGGATGTATATGTGGAAGGTCCCAAAAATCTTTTGAGGAGAGTTCCGTGTTTGGCTCCCAGTGGGTCTTTAGTGAAAAATAGAAAAAGAGGTAATACTGGTCTGCAGCCATGTAGAGGAAAGGGGAGGGGGGTAGAAAAAAATCCCCTCCATAGATTCCACAGGGAGTCAAACTGGAAACTTTCCTGAAAAAATTTTTGGGACCTTCCACATATACATCCATAGCATTTTTACAATGTCTATAAAGCATTCTCTGATTGGGTGAGTTGGAGAGGTGGCGTTCCTACAATCTCCACTCTGTCCACGTAGGGGACACTTTGCATTAATTGAGAACATGCAAAGTGTTGTCTGAATGGCACCTGTGCCTAGTGGGCAACCTTCTGTGTCCAGTAAGCAGTGGAGCAGCCACTCAGCAAGAGATCTAGAAGCTAGCAGTGATCTCTGTAGTAGTGGTGCCTATTACAGTGATTTCAATGGGAATCCAACAGGTATAACACATACATATGTAGCACCCTCTAATGTGCTACTAGTGTTAGTTTAGGTAAATTTAGGCTGATGACTCATGGTAAGTTATGTGAGTCTGTAATTGGGTTGGGTTACTGCAGGTCAGGCTAAATAGCTCTATATCTCTACAGATGCAGGTCTCTAGTACCTCCCCCTGGATCTAGAAGCTTCTGGAAGTTAGTGGGTGAAGGCCAGGAGGTCCTGATCTGCAACATAGGGGAGTTTGACCAATCCCCAGGAAAAATGTCCTGGCAGGGTGGATGGATCAGCCTTTAAATATGTCAGAGTTGGGTGGAAGATGGAGTGCTGAGGAGGCTGCCGGTTGCAGAGGAGGGGACCACTAGGCCGGGGGAGGGGGGGGGTCCTGCCACCAACTAGGCTCAGACTGAGGGGGTCCTGCCTCCAGGCTGGACTCAGACTGGCTTGGAAAGATTCTATCAGTGTTACAGCTTTAGAGGGAATCTTGCCTAAGGTGCAGAAGGGAGCAAGGAGGACAGAGTGGATACATCAGCACACCCAGGGATTCACAAGGGGAAAGATTTCCATATGCAGCAAGATTTCTGAAGGGCAGAGCTGTGCTAAACCCTTTCAATCCTTTGCCCTGGGGGATCTTTGGAGCAGCCAGATGGGCTGGTAGTTCCTGCAGGCAGTGGAGCTGGGAGCAGTTCTACAAAGAAGAGGAGATACTGTGCTATTTTTAAGGGGCTAAAAGCATCTAGTCCTCAAGGGACATTTTGCAGCTGATCCTGGAGGACTGAAGGTTTCTAGGAGGGAGAGCAGTGTAGGATCATTACTTTGTATAGAGGTTGTCCCCATCCATTGTTTCTTTCAAGTTAGGTGAAAGGTTGTATTAATATGCCTTATGATTTTTTAGATATATTTCGGTTTGTGCCCATTCTGTGATGAAGTGTAGGCCCTTGCATTTACATATTAACGAGCTGGCACTGACAGCCATTCATCCACCTTGGTCAGCAGACAGCTATGTTTTGCATTTAGACGACATGTAAACACCTGTTCATTCATTCATTGGGACACTTGACAAAGTTAAGTCTGCGCATGGAAATTAGGGACACCACCTAAACACATTTGACAATTGCTTGCATTAACACTTGACAGCTAAGTAGAGGAGGAACAGCCCTTGTCCACAAACACCATCTCAGACACAAATTATTATACGGGAACACCTCACATTGACACAAATGCAAGGCCCTTTCAGGTATTGTTCTGTCTGATATGTAATTCGACTGATGAACTGTAAAACCGGTTTGGAGCAGTCTTTTCCTGCTCAACAAATATGCTTTAAATAGGAGCTTCACATTCAATAAAGTTAGTTGTGACTGCACGAAGTTTGAGTGCTGTGTGTCGTCATAACTCCCAGCTGGATGGAGGGGAAATTCATTATCTATTGGGAGGTTAGCAACTGAAGGGCTGTAATATCATCGTGATTGCCTCCTGACGAGAATTGAGCTAACAGTTTTGGTGTCAGAAAGTGAGATCTGCCAAAAACAGTATGGGGTAAGTAATCATATTTTCTATTATTATTATTACTACCCTATACTGTCAGAGCAGATAAACGGTACCCAGTTAACCGCTAAATTTAGCAACTCCCGGGAATCTGAAATTCCCAAAGATGGGGTCTGGTACTCCAGCGCGTCTGAAGCGCCAAAGATAAAATGGGGTTTGGAACCCGGTTACAAAGCAGTACTGTGTGTGATGGTGAATTCCCCCTCCAAAAAACCTTGTATATATTTGTATAGACACTTAAGTGTATTTAGTCGTTATATAAGATTGCATGCCATGGTATAGATGTATGTGGAGATTGTATGTGATATTAAGCTGAGCTTGAAGGTATAGTCTTGCCCACCAAGGATAGTTAATCAGCAGACCATAAATTGGATATATGTATAAATCTGATTATTTAGACGCATGAAACCACATAAATTGGGAAACTAGGTTTTTCCAATAAAGTATAAAACACTGATGTCACTACCCATAGAGATATAAACTTTCAAACTCAGCTGATCTCACGTTGTATTCTGAGCTTAAGATAATGGGAAATTTTCAAGGTAAGGAGAATTCCGAGAAAATGATGAAATGTACGTTTAGGAAGATTGTATGAAAATTGTATCGTGTATGGGCAACCTTAGATCCATGAATCGTTATGTTGTGTTCGTTTTAACACTGTCCCTATAGGTGCTGCTGTATCAACAAAGCATTTCATAACATTGAATGAATGTTGGTTGCATAATAATTTGTTTTGTGGTTATTACTTATGTTTTAAAAGTGATGTGATTTTGCCATACTATGCTGGTCATGGCAGCTTTTAGAAGCAAGGAAATATATATTTGGTGTGTAAAGTGTGACCATAAGGACTAAAATTGTATTTCTATCCTTAAAAATCGTAAGCAATTTTGAACTTTCATCATTAAGGTTTTGTGTCACCAACTTTTCTTTCTTCACTGGCTTTTTAAAAAAAAAAATATATTTTCTAAGTGCCTTTTTAGCAAACAAACCCCCCCTCCCCCCCCCCACACCTCTTTCGGTCTGTGACACAGGTAACTGCAAAGGGACTGTAAACAGCTGTATTGTCATACAAATTAACGATCAGTTTTGCCTTGTAGAGAAAACAAGTTTTAAGGAATGTTCCGAATTGCTGAAGAATGGGTGACGTATGGGTTCTTGTATTTCAAATGTGAAATTACTAATATTTTGAGCTGCTCGTTTTTTTTTCAACCATGGTGAACAATAATAATTTTTTTCTTTAAGTTTATGGTATACCATAATAATAACAAAAAAATATAGAAATCCACGTGGTAATAATTAAGTTGACGTCAACAATTTTTGGTATTAGAAAAGTGCACTGTTAGGAAGGAAATGTTTGATATGCTTACTGTATGCTCAATTCCTCTAACCATTGGTTTATTTTTAGGAGGAAAAGTAAAATGTTTTGTTACTAAACCTTTCTGATGCTTATTCCTCAGATAAGTGAAATTTGAGATTTTCAGAACGACCAAGCACAGCCTTCAACAACAACCAATCATATGGGAGTATTGTTTCCAAATAGATTTTTTCCTGATTGATTAGACTGTTTTTATGGGTGTTAGAAAGTTTTTATTTATTGGGTGTCAGATATTTGATGCGTTCTAATTTGACATATATGAGCTCTGGCATAAATGAGGTGCTATGCTTTAGATAATTAAGCATCTCTGGTCTTTTTTTTAGAGTTTCCTTTGGTATATTGGTACATACTTTTGTATTCTGGTGCTAAACACTAATTTTTGAATTTATGCACTTATGCTTTTACTACCTTTTCTCTTGACAAGATTATTGGTATGGGATAATGTGCTCAGGCAGATACTGTAGTACTACTCTTATATTATGATCTTGGATACAAATGAAATTTTACAGATTTGTGTACATATACCATATGTAGCTCTGGAAACTAGTGAGCTGATTGTCATTTATATGTCACAGCACGTTATCAGATGTGCAGTATGTGAAATCTGTATTGTTAAATAGTAGAATAGAAAGCTGTCATTCAAAAAAAAAAAAATAGGATGGAAGTGGTTGGCTTGTTGATAGTATGCTAAGAATTAAAATGAATTTATGCCAGCGTTACTACTTTGAAAGGTAAACCTCCTGCGGTGAATTCAATTAGTTGATCTCTTTTCATCCTGAAAGTGACTCACTGCCCAGGTTTTGCATATGAATGGTTCTTGAAGTCAGATTTTGTGTCTCCAGGGCCATTTGGTTTCAATTTCCTGTTCAGGTGTCACCAAGCAAACTGTGCAATCTCTTATAAATTTATGTTTGCATGAGTACTGACTTCTAGCTGTTTTGTGTGTCTCTATGTGTCCATGTACACAAGACAGCTTGAATTTCACTCCCTGTTGTTCAGTGATCACAGCATCTTAGCCATGCAAGGGATACTCAGTTCTAGGTAGCTTCCTGCTTGGGTGAGTCAGAGGACTGCAATTTAACCCATCTCCACCTTTGGAGGAATACAAGGCAGTTCAACCCCTCCAAGGGCCCTCACCATTGTTGCATGTGTAGACATGCTGTGTTCTCCCAAAACAGTGCCATTAAGTATCCTTCCTGTTACCTGCCTTCCTGTAGGCCCTAAACCTCAGTGCTGCGAGTAGCTTCACTAGCATTTATTTTTGCTGCCTGTCTATAGGCCAGACGCCCAGTGGCGCAAAATACTCCTGCCATTCTTGTAAAACTTGTATTTTGTCTCAGTACTTACCTGCTATTCTTGCTAAAGTCAGAATGACTTCAGACCCGTCTCAACCCCATGAGTCCATTTATTCTCATATCTAGAGATTTTGCAAGAGGAAAATGTGGCAGAATTAATTAATTGGAAAATTAAACAGTGATTATGGTGATCTCTCGCTCTCGTTTCCTTTGCCAACAGGTGCGCCAACCCACCCATTCAAGCCTGGTGACAGAATCCTGGTGAAGGCCCCTCCATAAGCTGACGTCGCTAGACCGATCCTACGGACCCCCTGCAATAGTTCAAGCAGTGACCAGAACAGCGGTACTGACAGACGACTCCCCGGTTTGGATCCACGCATCGCGACTGAAGGAAGCCCCACCCCTGGACCCCACGACGACGGACCGGAGATTGTGACGCGCACCAGACGAATTCCAGTTGGATCCAGACAGACGGAAGCCCCACCCCTGGACCCCACGACGACGGACCGGAGATTGTGACGCGCACCAGACGAATTCCAGTTGGATCCAGACAGACGCATTGGTACAATGCCAACGGACACCCCTACTCCTGGAAGACTTCGCATTTGTGCGACAGTGGTACGCTTTGTAGCAAGCTGAGCACTAGTAGCCACTGTCTGGTTACTTGCAACATGTGCTCTTCACTCGAGAACCTCTCCTCATTTTGCCCTTGCTCACCCCAGGAAAAGAGAGAAACACGAGACATTCATGTCTCCACTTTACAGTCAAAGTCAAGCCGATTGGACACAAAGGACATTGTTTTTTCGTTATAGCCGTCAGGGACATGGTCTGACCGCTCTGAATGAGGGTTGAAAGGAAATTTTTTTCCTCTCATTAAAAACGGGAGGTTTATTTTTTTGCCCTTTCCTGGAAAAGGCCTTAGGACATGTTGAAAAATCACATGCCATCGTCAACAGGTGGTATGTGCTGCCATGGTCTATTTTGTAGTGACTTTATTGCCATAATAATGGAGTTGGATTTTTCAGGCCATGGACTCTTGCAAGCTATGGCCCTCCCCATTGAACATGTCTGTTTTGATTTGATAGAATTCTAAGAAGTTATATCCCTATGTGCACACAACCAAGTCACCAGCCTACATACACCTTGGAATATAATGTCACCTGTTTTGTGCTATTCAGAGACTCTAAGTGATCCCACCGTTATGAATAAGCTGGGATCAAAAGTTGGGTTGAAAGGTTGTATTAATATGCCTTATGATTTTTTTAGATATATTTCGGTTTGTGCCCATTCTGTGATGAAGTGTAGGCCCTTGCATTTACATATTAACGAGCTGGCACTGACAGCCATTCATCCACCTTGGTCAGCAGACAGCTATGTTTTGCATTTAGACGACATGTAAACACCTGTTCATTCATTCATTGGGACACTTGACAAAGTTAAGTCTGCGCATGGAAATTAGGGACACCACCTAAACACATTTGACAATTGCTTGCATTAACACTTGACAGCTGAGTAGAGGAGGAACAGCCCTTGTCCACAAACACCATCTCAGACACAAATTATTATACGGGAACACCTCACATTGACACAAATGCAAGGCCCTTTCAGGTATTGTTCTGTCTGATATGTAATTCGACTGATGAACTGTAAAACCGGTTTGGAGCAGTCTTTTCCTGCTCAACAAATATGCTTTAAATAGGAGCTTCACATTCAATAAAGTTAGTTGTGACTGCACGAAGTTTGAGTGCTGTGTGTCGTCATAACTCCCAGCTGGATGGAGGGGAAATTCATTATCTATTGGGAGGTTAGCAACTGAAGGGCTGTAATATCATCGTGATTGCCTCCTGACGAGAATTGAGCTAACATTAGGTCAACCCGACAACCTTGGCCGTTGTTGTAGAGGTACCCCTGCATGGTGGCCTGAAGCTATCAGGAAAAGAGAGCTCTCTCTCTCTTATATGTAAGGTTTCACTGAGACAGTATTTAAGCTATGACAAGGTGAACTCAGATTGGGTCAATCAGAAAACAGATTCGGTTTCTGACCTCTTGTAACTGTCTGAAAAGGAAGATACCCCTGACCTGGCTTAACAACCTGCTGGAAGAAGCAGTTTTCGTTTTCATCTTGCGTTCTGTCCAGTTTTTTTTTGCCTTTACAAAGTTAGGCTAGTTACACCTGCAACTGTGATATCACTGACTCAACTGCACCAGTCAGGAGCTCTTCTCTAAGGCCCTGTTCACACCTTTCAGCTTGTAAAATGCTCATCTATGAAGTGTCAAAATGCCCAACAAGCAAAATCCCATTCATTTGAGTGGCCCCTGTTCACATGTGAGCGTTTTGTCGCCTGTAGCAAAACGCTTGAAGATCAAAAAATGACATGAGCTTCTTTTTTGGCAGATTACAAGCGTTTTTGTTAGATGTCAATGTCTGCCTCCAAACAACTGCAAAAAACACCAGAAAAAAAAAAACGCACCCAAAAACGCCTGAAAAACACCTAAAAAAAAAACGCCTGAAAACAATACGCTCAGATGTGAATGGAGCCTAATTGATCCAGAAGTAACTGAAGCATCAAGGCTTTATAAAACGTATTTTTAGCTCTAAGTACTGCCTATTTGATTAAGAATACATTCTGGGGTGGATTTACTAAAACTGGAGTGCAACATCTGGTGCAGCCCTGCAAAGAAACCAACCAGCTTCCAGTTTTTTCTTTGTCAAAGTTTCATTGAACAAGCGAAAGTTAGAAGCTGATTGGCTACTATGCACAGCTGCACCAGATTTTGCACTCCCCACTTTTAGTAAATCAACCCCTGTATGTCATAACTTAGAGACTATTTTGTTATTCAATGTCTAATGCTAACATACACCGTGATGGGATTTACCCCTTATTGCACATTCATGTAGTGATAGCCAATTTCACAGTTTAATAGCAAATACAATAAACCCTTTAGCTCTGGACAATGGGCTCTTAGCCTTTCAGAAGTGACGCGTTAAGCAAGGCTTAGGAGTGATGAATTGCAAAGCATCAAAGGTTCAATTTCAGAATCCCTGTAAAGTATGTTAGGCTCTGGCATCAAGCAGCCTTTATCTCTAGCAGTACCAGCATCTCCTGCTTCTTGATTGTCATTGGTTCATATTGAGAACTGCTCATCGTCTGCCCGAGAACTAACGAAGACTCTGCATAATTCACTCTGACTTTCACAATTTACTGTGGTTTGTTCTGACAATGATCTGATTATGGAAAAACACCATATGTGCAGTATTAAAAAAAAAAAAATAATTGACATTCAGGAAAACTATACTTAACTTTTCCAGGTATAACTTGATATATGTAGTACATCGTAGTGTTACATTCTTCAATGTACTGATAGACATAAAATTGGTTATGCGGGATTACTATTATAATCTGTGGTGGTGTGAAGAATCCATCAGGAAATGTATTCATAGCAACCTACTACTAATTTACATCCCATATATAAACACATTTGGCATTTTATAGATCTTGAACATTTTCTTTAGGTAGAGAGGAAAGTCGGCTGAGTAGGTCAGCTCCGAATTTCCCATGCCTAGTTACACACCTCTTCCTCAGGGGTTTCAAGGTGTTTCATTGCCATCTGGAAGATATAATCACGCCAATATATTCTGGGTCTATACTTTCTACAGTTGGACATGCCTGGAATAGCTTTAGAGTTAGTCTCCTAGGGGGAACATTTATAATTTAGCAAAACCTTCTAAAATGGCAAATATCAAAGTAAAGTATATGTAATTGGAGAAGATAAAATAAACAAATACCCTGTCAACTATTTTTCTATAATTTGAGGTATTGCAATATTTTAAACAGAGGTTCTGTGCCTGGCCATCCTTCCATGCACTTGTGCTTGCTGCTCTGCCTGCAGATTTATTCTTCCATTGGAGCCTTTGGAAGTACTCAGTACTTATCAGTAGTGATCAACCAATATAGTTTTTTTTTTGTGTCGATACTGATACCAATATTTTGGTCATTGAAAATTGGTATTGGCCGACATTGGCCGATATTTCGGACATTTAAAAATGTTTTATTTTTTTATTTTTTATTTGTCACAGGTACTGTTGTGGAGGGATCTGGGGGTTTAAAAGACCCCAAACCCCTCCTCTGCATTTAAAAGCATGCTGTAATTTTTTTAAATCTGGCGCCGAATACCTGGAAGTGATGTCATGACATCACTTCCAGGGTTTTTACGTGGAGACCCGATCAGAGCCGAATATGGCTTTGATCGGGTCTTCTCTTCGGCGGCCGCGGAGGTAGGATGCCGGGTCTCCCGGTGGGACTGGAGACCCGGGCGAGCCACAGAAGGTGGCGGGAGGGGGGGTGTCCCCATCCGCTCCTTGCAATGACAGCCGAGCGGCTTCCCAGCTGCATCGGTTGTCATTACAAGACAGCAGACCGTCGGCTATAGAGGCCGGCACTGGGGTGATGCCTCTAGCTGCAGGCATCACTCCGGTACAGCACTCTCCTGAAATATCGGCAATATCGGTAACCTCAGGGGCCGATTCCGATATATATCGGGGGGAAAGTGCATATTCGCCCCTGATATATCGGCTTTGCCGATAATTGGTTGATCCCTACTTTCCAGTAGAAGTGAACCACGTGATCAACTAGGATGCAGTCAAAACTAACCCATTCAACCCCTTACTAGGTTGCTGCATGCGGTTGTGGGGCTCTTGCGCCATTCATTTATCCATTAAGATGCATTAAAATGCATGTACCTTGACGGGGCTCTGAAGCTTACACATGTATTTGCAAATGTGTGCAGACTAAACCCCTGTTCTTAACCCATATAGTTAGACAGACCAAGTCGGTTGGTCACTGGCTGGTTGATAAGTTTGAGCTTGGAAATCTCTTTGTATTTGTTTGACATGCATCGCCCTTCCAGAGCTCCTTGCTGCAAAGACCAGTTATAGGTGGGGGCAGTGGCCACTTGTTTGTATTCACTTAAATGGGTTGGGTTCAAAAGGGGGTATAATTCCTGGCACAGCCGCAAAGCATCGCATCGCATCGCATCGCATCACATCACATCACGCAGGCAGCATTTGTGTACACCCCCAACCAGCTCAACTTTGGGGTTTTACTGCCCCTCAGCCTTACATCCGGACAAGCTCTAAGGCCTCATTTACATAGGTACTCCGACCGAGTAAATGAGTGGTTTGTTCATGTGGCTGGAGCCACGTATTACTGTATGTGGATGCAGAGGCTGGATGAACCCAGCCTCAGTTTTTAATTTAACAAGTGTGCTGTCGTGAGTGGGCCCGCGTGCATACTGTCTTATTGAAGGCTGTAAACTTGCACCCACATGCCTGATAAATTAGGACCTACTGCGTCCCCATAGCATAACATAGGCTGCCTGCACACAGCTTCAGGCGCCTCAAGCCACATAAACAAAACACTGTTTCACACTGTACAGGCCACAGCTCCCATGTGAATGAGCCCCAAGAACTCATTCACACACGAGTGTTATTTATTAACTCAAGAGAGTTGTTTTCCTTTAAATTTAGCGTGGATTTTGTAAGTTATGTTGTGTGTGTGCCCATTAATAATGATTTTAGTGTCTGTTAACCACTTAAGCCCCGGAAGATTTTACCCCCTCCCTGACCAGGGTTTTTTTTGCGATTTTTTACTGCGTGATTTTAATGGACAATTGCGCGGTCGTGCGGCGCTGTACCTAAACGAATTTGACGTCCTTTTTTTACCACAAACAGAGCTTTCTTTTGGTGGTATTTGATCACCTGTGCGATTTTTTGATCATGCGCTATAAACAAAAAAAGAGCGTCAATTTTGCAAAAATAACAATATTTTTCACATTTTTTATATGAAATTCCCCAAAAAAAATGTAAAAATCAAAATTTTTTAACATTTTCGGCCAATTTGTTTTATGCTACATAAGTTTGGTAAAAAAAATCCCAAAAAGCGTATTTTGATTGGTTTGCGCAAAAGTTATTGCGTTTACTAACTAAGGGAAAGATTTTTGGCATTTTTGGTGGGTTTTTTTTTTAACGAGTAATGGCGGCGATCTGTGATTTTTTTGGCGGGACTGCAACATTGCAGCGGACAGATCGGACCCTTGACTGACATTTTTGACACTTTTGGGGTTACCAGTGACATTACTGCAGTAATCAGTGCTATACATATGCACTGTTACTGCAAAAATGACACTGGCAGGGAAGGGGTTAACTGTATTGGAGAGGGAGGGGTTAAGTGTGTCCTAGGGGCGTGCTTCTAACTGTGATGGGACATGGCTACTAGTGTAAAAACAGAGATCAACGGTCCTACATAGTAGAACCGTCTGATCTCCATTTTTACACAGGGGAGAATGACAGGCGGCTTTTTTACATTAGCCGCCTGCCTTTCTCCCTTCCCGCCGAACGATCGCGAGTGACCGGCGCACATTTTTTTTCCTTTTTTTTTCTTGTGGAATTAGAACTTGGATGGGGATAGGGAATTTATGGGATGCCCACTTGACTTCAGAAAACTCTTCAGGGACAACTCTTCCTATATACAGCTACATACAGTTTCTATGTACACTCCTCTTCTTCCTCCAGCCCTCACTTGCAAAAACAGACTCAGCTGGGACACTTTAGTGAATCTGGCAAAGCACTCAGCCAGATCAGGGACCCTGGGTCTCTTGGTTGTGTAGCAAAAGTCCAGTGTCCAGCTTACATCCCTGTGGCTACTGATCCCAGCACCACCTCTTCATGCACTGCCAGCCCGCCTGGCTGCAGCTGCCCCTTTCACTAGCCCTCCTGGCTATTTCTCTACAGTCCCCCCAGACTGACACCACAGTCCTCCTGGACTGATCACTCACCAGTCCACCTGGCTGACTCCTCTGGACTTGCTCCTGTTGTCCTCTCCTTGATCTTGAGCCTTCAGGAAGGATATCCTCCATGTGTTGTAGAGGGTCCCCCCAGCACCCAAACCGCAGCTTTTACTGGCCCTCCTGATTACTTATCCACAGTCCTCCCAGACTGACACCACAATCCTACCAGACTGATCACTCACCAGCCTATCCAGTTGACTCCTCTGGAGAACTCCTAGATGTGCTCCTGCTGTCCTCTGCTTGCTCCCCTGCCTCCAGGAAGGATATGTTTCATGTGTTGTAGAGGGTCCCTCCAGCACCAGAGTCCCAGGCCCGAGGTCACCCCCCCAGACTAGGGGGCACTCTCAAGAGCCACTGACAGCCTTCTCAGCCTTCCTTCTCCATCTTCCACCCAACTGCCCCTGCTGGCATAACTAATGAGTACTTATGAGGTGGACTGCCCCCCTGCCAGCCCATTTTTTTGTAGATTGGCTGGGGCCCTCATGCATACACCAAGCAGCTACTCCAAGACTCCACCATCTACTTCTGGAAGCTTCTCCAAAGTTCCAGAAAGCAGGGGGAGTCACCAGAGATGCTGCTTGATGAGTCATCCAGCCTCCCCGAGTCACTCAGCCCTGACCCAGATTCAACCCAAACCTGGCTCTCAGCTAGGCCACATTTTCCTACACTAACAAATATGTACACTAGCACCTAGCTAGAGGGTGCTACACTTATTTATTATACTTACCTTTTTTGTTTTACGCCTGGTTTCCCTGAAGGCAGTGCTAACATAGCCCTGGCTGCATAGATGATCCCTGGCACGGCAATGTCACCATTGCCTTCAGGGAAATCCCATACCTAGAATGTAAGATCTCGCAATTTTATCATACTGCACATACGCAAGATGAACTGCATGACATCATGCGCCTTATCTCACACATGCACCATACAAAATATTCTCATTTGCTGTTTTTTTTAAACAGATGCATGTAATGTCATACAACACATGAGTGAGATGAGGCACATGACATCATGTGCTTCATCTGGTGCATGCGCAGTATGACGGATACATGATGTAAATTTTCAAAATAGCGACACGAGGGGCCCCGGCAGCACAGAAACATGTAATAAATGAAAACTGGTAAAAATAAAGAAAAAGTCACATAGACATAAGAAAATTATACTTAAATGATAAGTATAATTGTTTCTTTCCCCAGTTTACATATTTTTAGTGGCTTTATAGAGGAGGAGGTCCTCTTTAAGAGCAGGAATACTGTGCTCCCTGTATTTATCCCAAGGCTTTATTTTCAATTTGATTGGCATGTACCTTTAACCAACCGCTCAATTATCAATGGATGAAAATTGCTGTCTCTGTGAATGTTCGTTTCTTGTTTACATTATAAATGAGCAAGGACCTTATTTTCAGAAAAAAAGGACATTTTCACATTTTGCAAACAAATCCGTGAACTGCGTATGTTCAATTAAGTATGAAGAGAAAGTCTAACTTGCTACTTTTGTAAGTAATTTATTGGGTGTTTTGCATCAGAAAGCATTAATTTTTCTCCCTTTCATTCTGAAATGGACTGCTGAACGCATCTCCCATGTGTTAAGGGTAAAATAAGAGGCAGGCTTAATGAGCAGTGTGCACTGATATGTGGCGCTTGCCAATTAATCCTTTAAAATTCACTGGTACCAGCATATACATCTACTAATACAACCCAGCCTACTTTAATTGGCCTGAAAGCACAGCTATAACGGTCTAGGACAGGCCTTATGACAAGACGCGATATGACCAGAAGCTGTCATATCAGCTCCATCTCCACATAATCAGAGGTATGTTTTATTAAGCACTCTCCCTTAGCTTGCCTATTATATAAAAATGACTGCCAACCTCGAGCTGCAAGAGAGATTTTTTGGCTCCTGAGGATGTCCGAATGGTCAATTTGTCTCCAACCATTTCTGAGACCCACATCAACGGCTGGCCGGACTGGCCTATTTTGACATGTGTGAAGAGCTATTTATTTTAGTTTTTGCTAGCTATAGTATAAGGTATATTGTCTATTTTTATATTCTGCACAAGAACAGAAATGATAGATTCTATGAATTCAGCAGACAGATTTAATATTTTATCGGGTGCACAGCACTGACACAAACTCAGCCTGAATCAGTCATTTTTATAGTACTGTATTTGGTAAGATGAAATAAGGATTATTAGGAAAGTATATAAAACTAAAAAAAAACAAAACCAAAATGTAACATTTCATCTATGTCAGAGTTAATTAAACCCAACTCTGGGCTGCTCCCTTTCCCTATTGGCTCTTCTCTAATGGTTGGCGATCCTTGAAGTGACACAAAAATCTATCTGAGAATGTATTCTTAACTCAAAAAATTATTTTATTGCTCTCAGCCTCCTCCAAATTCCTTTTTTTTGCTGCTGTGGTCCAACTTCCTGGTAAAGGATGGCTACATTCATTCTGCATGGTCCACTATATGTGGAAATGTAGCCACCCTCTATTGCTCGTTCCTAAGATGGACTATGGATGGAATTCGTAGTGTGCATAGAGCAGTGCACATGGCTGCAGCTAGCATTTACTGTTCATTACAAACTAACCAAAGTGAATGGAAAAAAGAGAGGTTCCAGAGCTCACAGGTGTTTACAAGAAAGTAGTGGATGTGTATGGATTATTTTTGTAGAATAATGATATTGATAAGTGTCACTTAACTCCTTCCTTTGAAGACCAGAAGTTTAAGAGAGCAGCACTGAGAAAGCAAGAGCCATCAGTATTGAAAGTTACAAACTGCATGTGGGGGAATATACATTTTAACAAATACATTTAAATTTTAACATATAAATTTAACAAAAGAAACAAAACCTTTTTTTTGGTTGTGCTCAATATGTTAAAGTGGTTCTAAAGTCAGAGTTATTTTGTATTGTATTGTCATTGTATGTATTAGGGTTAAAAACATTTGGTGTGCAGCATTGCTGCTCTCTCTCTCCTCACTGGCTCAGAGGCAGCAGCGGGAGCCATTGAACGAGCCCATATGAGTGTTCCAATTGCAAACAGCTTTCTATGGGGGCACTTAGGAAGGAGGAGGAGCCTGAAGCACTATGGAGGACCAGAGAAGAGGAGGATCAGGGCTGCTCTGAGCAAAACCTTTTACCCTCACCTTAAACTGCAAAATGATTAGAAATAAGTCTACTTTAATGTTGCAGAGAAGGTTTATTTTAATTTTGCCTGAAGTTGGGTTTTAATTTATACTCTTTATAAGGCCCCCTTAACTCTTGTGCAACCTGAAAGTCGTGCGACTTTGCTGAAATTTTTTGCCGCGACTTTGACGCAACTTTGACTTGACTTGAAGCAATGCCTGTGTAATCTTGAGGTCTATGGACCTCAAGTCGCATCAAAGTCAGACCAAAGTAGTGCAGGGACTACTTTGAAGTCACACAGATATAAACAGTACTTATTGGAAATCATGGGGTATGACATGTCATGCTACTTTGCAGTCCCAAGTCGTAGGACAAATCGCACAAGTGTGAAAGGGGCCTCAGGGTGAAAAGGAATCTATTTATTTACCTTAAAAAAAATAAATAATGAAAAACAAAAAAGTAACTTTTCACCTATTGCAAGTTTAAAGTAGAACTAAGAGCCGGTTCACACTACTCCGACTTGGGACACGACTTGTGTGCCCTCAAGTCGCCCCAAGTCTCTTGTCATCACAAATTCAATGTAAATTAATAACAGCCGTCTTAATATGCACTACTGAAGTCGCTCTGACTTCAGAAAAGGTTCCTGTACTACTTCAAGGCAACCTGTATCTGACTTGTGCACATAGACTTCAATGGGAGTCGCTTCTAAGTCGGATCCTTATCTATTTTCAAGCGACTTGTTATCAGACTTTCCAGGAAGAAGAAAGAGATTAGCCAGGCATTCCCCACAGATAAAGTCACCTATCATGTAAGTCTCTTCAAAGTAGTGCACAAGTCTCTTCCAAGTCTCTTCCAAGTCTCTAAACAAGTCTCTTTAAAGTCACGCTAAAAAGTCGCTCCTTCATGGGGCGACTTTCTAGTCACGGTAGTGTGAACCGGCTCTAAAGACAGGTAGAGTAAGAAAGGGTTCGAACCCATGCCAGCTTTTTTTTTTTTTTTGCTATCTGTGTTTCATTGGGGAGATTTCCCTTAATTTCCAATCCCATAGTCTAAACAGAAAGCGAGAGGAATTCCCGCCAAAATTAGGGAACCGTTTCACCAGAACTTGTATGCCATTTGGATGATTTCCCCTCTATTCCTGTGGTGGTGGCAACTCTAAATCTGGGACTTTCTATTACTTTCCCTTTCAATGATAATGGTAAACAGGACAAATATAGAGGGTTAATAAGACAAATAGGGACATGGACAGCAATAAAAACCCCAACGGGAGTTCTAATCCCTCCTCACTCTAGCCAAATAATCCAGCCTCTCTCAACCAAGGTTTTGTGGAACCCTAGGGCTCCTCCAGAGATTGTTAGGGGTTCCTTGAGCAATGAACATCTTCTGCTTCTCAGATAAGTAACCTCTGACAACAATTATTTTATTGAATTCTTCTTAGTAGATAGTAAATATTAGCAGCAGGGGTTCCCTGTGCCCAGAAAGTTATTTCAAGTGTTACTTTGTGATCTATGTATCTATCTATCTATCTATCTATCTATCTATCTATCTATCTATCTATCTATCTATCTATCTATCTATCTATCTATCTATCTATCTATCTATCTATCTATCTATCTATCTATCTATCTATCTATCTATCTATCTATCTATCTATCTATCTATCTATCTATCTATCTATCTATCTCAGGTCCCAATTACTAAAATTTACAAAACAGATCAGAGCAGCCTACCTCCAACTTGTAGGCAGGTGGAGTGGTAGAATTTCACTTAAGGGGGGATCCTTCACTTGGAGGGAGGAGTGGGAGTCCCATTAGGTGGGCACTTCTGGGGCTGGGAGCTCAGTTGTGCCTGGAAGCAAGAAGGAGAAAGGAGGACAACAGAACTTGTCCTTCCTTTCCCCTCTTGGTGGAAGTCCTTCTGATTAATCGTCATGGATCCCTGCCAGCTGCAGCCTTGTAATTTGGATGATGATGATTGCTGATGGAATAACCAGACAAAAGGAGGGTCACGCCATCCTGTGTGTGATTCTATAGATACAAGCACATTTTTGACTCTTCTTGAGTCAGAGTATTCTGGTGTGTTTGATAGAGCACGTGGTGGGGGACCACTGAGGTGATTAATGGAAGGATGAAGAGTTTTCACGTTTTATACTTTGGGACTCTTTCACTATTTTCATACTGTATATTCACCTTTATAAACACACGTATATCATTTTTTTAAAGGTTTATTTAGTTCCATTAGAGATGTATACAGTATTTGTCATTTTGTATCAACTGATATGCCAGCAGTTTTGTTTTTCCTCATAGAGTGATTGCTTTTACTATTTTAGTACAGAGGTATAGGCAGAAAACTGGAGGGTAAAGCCTCCTACACACGCAACAAATTTCCGCCGACCGGTCGTCCGTCTTTTGTCCAGAGTGGTGTCTGTTGGTTGGAATGTGCTCTAGACTGCACACAAATTTTCCCGCATGACAGAATTCTACTTCAGAAGTGATGTCATGTGTTGGATTGCTTTCTATGTGTTCTTTCATTTCTGAGCATGCCTAGTCTTGCGCATAAGATTTTTCCCCATCGAAATCTGTACTAATGAGACGAAAATCGGTCGTGTTTTGACGGTCGACAAAAATTATATATATTATATACACCAGGATTTTTTCGGCCAAAAAGTCGGAGTCGGTTGTCGGAAGCATCACACTAACAAGCCGAAAATCGGCAGATCGGTCGTCAGACGAAATTTCCCGGCCGAATTTCTACTCGTGTGTACGGGGCTTTAGTGTATAAGAGCCTGACATTGAACCCACAATCCACGGATCACAGTTGCAATGCTTTGCAGGCTCATGTGGAAAAAAATTAATAAATGCTCATTTTTTTTCCTGCAAAATTAGGTGCTTTTCTTTCTTTTTTTTTTCTTGAGTGCCCGTCCACACTTATGCCAATTCTATGCGGATCAGATGTGATCCAAAAAGCATAGATTTGGAATTGATTCCAATGAAGGCCGTTTACATCAATGCAGTGCAATTTTGATCTGATTAAAAAAAAAAAAATGGTCCTGTGCGAATTTAGTGCGATTGCAGTGCACATTTATTCTCCAGCTATGCCAAGTCCCTTGATTGCACTAAATTCGCACCTGTCACAACAGAAATCGCATTGTGAAATCACACAGTGAAATTGCATCAGATTCGCACCACATCAGTGTGAACCTGGACTAAAATTGAACTTAGCTGATTTTGGAGATGTTTCATAATTAATAATTTTACATTTAGGGGTCTGAGTATAAAAATGAGTGTCTCAAGCAATCGCACAACTGTCATGAATAATCCCATTTTTTGCCTAATACATTTATTTCCTATTATCCTTAGCTTCATCTAGTTGCCATAATGCAATCAGGAAAATACAGCATTGCAGACACTAGATCGAGCTGACGATCATAGGAAATAAAATGTATTAGACAAATTACAAGATCATAGTGACAGCTGAGCAAATGCTTGAGACATTTTTACTGCATTCTTTTTTATAAATAGATCTCTTAGTGCCCTTTTAATTTGTTGGAAAACCACATTATACTCCGTAACATTATTCATTGCTCTGCTCTATTATTTTCTGTCATTGAAATCATATTTACAGGTATTATACATTCTGCTGCTTTATTTTCTGTGACATTTTGGGGGCTTTATGAGTCAGTGGATGTGCAAATGCACTAAGTTATAACAACCAAGGAGATATCTAGTTGTACCAGTTCAGAACAATGGGAGATATTTTTTGGATGATTACTGTAGGTTTCTATACTGTATACAAGGCACGTCAATTAACAAAATAATCCATTGTGTGAAATTTTTTTATGCTATTATAAACAGGGCAATTCTATAAGGCAAAGATAAATATTTAATGCACAACAACCCAAAGCAGTTAATTATTAAAGTTGTGCTCCAACTAGGACACCCCCCTATATGTCCCACCCCCTCTAATTAATTGTTTTAGCAATTTAAATGTATTAATTTATTTTGTTTTGGCAATTTAAAAAATAATTTATTTAATAGTTTTAATAAATGTATTTATTTAAATTTATGTTTTAGCAATTTAAAGTTAAAAAATTCTAACCTAAATGCCCCATACGCTCACCTAAATCTGTGGTCATGTGATGCTCTGGGTCTCTATGTCTTTCTGCAGAATGGAAGGGTCCTTCTTCAGGTTTCTATGTCGCTGCCTGGTGAAGCAGACATTTCACATTGGCCATCCAAAAGGGGGGGCTCACAGTTCCTAAAGACTTCAGTGGCTGCATGTTGAAGTCACGACAAAGGGCTCATTCACTTTGGCATATGCTTATTTTCGGAATGGAATGCAGGTTCTTGCTGGTAGAGCTAACAGAAGATCCTGCATAAAATTCACACCTAAAGTTCTCATGTTTAGGTGCCTTTAGACAGTTTTTATATGTGTACAATTCTTCTTTCATTCCAAGGAATGACTATAAGGTTATGCTATTATGCATGTATGTATGCCTTAAATCTGCAGATCTGTTGGGCCCTGGACAGAGTGCACATTTTTGCGTGCAGATGCAGCTGTGTGGATGGGCTAATTGATTAATATAGGGCTGCATTTAGATGCGTACAAAACTATACACTTTGCACAGTAAACATGTTTTTTCTGCCCCTGGGAATGAGCCCTAAAAGCGGTAATAAGATTAGCGTCAGGCATAGACTGCAGCTCCAGATCACTGGTCTCTACTAGCAGAAGAAGCTGGTGAAGTATCAGCGGAGTAGAAGAAAAGAAGCGGCACCTCCAGCATTCAAAGGAACGAAAATTTATTGTAGATACACAAATCCAACACCCGACATACAGGACAATACTCGGTCAGCAGACGTGTTTCACACCACGTGCTTATTCATTGCTATGGTATCAGCGGAGTCAGGTCATTAAAAATAAGTTTTAAAATACAGGATCTATATAGCGCCAACAGTTTGCCCAGCACTTTACAACATTAGGGCAAACGGTACAGTTACAATACAATTCAATACAGGAGGAATAAGAGGGCCCTGCTTTTAGGGTTTACAATCTAATATAGTGAATAGAGGGGAGGGTTATACAGAATTTAGTTTTTTTACTATGGGTTACTGTACTTTTCACATATTTATACATTTTTTTGCATTGCCTTACTGTTGGTCTGAAAGTTTTTTGTTTCGCTAAACTAAAAAAAAAATTATTAGGAATAAATAACAAAGGCTTTTTGACTTAAAATAAAATGCGTCAACCTGCCATGTCCTATGAATAATTAGATTAATTATCCCTATGACCAGTACAATTGAAGATATGCTGTATTAGATGTTTATCCTCAGACTGTGAAGATACTTTGCAAAATAGAAACAAGTATATCATTAGCTTTTTAACTTACATATTTATTTTCTTTAGTTGCTTGAAGCTTTGTAGATATCATCCACTTGCTTATCATGCGTTCCTCCAATGTCACAAAGAAAGCGCTACTCCCTCGCACCTGTTCTATTTGGCCCCACATTGTCTCTATCATCAATGTCTATTTTAATGGCTGAAACAAGAACCAATAATTCATTCATTACTCTAATCCAGGGGTAGGCAACCTTTCAGAAGTTGAGATCTACCTGGACAACATGAAAGCAAAGGTCTCAGGGGGGTACTAGGTAGTGTCCTAAAAAAAAAAAAGTACTATCAAGTTCCCAATAAAAAAGATGTATATTTAGTGTTCTGTACCCCCCAGCACAGTGTCCTCTGCCCCCCCCCCCACATCACCCCTCCCCCCACTGTGGTGTCCTTAGCCTCCATGGCAGTATCCAAAGCAGTGTCCTCTGTCCCCTTTACAACCCCCCCCCCCCCCGCTGACTGTAGTGTCCTGCTGTACCCCTCAAAACAGTGTCTTGTGCCCCCATTCATATCACCCCCCATAGTATTGTACTCTATCCCCCATAGCAGTGTCCTCTGCCCCCTACAAAGGTTCCTTTGCCCCCCACTTTGCCCTCCACACCTGCCCCTCTGTCCCCTTGAAAGCATTGTCCCCTGACTCTCAATTCCCCAGAGCAGTGTCCTCTGTTCATTTCGTATAACAATCCCCCTCACCCCACTGTAGTTTACTCTGTCCCCCTCCAACAGTGTCTCCTCTGTCCCCTACACAAACCCCCCCCCCCCCGCTGACTGTAGTGTACTGTTGTACCCCTCAAAACAGTGTCTTGTGCCCCCCCTTCATATCACCCCCCCATAGTATTGTATTCTATCCCCCATAGCAGTGTCCTCTGCCCCCTACAAAGGTTCCTCTGCCCCCCACTTTGCCCTCCACACCTGCCCCTCTATCCCCTTGAAAGCATTGTCCCCTGCCTCTCAATTCCCCAAATCAGTGTCCTCTGTTCATTTCGTATAACAATCCCCCCCACCCCACTGTAGTTTACTCTGTCCCCCTCCAACAGTGTCTCCTCTGTCCCCTTCACATCATTCCCCCCCGCCCCCACATACTCACAGCACTATGGAGGCAGTACTACCTGCAAACGTGTGTACAACAGAGCGGTGATCAGGAGACAGCATAGTGCTAGATGGGAGCAGGAGCTGCAGGAGCCAACAATTCATACCAAGATGGTGATTGGTTTCTACGACCATCTAGCAACCAATCACTGACGTAGCTCACACCACCAACCTGCATTACTATGGTGCCTCCCGCTCTGCACTCTGCAGCGAACATGAGTGCGGCAGAAACTGTGGGGAGGCAGAGCTGTGGTCACAATCCATTTGTTGGCTCCCCATGCTCGACTGGTTGATCACGATTGACAGCTTGCAGACCCCCCCTCTGATCACGTACATAACTGTTATTTTCCCAAATCCCGTGAGCCTTCTTGCTCGAGTGGCTTTGTTAAACCTATTGGCTGACATACTGTCTCTAGGTCTGCCTTACCATTGCCTTTATACTATACTGGTTTATTGTCTTATTTGAACTATGGTGCATTCCTCTTATGCCTCAGTTATGCCTCATGCCTTTCTTTTAGTTTGATTATTTATCACGAGACATTCTGTCTGTTATGTTTATTGTCTGTTTTTCTATGAAACTTCTTCAATAAAAATGTATTAAACAAAAAAAATTTTCCCAAATCTCATACAGCTGAGCCACCAGAGGTAGGAACTGAGAGGAAATCTGCCTACTGAATATGCCATGGGACAGCTTTCACCTATTCTAAGAAGAAACTTGGTGAAGGAATCATTTACCATGTGGTGGCACAGAGAAATCTTCCAATGACACTTCAAGTGGAATTAAAGCTGAAATTTAATTAAAAAAATACAAAATCCAGCATCAGCAACTACAGCATTACTCACATCACTTACCTTTAATGAAGTATGTGCAGGCAGCTGGATCCTGGAGAAATCTTCACTGCCTGTCCTCATTCTAGTTCTGAACTTCTGGAACTGCAGTGGTTAACCTCTTCAGGCAGAACAGCAGTACAGATGGACGTGCCCCCTCCTTCCCCCTCCACTGAGAAAAATTATATCTTTGATTACACTGCTTGTAACATAATATGTGAATGGGGGTTAGTCTGATAAATAACAACAAGAGAAGAGCGCACTGACCTTGTGCATTACCACTAAAAAGGTTTATTTAAAATCCAAAAAAGCAACATACATTGTACTTACAAACATATGATAGCTGCACGCATGCAAAGACAATGGAACCAATTGTCTCTAAGACAGCCAGGATACTCCTAGTGTGCTGGACTGACGTGATGATATCCACATATACCTGGCTAACGCGTTTCAAGGGAGGACCCCCTTCCTCAGAGCCAAAAAGTACTACTAACCCACCATTGCCTTTGTGAGGAGTTCTGTAGTCGGTCTGTACCACCCACAACACTCTGCCCCACCCCACAGGGAGTGAAGGTTAAGGGTGTGGGTAACAAAGATGGAATTTGTTTATGGGAAGTCTGTGGTGCCCATACCCTTGGAGGAACACACAGTATACACTCCCTCCAGCCACAAACTTACATGAATCACAAATCATGATGGTAGCAATAACAAAGATAAACTGTTAAAACACTATTATAAACTAAGATTAAAATCTAAAAGCATAGTAGTAGTAATAGTCTGATAAATCACATGACACCCCCCCCCCCCACCACCACCACTTACAGATTGTGTTACATGCAGTGTAATCAATGAAAGTCTTTGTCCCCGTTGGACCATCTGTAGTGCTGTTCTGCTTGAAGACCTGAAGTGGTTAACCATTGCAGTTCTGGAAGCAGAGCCAGGAACAGGATAGGCATCCCAGCAGTGAAGGTTTCTTCAGGGTCAAGCTGCTTGAGCAACGTGGGACATACTTCAATTAATGTGACTACATTTGTAGAGATTTTTTTTTTTTTAGCTAAGTTTCAGCTTTAAAGCGGCTGTAAACCCAGCTCGGTCAATCTTTCAAACAGGTAAGCCTATAATAAGGCTTACCTATAAAATGAATATCTCCTAAACGTGCAGTGTTTAGGAGATATTCACCCTGAATGTAGCCAGTTATTTCACCAGCGCATGCACTCTGAAGATCCAGCATACCTTGCCGGACCTTCAGATCTTCGTACCAGGACTGAGGGCTCCCGTGCTTCTGTGCGGGAGTGACGGCATTGCGGCTCCGGCCAATCGCATAGGCCGAGCGCGCAAACCCTGGAAGAAAGACAAAGGGGAACATGCCAGCCCTCTAAGCACTGCTTAGTGCTGGAGGGCTTAGATCCAAGGTGAGTATTTCATAATGTGCTTGTATGTGATGCATACTAGCACATTATGCCCTGGTCTTACAGGTCATTTTTTTTTTTTAAACATCCATGGTTTACAACCACTTTAAGTGGTTTTAAGCCATGGGAGACCTTGCAATATTGTGCTAGTATACACTGTGTGTATAATTATTAGGCAAGTGATATTTTTGAGAATTACTTTTAATATTGAACAACTACAGTGCTCTTAGTCAATCCAAAATGTTAATAAACCCCAAACCTGAATATTTAAGAAAGTAAAAGTGAGGTTTTGGCTTTCTTGGGAGAATATTTATGTCTGCACAATTATTGGGCAACTATTAGTTTGCAGAAATATTATGCAACTAAACTAAAATTTTCCCATCTCACTTGTTTATTTTCATCTGTTAAAGTGAAAAAGATTAACAAAAAACTAAAAATTTAAAAGATACACATTTCTGACATTTAAAAAAAAAAAAAAAAAAGTGACCAATATACAGTAGCCACCCTTATTTTCAATAACAGTAATACGCCTTCCATTCATGGAGTCTGTCAGTTCATTGATCTGTCGATGACCAACTTTTTTGTGCAGCAGAAACCACAGCCTCCAAGACACTGTTCAGAGAGGTGTATTGTTTTCTTTCACCGTAAATCCCCCATTTAAGAAGGACCCACAAGTTCTCAATAGGGTTTAGGTCAGGTGAGAAAGCGGGCCATGTCATTATTCTTTCATCATTAGGGCCTTTACTGGCTAGCCACGCAGTAGAGTACTTCGATGCATGCGATGAAGCATTGTCCTTCATAAATATCATGGTCTTCTTGAAAGATGCAGACTTTTTCCTGTACCACTGCATAAAGAATGTGTCTTCTGAAAACTGGCAGTAGGTTTGGGAGTTGAATTTGAGTCCATCTTCAACCCGAAAAGGTCTAACTAGCTCCTCTTTAATAATGCCAGCCCATACCAGTACCCCACCTTGCTGACGTTGAAGTGGAGCTCTGTGCCCATTACTGATCCAGTCACAGGCCCATCCATCTGGTCCATCAAGAGTCACTCTGAACTCCTCAGTCCATAAAACTTTTGAAAAATCTGTCTTCAGATTTTTTTTTGGTGGTGGTCGGGTTTCAACCTTCCTTACCTTGGCCATGTCCCTGAGCACTGAACACCTTGTACTTCTGGGCACTCCAGGTAGGTTGCAGTTCTGGAATATGACAGCACTGGAGCATAATGAGTTCCTGGTAGCTTCACGTTTCATTCTTTTTACGTTTTTGCCAGTTAAGTTGTATCTTTTTTTCTCAACATGTTTCAACCCTGTTGACTATTTGCAACAAAACGCTTGATGGTTCTGTGATTATTTCTGTAGCACAATTCCCATCATAGGTGCTGGCTGTGGGTCCCCCTGGGTCACCGGGTGCAACAAAAGTACCTTTGAACATGTTTCTCCAAGTGTGAGCACTGAGACAAGTACCAGTCCAGTATCTGGATAGGAGAAGGGATGAGTGGGATACTTCCGCAATTGAACTATACACAACTTGACGGGGACTCTGAATAAATGCTGTTTGACGCTGATTAGCGCTGGCTTGATATTGGTTAATACTGGCCGAATTCCGGTTAACGCTGACTTGATGCTGTAACTTCCCTTTTTTACTACGGAAGTCCCTTTTAGCTCCCTGAGGCAGCTACTTGTACACCTTTGCTGCACTGCTGAACGCTTCAGGGCCCACAATGGTGCCCCCTTTCACTTCCCTATCTTCAGGGCTTTTAACACTTGGCACCCCCTTTCACTGCCAATACTACTGGTTAGCTGGCCCCTGGATCCCCTTGACCTTCTGGAGTGGCCCCGTTTCCTAGGCAGACCCCCTGGGCAGATCTTGAGTACTCATGATACTGTTTTTCCTTAAGACTTCTGCCCAGCAGCTCCACTTGGTCAGCAACACAGATCCCTCTCTGCAGCACAGCTCAACCTCTGGTCCCCGTAAGCCGACTACCTGGACCACTTTCACTCTCTGACAGGAGGAGACACAGCTGTCACCTCCTCTTGGGACTGATGCTCCCGTCAAAAGACGCTCTGTCACATGCTCCCCTCAAATTTATATCCAATCACAGGGTGCATTGCGGTAAACCCCGCCCACTGAGACAGTCATAAACCCTGGTGTGCTATTGGCTAGGTTTCCTCCACTGACCAACAAGATGCCTCATTTGATACAGTGGGGAGACTCCCCAGACTCAATAGACACACCTGGAAACATGTGACAGCTAGCTAACAATTCAGGGCCCCCTGATAAGCAGAGAGGGCCACATATGCATTTTTCTAGCGCCTACCTAGGAGGGTGCTACATGTCCAAACATCTTAGCAATTTTAGGAGTGCTGCATCCCTCTGAAAGACTTTTTACAATTTTTGACTTTTCAGAGTTCATGAACTCTCTTTTTTTGGCCCATTTTCTCCAAGTGTGAGAACTGAGACAAAAACAGGAAAAGAAGCTGTCTAATAATTATGCACATCTTATAGGGTGGTATGCTCATTAGGCCACTCCCTCCCTCATTACACAAATACTCGTCATCTGATATGCTTTAATCCAATAGGCATTGAAAGTTTATGCAGCTTGGAGTTGAACAATATGCATAAAAATTATGATTTTGTCAAAATACTCACTTGCCTAATAATTGTGCACACAGTATATATAGCATAGGACAGGAACAGGCCTCGGTAGTTGCTCTGTCACTTCACTTCACATGTAACTGCTAGATATGGTGAATTATAACTAATATTACTGAGCACTCCCTCCCTCCATCCTTTCCTTCCTTCCTTTTCCATTTTCCATAATTCCCTTTTCTTTCTTCTTTTATTATTTTATTATTCCCTCCCCAACCCATCAATACTTCTTTCTCCTTTAAAGTCAAACTCCGGGCAAATTTATTTTTTCCCCATGCAGTGGAGATACTGCATGGGTCAACTGTTTGTTTTGTCTAGGGGTGAGAAGAAAGCTTATATTCATCCAGAAAATGGTACTTTCCCTTGGGCCAGTGGTGGACTGTTCCCTGTCTATGGATCCTGCTCAGGGCATGATGACGTCAGCAACAGTCCACTATTCAAGACCACTGGAGCTCAGAGTTGCTGAAACGATCTTGTGCTGGGAGGATTAGGTAAGTGTATCTCTGCACTCCTCTCCCCTTGAAAAAACCAAGCAGATAACCCATGCAGTGTGGGCACAGAACCACTGCATGAGCAAAAAAAAATTGGCTGGAGTTTAGCTTTAAGAATCTACATATATACAGTAATACCCATTAAATGTAACTTACTTAGCTGTGACAGATCTTTCGTAATTATAAGTTGCTCTAATCAAAATTCTAAATAGTGATTAGGCTGAATACTACATCTAAACTACTTTGTATATCATCTGTCTTATTTAGAACTTTAGTTCCATTAGTTTAGAGCAGGACAGTGACTCAATTTCTGGTTGTTTGCTCTGGACTACTACCGCATACTGTTGTATCAAAAGAAACCAGGTTTAATTCATTTATTCAGTATTTATGAGTTTATTATATATTACAATGTTTCCATGAGGCACAAGCTTGTCTTCCTGAGGAAGACAAGCTTGTGCCTCGTCGAAACGTCGATTAAACCCTCATTGTCCGTTCACCTTTCAAGACCCGTGAGTGCCCTCCCTTATTTGGTTTACATGCGCTGTCTCTGCTGTGTGCTGTGCCACGGGCCCATCTTTTATCCCTGATTTGTGTGCGGTGGCAACCATTGGATATTATATATATATATATATATATATATATAATATATATACACACATATTTTCCCTTTTTGTTTTTAATTGCTAATTTATAAGTAAACGGCTAATACTCAGTTTTTCCATAAAACTGTAGATAACGTCCAACTGAAAACTTTGTGGTTCTTTATCTGCTCAGAAAGAGGGAAAGGATGGTCTTCCTTCTCTGATCATTTAGCTGTGTATCTGTAATATGATCACCTACTATTTAACTTAATTCACAGCTTCCCTGGCTATGCACAGCATAGCAGTATATAGGGTTAGTGTAAAGCTGATGCCTTGTGTTTCTAATCTGCTGACTGGAAGTGGCAAATATACATATGCAATGTAAATATTTCCCTAAATATGATAATTAAAAATATATAAATATAAAATATGGCACATAACCTCATTAAACAAGTCGACTTTTATCTCGAGATTTGTTATCTTCACTCTATGCTATGTTACCCACTGCTGTGTGCTGGTTTCTCCCCTACCCTTGGTGGACTCCTTCATTGATGGCGTGTTCAGCCTATACTGGATAATATTAGTTGTCATTAATTAGCGGAATGTTACATGAATGGTCAGTGAATGGTAGGAAATCAATATTAGCTTGTAACGCCTCACTGCTTTCCAAAGAGTGAGGCAAAATCCAGACTCCGATGGAGAAAAATATCTCTGTGCAAGAAGTAACTCAAAATCAATACAATTCCTTCCAGGAGTTAGTTGGCAACTATTTTTGCAAGTAACTTAGAAAATTGGACCTGTGTTATACTTTAATAAATGCAAAGTTTCACCTGCAGCTACAAGGGTGGAATTTTATTGTAGATTTTTTAAACATGTTGTCAGAACAGGAAAGAAACATAGTAAAAGCACTATGCAGCCCGTTGGCCATTGCTGACCACTTTCTGAAAATGCTCTTCACCTGGTGGTCACAAATGTCAATACTTTTTATTCATTGACCTAAAACAAGCGTACAACCAGTAAAGTCAAAAGACTTGATCTGCCTTCTTGCTTGGATTCAGTGACTTAAAAAGCTGGATACACACTATTCAACTTTTGTTGTTCAATATCTTTTAGATTTACCTTCAACTTTGTAGTGCAAGGGCCCGCCTGATTGCATACAAAAGGAAAGTGTTTAGGATTGACCTCATATTATATGGTTTTGGTAAACCATAAAGGAAAAAGTCTAAAGATAATTGTATAGTGTGTGTATACAGCTTTAGAAATCATTTTTACAAGGAAAGGCCGTCCCTATCAGTTTACATATCTTTTTTAGTACAGTTTTCCTTTAAAGTGTATATAAACCCCATATCTATATTTCAATACATTTGGCATTATGCCTCACTGATTTTTCCCTTAAGCCTCGTACATACGATCAGATTATCGACTAATTTTCTTTATTTTTTTGTTGCATGCTAGTCTCATATGCAGTGGCGGCCGGTGCATAGGGGGCGCCAGGGCGCCGCCCCCCCTGAAAAAAGGAAGAAAAAAAAAAAAGATAAAAAAAAAAAAAGATTGCAAAACGAGCAATAAAGTTTGAAAAAAAAAAAAAATTTGCGTTCGCCGCCGCCGCCGCCAGCCGATGTGGAGGGGGTGGGGGGATGGGGTTACCACCCAGAAGAGGCGCCGATTGGCTGCCTTCTGGGGGGCGTGGGGGGCGTAACCTGGGCGCAAGGCAGATTCCTTGGAAACCCCCACTTCGTGGATTCCTGGCTGTGATTGGTCCAGCCTCCAGCCTGGACCAATCACAGCATCCAGGACATCCAACGCTGACCCCGCTGACGTCACTCACAGCAGTGGACCGGACCGCGGACGATGGAGTCGGGTGGACACCGGACGGGAGTGACGGCGGCACCGGAGAGGAGACCAGACCACCGGAGGTCATCTGCTGGAAGAAGACATCACCACCGGTGAGTCCTCGTGGTCCTCCTGTCCTGTCAGTCCTCCATGACCATCCATCCAGCTTTTCCACCGCCATCCCCCTATGCTCTGCCTCATCCCATGAGTCATGGGATGAGGCAGAGCAGAGGGGGATGGCGGTGGAAAGGCTGGATGGATGGTCATCATGGGCCATGACCATCCATCCATCCATCCATCCATCCAGCCTTTCCACCGCCATCCCCCTCTGCTCTGCCTCATCCCATGACCATCCATCCATCCAGCCTTTCCACTGCCATCCCCCTCTGTTCTGCCTCATCCCATGACCATCCATCCATCCAGCCTTTCCACCGCCACCTCCCTCTGTTCTGCCTCATCCCATGACCATCCATCCATCCATCCAGCCTTTCCACCGCCATCCCCCTCTGTTCTGCCTCATCCCATGACCATCCATCCATCCAGCCTTTCCACCGCCATCCCCCTCTGCTCTGCCTCATCCCATGACCATCCATCCAGCCTTTCCACCGCCATCCCCCTCTGCTCTGCCTCATCCCATGACCATCCATCCATCCATCCATCCATCCAGCCTTTGCACTGCCATCCCCCTCTGCTCTGCCTCATCCCATGACCATCCCTCCCACTGCCATCCCTCTCTGCCTCATGCCCTCATCCCTCCCACCGCCATCCCTTTGCCTGATCCCATCTCTCCCACCACCATCCCTCTGCCTGATCCCATCTCTCCCACTGCCATACCTCTGCAGGGGGCATGTACGCTGGTCACTGTATTGAAAGGGGGCATGTATGCTGGTCACTGTATTGAAAGGGGGCATGTACGCTGGTCACTACATTGAAAGGGGGCATGTATGCTGGTCACTACATTGAAAGGGGGCATGTATGCTGGTCACTACATTGAAAGGGGGCATGTACGCTGGTCACTACATTGAAAGGGGGCATGTATGCTGGTCACTACATTGAAAGGGGGCATGTATGCTGGTCACTGCATTGAAAGGGGGCATGTACGCTGGTCACTACATTGAAAGGGGGCCTGTACGCTGGTCACTACATTGAAAGGGGGCATGTACGCTGGTCACTATATTGAAAGGGGGCCTGTACGCTGGTCACTACATTGAAAGGGGGCATGTACGCTGGTCACTACATTGAAAGGGGGCCTGTATACTGGTCACTACATTGAAAGGGGGCCTGTACGCTGGTCACTACATTGAAAGGGGGCCTGTACGCTGGTCACTACATTGAAGGGGGGCATGTATGCTGGTCACTGCATTGAAAGGGGGCATGTATGCTGGTCACTACATTGAAAGGGGGCATGTACGCTGGTCACTACATTGAAAGGGGGCCTGTATACTGGTCACTACATTGAAAGGGGGCATGTACGCTGGTCACTACATTTAAAGGGGGCCTGTATACTGGTCACTACATTGAAAGGGGGCCTGTATACTGGTCACTACATTGAAAGGGGGCATGTACGCTGGTCACTACATTGAAAGGGGGCATGTACTGTGTGGTCTGTGCTAGGGGGTCTGTACTGTGGGGTTTGTACAAGGGGCCTGTACTGTGGGGTTTGTGCTAGGGAGTCTGTACTGTGGGGTTTGTACAAGGGGCCTGTACTGTGGGGTTTGTGCCACTCTGTCAGTGTATCCCATAATAGGGCCCCTGCTCCCTATTATGGGATATACTAGTACTGATGGAGCCCTTAATATGTGATATATTGGGAGAATTGGTTCACGCAAGCAAAATACAGGGGACAAAATGGGTGGGGTCTATAAGGGGTGTGGCTTCTGAGAAATGGGAGGGGCCAAAATAGAAGGGCGGGGTCTTGCGCCCCCCCATCTTAAAACTTCACCAGCCGCCACTGCTCATATGGAAATTGAAGAGGTTACTTGCATACGAAAATTCTCGTACGACAGAATTCTACTTCAGAAGTGATGTCATGTGTTGAATTATTTTGTATGTATTCTTTAGTTTCCAAGCATGCCAAGTTTTGCACTTATGATTTTTTTCGGACGAAAACTGTACTAAGAAAATCGGACGTTGTGTTCACGTACGATAAAAATGTTATAGCCTGCACATCCAATTATTTGTCGTACGAAAATTCGTAATCGGCTGTCGAAAGCCCCATACCAGGGGTCTTCAAACTATGGCCCTCCAGTTGTTCAGGGACTACAATTCCCATCATGCCCAGTCATGTCTATGAATGTCAGAGTTTTACAATGCCTCATGGGAAGTGTAGTTCCACAAAAGCTGGAGGGCCGTAGTTTGAGGATCCCTGCACTATACTAACGATCCTAAAATCGACAGATCGTTCATCGGACGAAATTTCACTTCTGATTTTCTTATCGTATGTACGGGCCTTTACTGTAAGTTTTCTAAAGAAAATAATTTTTTTGAATGTGATGCAGTATCTTAGATTGAGATTCTGCCAGTAACAGCACTTTCTGTTAGAGAGGCAAAATCACCGCTACAGAAGAGACCATGCAGGAATGCTGTTGAGAAAGGGGAGTCCTACCTCAGCTCGCAGCTGTTTTAATGGAAAGAGAACTTGGACAGCAGCACATCCAAGAAACCACCTTAATTAACTTGATTCATAAAACATACAGGTACAGTAAAGCGGGAGCTGGAGAAGGGGCTAACAAGTTTCACAAGTGCTTAATCATTGGCCGAACGAGTTAGCCCCTTCTCCACTCCCTCTTCACTGTATCTTTATGCATCAAGATAATAAAGGTGGATTTCTGGATGTTCGGCTGTCCAAGTCTACTTCCTGTTTTAACCACTTTACGTCTGCTCACATTGCTGCTACTGCAGCAATGTGGCTCGTTTTCGTCCAGCGGCGTAGACCTACGTCAATGGACTCCTCCCCTTGTGTGTAGCGAGTGCGCGCCGCCAGAGGCTCCCTCCCGCTGTGTTCAGTCACAGCGGGAGTCGGGCCAGGGGAGGAGCAGCGGCGATCGCCACTGCTCTTCCCCGATCGTCGGGGAATCGAGTGTGGAGATCCGCCCGCTTGTGTAAACTCCCTGTGTCCCTGTGTCACTCAGTCACCTCCCCCCACACATGTCAGTAAGCACCAGGCATAAATTTACCCCTCCCTCTCCAATAAAATTAACCCCTTCCCTGCCAGTGTAATTTTACAGTAACAGTGCATATGTATAGCACTGATTACTGTAGAAATGTCACTGGTACCCCCAAAAGTGTCAAAAATGTCAGTCAAGGGTCCGATCTGTCCGCCGCAATGTCGTAGTACCGCAAAAAGAATCACAGATCGCCGCCATTACGTGTTAAAAAAACCAACAAAAATGACAAAAATCTTTCACTTTGTTAGTAAACGCGATAACTTTTGCGCAAACCAATCAAAATACGCTTTTTGCGATTTTTTTTTTACAAAACATATGTAGCATAAAACAAATTGGCCGAAAATGTTAAAAAATTTTGATTTTTACATTTTTTGGGGGGAAATTCATATAAAAAATTTGAAAAATATTGTTATTTTTTCAAAATTTACGCATTTTTTTGTTTATAGCGCAAAAAGTAAAAATCGCACAGGTGATCAAATACCACCAAAAGAAAGCTCTGTTTGTGGGAAAAAAAGGACGTAAATTTCGTTTGGGTACAGCGTCGCACGACCACGCAATTGTCAGTTAAATTCGCACAGTGCCGAATCCCAAAAAGTGGCCTGGACGTAAGACAGCAAAATCCTCCAGTGGTAAAGTGGTTAAGCTGACAGCTTGCAATTACCTTGCAATTAGCAGCAGCACTGCCAGCCTGCTATAAGCATTCCTTTATTTGGCCAGTGGGCTGCCTATCAGGTCTGAAACAAGAAACAAAGGAAGAGGGTGGGCCACCTAGTGCATTATCCCTTTTTTATTAATAAACCAAAATCCACAAAACTCACAAAAGTGCATACAAAAGTGCATGTAACATAGTCTAGTCACAGCACTGTAATTGCATCCAACCACTGGGGGCGTAGCTTAATGTTTCAAGGGCAATGCCCTCTTCTCCAGAGCTAACCAAAGCCTCCACACTGCAGTTTATACATATATGGACAAACACCAGCAGATGACATGGCTACCCAAATCATCTCAGACTGTGGAAAATGTTGCGTTTCATTTGGAAATCAAGGTCCTAGAGTCTGGAAGAAGAGCGGAGAGGCACAGAATCCAAGTTGCATGACATCCAGTGTGAAGTTTCCATAGTCAGTGATGATTTGGGGAGCCATGTCATCTGCTGGTGTTGGTCCACTGTGTTTTATCAGGTCCAAAGTCAGCATAGCCCTCTACCAGGAAATTCTAGAGCACCTCATGCTTCCCTCTGCTGACCAGCTTTATAAAGAGGCTGATTTGAATTTTCCAGCAGGAGATGGCAACTGGCCACACTGCCAAAAGTACCAATACCTGGTTTAATGATCATGGTATTACTTGGCTTGATTGGCCAGCATACTCGCCTGACCACAACCCCATAGAGATTATGTGGGGTATTGTCAAGGAAGATGAGATACACCAGACCCAACAGTGCAGATGAGCTAAAAGCAACTATCAAAGAAACCTGGGCTTCCATAACACCTCAGCACTACCACAGACTGATCGCCTCCATGCCACGCCGCATTAATGCAGTAGTTCATGCAAAAGGAGCCCCGACCAACTATTGAGTGCATACTATACTGTACATGGACATACTTTTCAGAAAGCCAACATTTCTGTATTAAAAATCCTTTTTTGTTATTGGTCTTATGTAATATTCTAATTTTCTGAGATACTGAATTTTGGGTTTTCACTAGCTGGAAGCCCTAATTATCAAAATTAAAAGAAAGAAATACTTGAAATATATGACTCTGTGTATAATGCATCTATGTAAAATATGTCAGTTTCACTTTTTGAATGTAATTACTGAAAGGAAATAACTTTTTGATGATATTCTAATTTTGTGAGATGCACTTGTACAGTATATGCCAAGCTTGCACAAAGAACAGGAGTCCTGGATTACAAACTGTCCAAATCTGAACCATGGAATACAGTAAGGCTCCATGTACACGGGACGTTGTAAATGGCCGTTTAGGAGCAGTTGGACGTTTTTTTCAGAAGCCCCTGAACCCATCTACATTTTATCTTATCTGGTCATGTACACAGGGTCGTTTACAGTCATTTGCAGGCAGTTGAGTTCAGGGACGTTTTTTGGAACGCAATTATTTGCGTTCGAACGTGTGTTTCCCGGTGTTTCAAACGCAGAAACGCGGCCGAACGTGACTAAACGTGACCGAGCGGGATGAACCTACGTTCAGCCACGTTATAAGTTTTTTTTCTTCCATTCAAAATCAATGGTTCTCTATGAGAGCCTATTGATTTGAATGGAAGTCGCACCTGACTTGCGGCGGGACTTGCACTGTGAGAATCTTGAGGGGGAACTCCACGCCAAAAATGGGAAAAAAACATGTGTGGGGGTCCCCCCCAGGTTCCAAACCAGGCCCTTCGGGTCTGGTATGGAATTTGAGGGTAGCCCCACGGGCCCCCCCCCAAAATCCATACCAGACCCTTATCCGAGCATGCAGCCCGGTAGGGCAGGAAGGGGGAGGGGACGAGCGAGCGCCCCCCCCCCCCCGGACCATACCAGGCCACATGCCCTCAACATGGGGGGTGTTGGTGCTTTGGGGCAGGGGGAGCTCTGCACCCCCCACCTCAAAGCACCTTGCCCCCATGTTGATGGGGACAAGGGCCTCATCCCCACAACCCTGGCCGGTGGTTGTGGGGGTCTGCGGGCAGGGGGCTCATCGGAATCTGGAAGCCCCCTTTAACAAGGGGGCCCCCCAGATCCCGGGCCCCCTCCCTATGTGAATGGGTATGGGGTACACTGTACCCCTACCCATAAAAGGCAGTGTATGTAAATAACGATAGGAGACGTTTTGGAAAGTTTATTAAAAATATTCATCTGTTCTTCTCTGCTCTGGTCTTCTCCCTCTCCTGGTCTTCTGGTCTTCTGCTCTTTTGCTGTCCGCTCTTCTGCTCTTTTGCTGTCCGCTCTTCTGCTCTTTTGCCCTCGGCTTTTCTCTTCTTCTTCTTCCTCCGGTCCTCCTCGGACGATGTCTCCGATGATTATGCCGGTCTCCGGTCTCTGCAGCTTGTTATATAGCCATTGTGGGCATGGCCCCCGATGACGTCATCGGGAGGCCACGCCCCCTCATGTCACAGATGACGTCATTGGTAGATTTTCTGCTCTTTTTGTACTGGTGACCACTGTCATTGGATCTGAAAGTGATGGGAAATCCAAAATAGTTGTCACCAGATTCTTCCAGTGAGAATACCCTTGACAACTCCACATACTTGAAATTCCTTTAATTTTGTAGAGATTTCCAGGGGGCCTCTGAGGGGAACCTTGATGTAAGGGGGGACTCTGATGGGGCCTCTGATGTAATGACAGCTGTAATGGAGACTCTGATGTACAGGGGAACTTCTAAAGCAGTGGTTCTCAACTCCTGTCTCCAGGGCCCACTAACAGCCCAGGTTTGCAAGATAACTGAAATACATCACTGGTAATATAATTTGCTGCTCGGTGATTGAGGGTATTCTAGTCTGCATCTCCCCAAGGTATTACTTAAAATCTGGCCTGTAAGTGGGTTCTGAGAACAGGAGTTGAGAACCACTGTCCTAAAGTGTACTCCAATGTAGGAGGGGCTCTCATGGGGACCTTGATGGAAGGGGGGACTCCTAAGACAGACTCTGATGCTGCTGCTCTACAATTACAAGAAAATTTGACAACATGTAATGAGCCTTATTCTAAGTCTCATCGCTGTTCCAATTGCATCCATTATTCCAGTCTGAGAAAGGGGAGGCATTTCTCCTGAAATGCATTGGATTTACCTGTTACCTTAGAAAGCTTTTCAAATACACTCTCGAGGAATATGAACTTTTACACCAGGCTGCCCTCTATATCATCCAAGTGTCTCTGATTGTTGCTATCAGAGAGGTAGTAGCCTGAGACTATAACAGGGTCCACCTACATCATTCCTTCATTGGGTATTAGCCCCCAGAAGGAAGATATACTCCACAGTGCATCTAACAATACCAAGCCTTGCTCTCATTTGTCCAGCACAGTCAACCACATACATCTAATTTACCTGTTACCTTAAAAAACTTTTCAAATACACTCTTGAGAGAAATTAACTTTTACACCAGGCTCTCCTCTATATCATCCAAGTGTCTCTGATTGTTGCTATCAGAGAGGTAGTAGCCTGATACTGTAACAGGGTCCACCTACATCATTCCTTCATTGGGTATTAGCCCCCAGAAGGAAGATATACTCCACAGTGCATCTAACAATACCAAGCCTTGCTCTCATTTGTCCAGCACTGTCAACTACACACATCTGAAATGGGGGGTGGGGTGGGGGGTTCTGATTGGGACTCTGATGCAAGGTCTTTGCTTTGTTTTACTGAAGTTTCTTTCTCTTTTGTTGTTAATAATACCATGCCGATTCCAAAAAAGATTCAAGTAAAACTAATTAATTGATTTATGATTCATTAATTTATAAAACTGATCGTTTAAGCCTGAAAATAATTGAAAAATATACAATGTGGTCTGCATACTGTAAGGTATGGAGCCCATTGCATTGGATAGTCTAGCTGTTTGCATCTGTTTTTTAATAATGAAAAAATATGGCTAATCTTTATTTAATGTCTACAAGAGTCTCCCATAATTGCAAGTTGTCCTTATCTTCTAAATGTTCTAATTTTTTTCAGGAATGTTGGCAGCCATGGACTTACACTAAAATGATTCCGTGGTCAAAATATTTCCAGTATCACACATTTTGTTTTTATTGCTTCCCCAAAGATTGGCAGATCTGTCAGGTTTCTAGAACACTCAGTTTGTGTGGCTAATAAGCAAATAAACATGGGAGTTTTTATACAGCTCATTTATATTTACTTGCTCAGTGACAACACTAATTCAATTGCAATGATAAGCTGAACCAGAAAGTCATCATTATAACAATAATGATTGCTAGGCTGGCTTATTCTTTTTCCGAAATGATTTTGCAGTGTTCTAATGTCTCCATTTCTGAACTTGCAAAAGCCTCTTTTTAGAACATACCTCGCCTTGCACAGCTGGTGTGCTTTTCAGTTATTCTGTCTATAAAAAGAGTATCACTCTCTGTATAATCTTATTATTCTAGCCAAACAACTGCAGTACTTCTGTGTAATTGAAAGACTGAGCTTTGTCTAACATCTGCAATACAAATGAGCCCCCTCTAGGGCAGGGATGGAGGTGTGCCCACAGCCATAAACATCAACAATTATTGTGCTTAAAATTATACTAAAGTCAGTTTTTATTTAATTTTGTTTTTTTTTAAATTAAAAATAACAAACTTGTTATACTTATGTGCTCTGTGCAGTGGTTTTGCACAGATCAGCCATGATCCTCCTCTTCTCAGGTCCTTTTCGGTGATCCTGGCCACCTTCCTCCTGTTGAGTGCCCCCACAGCAAGCGGCTTGCTATGGGGGCACCTGAGCTGAGCCACAGCTCCCTGGGTCCATTCAGACACGAAGCCGTGGCCATGCCCTGCCCTGCCCCCCCTTCTCTCCTCATTGGCTGACTGACTTAGATTGACAGCACTGGGAGCCAATGGAGCCGCACTGCTGTCTCAGCCAATGAGGAGGGGAGTCCTGGGCAGCCCAGACACTCTTGCATCATCGCTGGATCTAGATGGACCTCAGGTAAGTATTAGGGGAGCTGAGGGGGGCTGCTGCACACAGAATGCTTATTATCTTACTGCATAGAAAGCATTAAGATAAAAAAAAAAAAATTCTGCCATTACAATCACTTTAAATTCACACATTTTATTGTATTTTTTTGAAGGTAACAGGGGATCAAGGAACTTCTGCCTCTCAACTGCTGTTAAGGGGTTCTTTATGAGGCCCAGCAACCTATAAACTACTCAGTCCTACTCAGTCGGTGTTAGTTCTTTGCATAAACAGGTCTTAGGAAAGGCATTGTGTAAAAATATTACCCCTGAAGAAGTCATGTGACTGGTAACGATATGTGTGGGGAGGAGCCAGGTGACATCATGGACGAGTATAAGGAATAGTGGCAAGTTTTTGTTTGATACATGCCGAATCTGTTGTTACATTTGAAAGCAATGGTACAAGCGATTTACTTGTAAATAATAAAGCATTTGGTATTTTACTTACTACATTATGGCAGTCTATCTATGATTTTGAGCTCTCTCCACAGAACCCCTTAAGCAATGCAAGCTTACGTGATAATTGGAACAGAGAGAGAGAGGACACAATTGATGTTTATACTGAAGGTGAAGATTGCTGACCATCCCTTGACGGCTCATACATCTGACCCCCCCTAAATGATGTATCAAGATTTCTAGACCAATTAGATGGGTCTATGAAACAGGTACAGGTCCATTCTATATTCACTGTTTGGTGGAGCACTAGAAAAGACATTGGTTTTGCAGCACTGGAATTGGGTGCTTAATCACCTACAATATTCTCCTATTTGTGTAACCTTTAAGGTTAAGGATAACACCATTGGTGGCAATAATAAATGAAAATAATCAACGCAAGCCCTGACTAAACAATACAAGTAATGTGCACAAAGCTGCAAGCAATCAGTGCCAAACACAAAAACACCAAAGATGACGGAATAAAAAATATTGCTGCGCTAAGTGAATAAATCAATCGCTGTGTAATAAATAATCGCTGTGTGATAAATTAATAACTTATAATGTGACCAAATCTTCTCCAAAATAGAAGTAAAATATCAATAATGAATCAAAAAGTAAACCGTGATAATGAAAAGTCCCAATAACAGTGCAAATCAAGTGACACAATAATAAATGAATGAAATCTTCATCTGTGAGTGTGATCAAAAGTGCTGCATGCTTCACTCCAAGTGATTCAAGTGTCAAATGTAAGGTTAGCAGCTCACCTCAAAGACAGACTCCTGAGAGTCAAATACGCATTGGGTAAATCACAGTCGCCTGGTAAGCCCTCCTGTCACCGCTTCCAGATAATCTCTCAGGACATATATGGCATCCAGTGAAAAAATAAGAAGGAGATCTAGTGCTCTCTGTCTTAATAAAGGCTATTTATTTACATAAGATGAAATCGCACTTACATGGTAAAGCACTTAAGCAGTGCAAGCTCTCTGAGTATCTCAACACTTCCTGCTACCTCCGGGAATCAGCGTGATGACGTGCAGGCTCCTCCCCCGTACGCGTTGCGTCATAGACTTCGTCAGCGGGCTTTTGGAGAAGATTTGGTCACATTATAAGTTATTAATTTATCACACAGCGATTATTTTTTACACAGCGATTGATTTATTCACTTAGCGCAGCAATATTTTTCATTTATTCAAACACCATTGGTGGAACTTGTTAATATTAAGAGATCACACTGAGTGGACTGTTAATTGTCAGAGCATTGGAAGATACTTTACTTTGTTAGCAGTGCTCTGCTTTATATCACTGGACTTTATTTGGTGGGTGGCACTGAGAGTCTGGTCTTACTTTCTAAGAGGACTCTTTTTTCGTAATATTGGAATAGTAATTAAAGTGTTACTAAACCCTCAACAGTAAAATATGTCTGTAGATGCAGAATAGCATGCTTGATATACTCACTGTGCAACTTAAGTGATTAATCCTCTGCATTGTGTAAAAAGGCTGTGTGATCCTGTATGCATAGATCCTCCCCCTCCTGCACGTTCACTCTTGACAAGTCCAGATGAGCACAGTAAGTGTAGATCAGCTGCACATGCTCAGTTTGGTCTCTATTGCTGGAGATTGTGGACATTTCCCAGTTTTAGCTCAGGTCACATGATATTGACATCACACATCTGGGCATGTATACAGATCCTAAATGACAGCCCAGTCCCTCCCTCCTCCTCCATGCCCACTAACTAAAAAATAACAAAACTTGGTGGGATTTCACATCTTGGTTGGTGGATGCTCCGCCTCCCATAAAAGCACGAGGACACAGGCTATAGAGGATTTCAAGAGGCAGTGATTCCATAAAGGAGATACCACCACTGTACTGTACATGTTTTTGCAGTGTTCTTTTTTGACTTTTCAACAGCATCAGGTACAGCCTGCAGATGTGCATATCAAGGTCATAGATATTTCTAAACTTTTAAAAATACCTTTATTTCCCAATTTCTAAATCTATAAATAATACAGATCATGCTAAAAATGTGTTATGTTTTCTTTTTTTTTCATATGTGTGATCCTTCTTTCTCTCTTTCTGTGCCTTTCCTTTTTTCTCTCTCACTCTCTTCCCTCTCATCCTCATGCCACCTGGCAACTAACACCTCACCCCCTGTCATCCTCATCACACCTGGCATCCCACTGATACCTTGCTAACACCCCACCCCCTGCCATCCTCATCCTCATTTTCATCTTCATCACACCTGGCAACCCACTGATACCTAGCTAACACCTCAACCCCTGTTATCCTCCTCTTCCTCACACCTGACAAGCGACTGATACCTCACTAACACCCCACCCCCTGCCATCTTCCTCCTCATCTTCATCACACCTGGCAACCCACTACACCCTTGCTAATACCCCATCCCCTGCTATCCTCATCCTCATCACACCTGGCACCCCACTTTAACCTTGGTAACACCCCACCCCCTGTCATCTTCATCCTCATCACACCTGGCACCCCACTGCAACCTTGCTAACACCCCACCCCCTGTCATCCTCATCATGCCTTGCTCCCCACTGATACCTTGCTAACACCCCACCCCCTGCCATCCTCATCTTCATCACATCTGGCAATCCACTGATACCTAGCTAACACCCCAACCCTTGTCATACTCCTCTTCCTCACACCTGGCAACCCACTGATACCTCACTAACACCCCACCCCCTGCCATCTTCCTCCTCATCTTCATCACACCTAGCAACCCACTACACCCTTGCTTGCCAACACCCCATCCCCTGCTATCCTCATTCTCATCACACCTGGCACCCCACTTCAACCTTGCTAACACCCCATCCCCTGTCATATTCATCCTCATCACACATGGCACTCCACTGCAACCTTGCTAACACCCCACCTCCTGTCACCTTCATCACACCTGGCACCCGACTACAACCTTATTAACACCACACCCCCTGTCATCCTCATCCTCATCACACCTGACACCCCACTGATACCTTCCTAATACACTACCCCTGTCATGCTAATTCCCCCTATAACCCACTGCAAGCTTCCAAACACCTGCATTGAGAAAGCATCTTATTCCACTTTTGAGAGGACAAGGGTCTCTTCCCCACAAATGTGTGGTGGTGGTGGGTAACATGGTCTCTTGATGGGGGCATATTGAAATTTGGAACACTATGTTAACAATAAAGATGCCATCCTAGGTGAATGATTAGGTGTTACTAAACCCACAATAGTAAAATCAGTCTGTATATGCAGTAAAACATGCTTGTTATACCCCTTAGTGTGGATCCTAAGGGGTTAATCTTCTGCATTGTGTAAAAACGCTAAACCTGTCTTCTGTGATCATCTCCTTCCTCCACAGACTCCAAAAAATAACCAAATTTTTACAGTCTATAAAGTCAGGCTGCTCAGTGTGGGGTGCATTCTTAAAAAGTTATTTTTCTTGGGAGGGTACATGTGATCAGCACAGGGCCAATCAGCACTGTCCAGACATGTTCAGGCAGAGAATGAAGGATCTTGAAGCCTGATAGGACAATTGTGGGAGAAATGAAAACTCCTCCTACAATCTATTAGCGCTCACTGATACAAGTCCCAAGATTGCTCTAAGTGCTATACGTATACAGCAGATGAGAAAATGTATTTATCAGTGTATATTTATTAAAATAATTGCATTTCTGTGTTTTGTATACCGTGGGAGACCAGATAGAGTGAATGCAGGATCTGGGTTTAGTCACACCTTAAGTTTTATTATTTCATATTCATACACTGTTCATGGAGTATTATCAATTGCACAGAGGTGTGTCTAAGTTTGGTAATATTACAGCAGCACATCATGTTGATTTGTATATATTAGGAAAGGCATTCTTTCACCAAGACTGTGAAATCATTCCCTATGCCTCATTTAAATGAAGAAAAATGTAGTTTTATTCAACTTTAATGTCTTATTAAAGGTAAACTTCTTGTGGATGGTGCCAAGTCAGCAGGAGGTGACCATACTTTCCATACTTTCCAGACAGACTAGGGCAATAGGGATATGTCAACTCATAAAGCAGCATTTAAAAATGGCATGAGAAAATGGCAGTCAGTGACACAGGTGACATCATTTCCGTGCGTTCCCTCCTGTTTGGTATATGGGATATTAAAACCGATCTATGGAAAGACTATAGACAATTAATGAATTATAAATTCTTAACAAATAGTATATACATTTTTTAACAAGCCCCTAACTGACCTTTCGAGCAGCAAAAACAGTAGATTAGGGGTGTCAAACCTAATTTCATTGCGGGCCCCATCAGCATTAGTTTTACCCTTAAAGGGCCTGCTGTATCTGTCAGACTAGATATCCAGAGCACCCCACTCCCCCTTGTATCAGATGTCAAGAGCCCCCCGCCATCAGAATCAAGAGTCCCCACCCTCCGTTAAATAACCTTGTGCTTCTGCTCTGATGAAGCTGGGGGTGGAGCTGGGAAGTAGAAAGTGCCAGGTCCAGAGAAAGAACAGAGAAGGGCTAACGTCAGCTGCCAGAGTCTGCTGAATGCTGAGACCAGTCTGAATACTGAGTCTGCTGAATGCTGAGACCGGTTGGTGGAGATGAGGTGGTGCTGCGGCTGCACAGAGAGGCACAGGATCTGTAGGAGGAATTCTGTCCTCCTCTCTGCTGCCAACTGCTGAGATCTCAGTAGATGGTCAGAGATGAGCCTCTCTGCAGCTGCAAAAGAAAGTATAAAGCAGAAAAGTAGGATCTGACAGAGTAGTTCTGTCATCCTCTCTGCTGCTGACTTCTAAGACTAGGTAGAAGTGGAGATGAGTGGGGAGAGGTATGAGAGCCACATGAAAAGGCCTGCAGGCCTTGTTTTTGACACGTGCTGTAGAGCAATTTATCCTCAAAGGCCACAAGGGATCCAACAAAGCTGTTCGAGCCTAAGCCTGTTGTCAGCATTTTACTCACTTCCCTCTTCTTTTGCACCTTGCTTGCATTACAAATTAGAATGCTGCCTACTCATTGCTCTCAGAGGGGGAACAAACCAACGGAGTAAAAGAAAACAAAAGCACATAGTATTTCTCGCTGAAATTCAAAAATGAGTTACTCCATAGTGCCTGCAGTGTACAGAGGTCAGTGGGGGTTTGTTTAAAGCATTTTTACTGCTGGTTAAAGATTATCTCAAGTCAATAAAGTTTTTCTAGTGTTGCAGAGTGTGGGCAAGGATTAGAAATCCTGTGGGGTTTTCACAGCTATCCAGGGCTCTTTTAGAGACATTTACCGTCATTACCTACTTACTGAACATGGTTTCATCAGACAGGAAGTGAGGAAAAATCGACACCAGGGACACCTACAGAAATAAAAATCTGACAGGGTTTCCAGCCTTCTTTAGTCCTCATTCCAGTGCTGGGACAAGGTCATCCAGCGCCCAGGGCAAAGATGCCAAACTGCGCCCCCCCTTCCCTTAGGGTTAGGGTCAAGGCACCCCCATCCCTGCAATAAACCATTGCACCCAGGGCAGCCGTCCCTCCTGCCAACCCCTTGTCCCGCCCCTGCCTAATGCCCACAGGTTTCTTTGGCCATGCATAAAATGTTGCAGTAATTCCTCACCTGGGCACCATCGGTGCTGCATTCAGTTACCCATAGAAATGAATAGCTGTATGAGGAGATGCATTAGCACTTGTGTAAACATACACATGTGTAATGACATACAATCCTGGATGCAGGCTGTTTGTATGAGCATGCCTACCCAAGTAACCGTGTGTACCTGCATTCACCTTTGATTCCAGTAGATGGCTGTACGCAGTACCTGTGGCTCCAGGCCAGGGTATTACGCCCTAATTTTATGTTGTATGGTCCCAGGCACCTGTGTGCATGAGGCCTTCTCTACTAAAGAAATATTTTTTATTTATGACTTTGTCCCTATTGCATACTTCCCCTCACTTTCTGTCAGGTAAAACATCAGCATGAAAGAATGTGGGGAAAACTCTGAGCAATGATGCATAGGATAGCAGGCGCCATAAACCTTTCCCACTCTTTCCAAACCTAAGGAAAACATTTTGGAGGAATATTCACTTTATGGTTTAATTCTGCTTATATGTCACCTTCCCTGGTTACTCCCCCCTATCAATGCATACCTTATTTTAGTTCCGGTGACATCATCACTTGTTCAGTGTGCTTCTCTATGCGATGCAGGCAGATCATGACTGGCTTGAAGGGCCAACAGGGTTTGGGCATAGCTTCCTAAAAACATTACAGCATCCTTCTTCAGTACTTTTCCCAATATCCCTCAGCCCAGACGCAAGTGGTGGATCTGGCTCTTATTCAAATGCCCTGATGGGTAGATCTCAGTTTGTTGCTTGGCAGACTTCATTTGCATGCAGAGTGTCCTAGGTAACACCCACATGTGATGCTGAACCTCCATGATTTAAAGAACCAAAATGTATTGAATGAAAGAGCAGGCCAGAAACAATCAGGCTTGGGAGAAAAGACCTAGATAATGCTGGTTGTCCCTCAGCTAGGAACTAGTAGAAAAGACATTGATAATGCTGGTTGTCCCTCATCTAGGAGCTAGGAGAAAAGACCTTCATATTTCTGGTTGTCCCTCAGCTAGGAACTAGGAGAAAAGACCTTGATAATGCTGGTTGTCCCTCAGCTAGGAGCTAGGAGAAAAGACCTTGATAATGCTGGTTGTCCCTCAGCTAGGAACTAGGAGAAAAGACCTTGATAATGCTGGTTGTCCCTCAGCTAGGAGCTAGGAGAAAAGACCTTGATAATGCTGGTTGTCCCTCAGCTAGGAACTAGGAGAAAAGACCTTGATAATTCTAGTTGTACCTCAGCTAGGAACTAGGAGAAAAGACCTTGATAATGCTGGTTGTCCCTCAGCTAGAAACTAGGAGAAAAGACCTTGATACTGCTGGCTGTACCTCAGCTAGGAACTAGGAGAAAAGACCATGATAATGCTGGTTGTCCCTCAGCTAGGAATTAGGAGAAAATACAGTTGGCTCACTTCCTGCACTCCTTACAACCAGCAGCATCGTTTACTAGGCGCCTTACTCCTTTTGAAGACCTCTGTGCATCGGACTCTCCTTTGCGCCATACGGTGTCTTTGTTGTATCGTCTTCTAAAGTGCCCGGACCCCTCCTTCAGACCCCTGTACCTTTCCCGCTGGGAAAAGGACATGGGACTTTCTCTGTCTGACCACCAAGTAGAACGTATTTTCTTCTTCACCTATAAGACGTCTACATGCTCCAAATATCAGGAGGCTGGTTACAAGTTCCTGACCAGGTGTTACTACACACCGGCCAAGTTACACAATCCTTTTCACAGCGGCCAAGAGCTGTATCCCTCTTCTCTGGAAACAGTCGCAGCCCCCCATGGTAGCAATGTTGCTGCGAAAAATAGCTAATATCAACGAAATGGAGGATCTCATGGCGGCTGAAAGGGGCATGCGAGAGAAGTTCCTCAAACGATGGTACTACTGGCATGAGTTCAGTTTTTCCGCAGAATACAAGGCTATGATCACCTAACTCACTGATGGCGGCCGGGTCGGCCATCTCCCCCCCCCCTTTTTTTTTCTACCCCTCTTTCTCTCCTCCCCCTCTTCCCGCTACCCCCCTCCCTACTGCTCTGTACTCTCTTCCTCCTTTCCTTCCTCCAGCTCTACCCTTCTTCTGGGAATTTCCTTCCCCCGTGGGCATACGTACACTAATTACTAATGGACGACTGCGGGAGGATCAGGTCCCCAGATCTGTTCCTCATTGTCTCTGTTTGCCGGCCATTTGAGAGATGCCGGTGGGGAATGAGACCTTTCTGGGGGACCGGCGCCCCGCAGATCGCTTCTGACCTCTCATTTATTGCATATCACTGTTGGAGTCCATAGGTCTCTGTTTATTGACTTGTTACTTGATTACCGACTATGTTTAGACATGTACCATTGCCGTATATTGTATTGTATGCCTTTTCCTCTTCAATAAACATTGAATTTATAAAAAAAAAGGAATTAGGAGAAAAGACCTTGATAATTCTGGTTGTCCCTCAGCTAGGAACTAGGAGAAAATACCTTGATAATGCTGGTTGCCCCCCAGCTAGGAAATAGGGGGGGGGGGGCTGATCTAATTTGCCACAGCTTCTAAAGAATATTATGGGAAGCTTACAGTGTGCAGTCATATCAGAGTAGGCAATTTCAGTATAGGAGAGGAACCTATACAACTAAGGTAATGCTGAAGTTCAGCTTTCATTTGTAAGTCCTTGAATGTCCATAGCCTAGATCACAATTTTAATTTAAAAGGAGAAGTTATTGCATACATTCCAACTTTCTGAGATGGGGATGAGGGACACCTATCAGCAAAGTATGTAGGCATAGGACACACCCCCTGCCATGCCCTTTCTTGAAAGGAGAATTGTACAAAAAATTATTTATTAAACTCACAAGTGCATTTTTTCCACCACTATTTCTTTACATTGGCTGTTGGAATTTACAAATGCAGCAATTTAGAAATTAGCTGAAAGGTTTAGCACTGGGAAAACACTTTTTGAAAGATAAAAAGTGCATTTTATATACAAATATATAGATCAGAACAAAATGATGGACAAATGAGGAAGAAAGAGGGACAAAGGGACTTTGTTCCAAATCAGGGACGGTCCCTCGAAATATGGTATTGTGGGTTGCTGGCCAGATACAGTTCTTTTTTTTTTTTTTATCAGCAAAAAAAAAAAGAATTGTACACATGTACCTGTTTGATAGTGAATATTCCTCCAAATACTGATGCAAGAAATGAAGACAAATCCTTAAAAACTAGATTATTCATTTTAAGAGGATTTCATTTCTTAGATGCTCTTTCCCAGCACTCATCCAGCAGCCCTAAGTGTTTGCAGTGTTTTTAGTATTTCTTTTCATTTCTTAGATGTCATTTTATTGAAACCCATTAACTTCACTGGCATCTCCCGAGATTACTTAGCATAAATGAGCTATAAACACGCTGTAGAGAGGAGAGTGTCTTTTGTGAACCCAGCAAGGCTGACCCAACTACCATGGGTTGGAATGCACCTTGTTTCTGAATGACTCATAAGAAAAATTAACTCATATATGATATACTACACAAAGGCCTTCAAAACTACATGTAGGCTACAAATGAAAAAGCAATTATATATGTTCAGGAAGGTATTAGGCCCACAATGAAATCACGGGTATTGTTATTTCTGTACAGTTTTATTATATATTAATTCTTTCAGTGACTGAAATGGTTGGCACTGACTGTGAACTGCCGCGCAGAAGATAACAATGAAATGCAAGGTGGTGCTGTACTCATGTAACTGTAGCGAACTCGGGACAGCAGAGAATTCAGAAATGTCATTCGATTTACACAGAACAGGTACTAATTTCACAAAGTTGGATAAACATAGAAACTTGCTGGGTTTGATTATTAAAAACAGTAAAAAGTGAAGCTGGCACCCAGAGACACTTTAAAAAATTCAGTGAGGAAGATCAAAAATCAAAAAAATTGGATTCAAAATGTTACTGTTGCTAATGATACATTAGCTATCAGCATAGGTGGATGGTCACCTTTGCAAGACCAATTTTGGGCCTCTTATTCAACTACAGACCATGTAAAAAAGTTTATTCACTGTGTATTAATTGACATAGTGGGAGAGGGGTCCCAGCATTGATCTCAATCCACATCTATAAAAAAGGGGAACACCTTCAAATTATGTGGCTCCCTAGTAAATCTTTGATGGAGTTCCCTTGCTAACTCCCTTTGTAGAAGCTTGTAGTGCCAACTGTGGCCAGGACCAGGACAGGGAGTGGACAGGAGGGGCGGCTGACCTGGGCACTGTGGTTTCATGTGAGGTGAGGGTAGCTGTGAGGAGATTGAGGGTGAGGGGATTTGTGTTGACAGGAACAATTTTGTGGAGGGGGGGTCAAGGGGGTCAGGGGGTAGAATTGCTAGGAGTGGTGATTTAAGGGGATTTGTAAATGGGAGGGGGTAGGAGAAGAGGATTTGTGCTAGGAGAGGGGATTTGGGGGACTTGTGCTAGAAGAGGTGATATTATAAATGGGGGAGGAGAATTGTGCTGGGAGGGGGATATTTGGGGGATAGATTTGTGCTAGGAGGGGGGGGTTTGGAGTGGGGGGCGGGTGGAAAGATTGCGTACCTGGAGGGGAAATTTAAGTGGTAGAGGTGGGGGGGGGGTGCTAGGGGGGGGTGACTTTATTGGGGAGGGGAATTTGTGTTGGGGGCATTTGGGGGATGGGGGAGAAAGATTTGTGCTAGGAGGGGGGATTTCAGCAGGGAGCGGATTTGTACTGGGTGGATTCATGTTTTTTTTTCTGGAGGGGGGGTTACTGACACATAATGCTCATAAATCTTAAAGGGGGGGGCTCAGTTTGGCATGTTCACTCTGGGCTCTAGATGACCTTATCCTGACACTGACTGTGACAGTGTATTTGAATAATAATTATTAACCCAAAAGGAAAAATGCATTATATTGAAGCTTGAACATCCATAGATGTGGCCGGTGCATTCGTTTTCTTCTTTTGCCTTTTTTCCTTTATTTTTATCTGGTGATTCTTCTAGTGAATCTGTTATTTTCAACTTCCTTTACAGACCAAGCTCTCAAGCAAAAGTAGCAGTTAGAGGGTTAAGACAAGTCATTTACACCTGACAGAGGTGCTTACAATGGTCAGCTTTTATGTATTAATGTAAAACCTTCATCCAATTATGCTCTAACAACTTATAAAGTGTAAGCCGGAGTTCAACTTTATTTGTTTTAGTCAAGTCCATCTAAATTTGCTAGTTCTAACACTACCCTCCCCCCAGACTGAGAATGTGGCTGTCAAAGGATATCTCTGTTGCTCTTCTAGTGGAGTGGAAACATTCTAAGGTATGTTAACCCAGGAAGTGTGTTATTGGCTGGATCACCAGGTGACGAGAAAAGGAAAAAGCCTTATAAAAAGAAAATAATGCAGCCACTACATTTAAAGTTGAAGTTCAGCAAAAAATGAACTAACTAACTAACTCGAAATCTACTGACAGCCACATTCCTAGACTAACCTGTAATGATTTCACGTACTGGACACACGAAAAACTGTAGCTAGTGACCATGTTGTTCAGTAATCAAAGGTCAGCCATGACAGTCTTGCAGAACAGTTACACATTGCAGTGGTGATCTTACCCCCTCCTTCTTCCTTTAATTCATAGAATGCATAGGTTTACCTTTAGGTTTTATACTTAAAAGAGCCGTTATCTCAACTCAGAGACATCAGAAACCAGAAACGGCTAATTAAATCCTGGCAGGATGTCTGGTTCTACTGACCAGGCCTATCGTAAAAAACAATGATCAAATCCATTAAGGATAAATAGCATGCCATAGAAATAGACCCAGAACGAATGGTGATCGTTAAAGGCAATCAAAGACCTCTGCCCAATTCAAAGCTTAACAAATCCCCACATGATTAAAAAACTCAGGCAGAAACATGACACATTATTAATAAGTATATATTTGAATGAGGAATGTGTTACTGAACAAACCAAGGTCATACATGACAGCACTAGCACATATAGAATGGAAGATAGCTGTCAGATATTTCCTGGATGACAAGTTTTTAAGAGCTACCCTGTCCTTAGTATCCCTGGACACAAAATTCATTGCTGAACAATAATCTATCAGTTTCAAGAATGCAACCGGTACATATTAGGAGATATGAATAGTGGTATAAAACTGTGTGTATAGAAGGGACATGATATTGGCATAAACCCAGGATAGCTTATGGACACTCTGTTTTATTGGTCATGGGCATCTATCAACACTCCTTTGATCCCAGAGAAAAAGGGGGATGCCAAGACAGTTGGGAGTTCTCATAGTTACATAGTTACATAGTTACATAGTTGGTGAGGTTGAATAAAGACAAAAGTCCATCCAGTTCAACCTGTGTAGATGTGTGTGGCTGTAATCATCTTGCATACCCCTGAATGTTCTGATCCTTGAGATGTACGTCTAAGAGTCTTTTGAAAGCCACCATACTACCCGCAGAAACCACCTCATGTGGTAGAGAATTCCACAATCTTGTAGCCCTAACAGTAAAGAACCCCCCACGTTGCCTGAGGTTAAAACGCTTCTCCTCTAATCGCATTGTATGCCCCCGAGTTCTCATGCAATCCCTTCGACTGAACAGCTTTTTTTCTAAGCCTAGATCCCCATTTAGATATTTAAAAATTGCTATCATGTCCCCCCTCAGGCGTCTCTTCTCCAGGGAGAATAAATCAAGCGATTGCAGACGCTCCTCATAATCAAGGTCCTCCAATCCCCTAATTAGTTTAGTTGCCCTTCTCTGGACTCTCTCCAGCTCCAACACATCCCTTCTGAGGACTGGTGACCAGAACTGGACCGAATACTCCAGATGAGGTCGGACCAGAGTTTTATAAAGTGGAAGGATTATAGTTTTATCTCTGGAATACATCCCTTTCTTTATGCATGCTAATATTCTGCTAGCCTTGGCAGCTGCCGCTTGACATTGCATGCTGTTGCCTAGTCTATCATCAACCAAGACTCCCAGATCCTTCTCCATTTTTGATTCTCCCAAGGGTTCCCCTCCTAACGTGTATTGTGCTTTTATGTTTCTAGTCCCCAAGTGTAAAACCTTACATTTCTCCACGTTAAACCTCATTTGCCATGTCTTTGCCCACTCCGTTATTTTGTCCAGGTCATTCTGTAGGATATCTGCTTCATGCTGTGCTGTTATTGTCCTGCCTAATTTTGTGTCATCTGCAAAAACTGATATTGAACTACTGATCCCGTCCTCAATGCTGTTTATGAATAAATTGAACAAGGTTGGTCCTAGGACTGAGCCTTGGGGGACCCCGCTTACTACCTCAGACCAGTCTGAGTATGTGCTGTTTATTACCACCCTTTGGATACGACCTTTTAGCCAGTTCCGTATCCAAGAGCAAACCCTGCTGTCGATACCTGCAGACCTTATTTTATAAATTAAGCGCTTATGGGGAACTGTATCAAACGCCTTAGCAAAATCTAGGTACACCACATCCACTGGTCTGCCCCTATCTAGCTCACAGCTCACCTCCTCGTAGAATGTTAAGAGATTGGTTTGACAAGAACGCCCATTTGTAAACCCGTGCTGGTTACTACTGATGATGCTGTTGTTCTTAGCAAACTCTACGAGCATTTCTCCTTTACCATCAAATCAGGAACATCTGTCAAGTTTAAAAAAAGAAAAAATCTGGCTTATCAACTGAACTCTGATAACGCCCAGGACATTGAGTGTAAGTATCCTTCCTCCTAAATTCTGCCTTATTTCTATATTGCTGAATTATGTCTCTATTTCTTTGAAACACCTTTTTTCTGTAGGTATTTTATTTGCACCAACTTTGACCTTTTCATTATTAAAACCATATTTTGAAAACTGTTTACAGTGCTACTGTATAGGATAAATCCTATGAACATACCTGTCTGTGGTGACACTGTGTGTTAGAGAGGTTTATTCTAAAATTATAATTGGTATTGCTAGAATTACGAGTTTCCTCCTGCTCGAGACGGAAACGGGGGTAGTGACAGTTAAAGGGTTAATTGCTTAATTAGCTTAGTGACAATCGCCCTCAGGCTGCTGCCACCTAGACTGTGGTCCCGCGAGCTGGAAAATCTTTGTGCTGGATGCAGTTGAGATTGGCATTGTTGCATAAGAGACAGCATGGTGTGAGATTGGCTGGTCCTTTGTCATGAGTTAGTGAAGAGGGCAGGGATCTGATACCTGCATCTGTCATATAACCTATCTAGCTGTAAATCTCAAATCGCTTTCATACCTTTTCTGCAGCTGACCCGGTCCGGTCTCTAGCGGTAGATGCTGTGTGGAAGGAACAGACGACAACAGCTCGAAAATGCCTAGAAAGTGACATCACCCATTGAGTTACTATGGGGCTTCCGTTGTCAGCTGCCTCTCCTGAACACGCCTACACAGAGAAGCCTCTGCTGACAGCTCAGCATTGGACCAGACCTAACCAGCCTGTGAAGGTATATATAACAATTTTTGCTTTACAGGGTAAGATAGATTAGATTTAGAATGTGGCTGCCTGTAACCATAACACTAAACTTGTCTACTAGGGATGATCGAACGGTTCGGGTCGACCATCGGTTCGGCCCGAACATTGGGTGTTCGAGGTTCAGCCGAATTTAGAACTTTTTGCCCAAAAAGTTCGGAATTCGGCAACCAGAACCGCCCAAAATGCAATGCTTCAGGAAATGGGCTTTAAAAGCCCGTGATTGGACCAGAACCATTAGCAAAAGCCAATTGAGGGGGCAGGAGAACGCTAGGAATGTGATTGGAGTGACTAGGGGGTCCCTAGACCAATCATTAGTGAATACGCCCCCCAGTATATAAGATCGCCCCCGCCATATTCCTAGCATTGTTATACTGGACATGGAAGAGAGTGGAAGCAGTTCTGTTCATTTTACTTTAAAAGTGTCATTTAGCTATTTTTAATGTGAGGAAAGGGATATCTAGTGTAGTTAGAGTGCTCCTTTACACTTAAGTTAGCTTCAAAAATTGAGTTTCTGTAGGGAAAGTGTTAAGTGTAAGGGGACCGTAGTGTAGTGTAGGGTTAACTGGCAGTGACTGCTATGGCAGGGTGACAAAACCCTTCCATAGCAGGGTGACCGCTATAGAGAAATGATCATTTCTCTGAATAGCTTCGGCACACCCATATGGCTTCTCACCAGCCAAGCATTTTTTATGCTGCAGGGGCTGCCACTGCCAGTGCTTTTTTGAGGACATGTTTGATGTCAGACATGACATCTGAACATGTGTATAGGGGGTATATATAGACATATATGTCTGAATATATACCCCTAGACATATATAGGTATGATAGTAGCAGAAATAAATGCTTGCGCTAATGAAATCATTTACAGTAATATATTTCTGCTACTATCACACCTATATATGTCTAGGGGTATATATTCAGACATGTATATATACCCCCTATACACATGTTCAGATGTTTTGCCTGCCTCAAAAGAATCCAAAAAAATGCCAAAAAAACGCTAGCTTCAAAAAAAAAATGCCCAGGTGTGTTTTTGCTGGCATTTTTTGGGGGGTTTTGGAGGCAGGCAAAACATCTGAACTTGTGTATAGTGGTGTATATACACACATCCATATATTTATATACACACCTAGACATATATAGGTGTGTTAGTAGCAGAAATATATGCTTGCGCTAATGAAATCATTTACAGTAATATATTTCTGCTACTATCACACCTATATATGTCTAGGTGTGTATATAAATATATGTATGTGTGTATATATACCACTATACACAAGTTCAGATGTTTTGCCTGCCTCAAAAGAACCCAAAAAAATGCCAAAAAACGCTAGCGTAAAAAAAAAAAATGCCCAGGTGTGTTTTTGCTGGCATTTTTTGGGGGGTTTTGGAGGCAGGCAAAACATCTGAACTTGTGCACAGTACCACTATACACAAGTTCAGATGTTTTTCCTGACTGCAAAGAACCCAAAAAAATGCCTGCTTTGAAACCGGCAAGGTGTGGAGAGAAGCTAACCCCCTGAGCTGAAAGTTTTCTAATACATACAATCCTTTTTTTTTTTCTGGTTCTGGACATGCTACAGAGCTGAAACTTCACAGGTACACCTTTTAGACCCCCAGACACAAAATCACACAAAAAAAGTTCTTAAAAATTGTAATTTTTGATAAAAAAGCCAATTATTGAAAAAATGAAAAAAAAAAAAAATAGATTTTTTGATTTTTACTTTGGATTTCAGATCTGGGGCGTCTAAAAGGTGTACATGTGAAGTTTCAGCTCTGTAGCATGCCCAGAACCATAAAAAAAAAAGATTTTTGTATTAGAAAACTTTCTGACAGGGGGTTGGCTTCGCTGCTGTAACACCTTGCCGGTTTAATAGAAGGCATTTTTTTGGGTTCTTTACAGTCAGGAAAAACATCTGAACTTGTGTATAGTGGTACTGTGCACAAGTTCTGATGTTTTGCCTGCCTCCAAAAACCCCCAAAAAATGCCAGCAAAAACACACCTGGGCATTTTTTTTTTTGACGCTAGCATTTTTTTGGGCATTTTTTGGGGTTCTTTTGAGGCAGGCAAAACATCTGAACTTGTATATAGTGGTATATATACACACATACATATATTTATATACACACCTAGACATATATAGGTGTGATAGTAGCAGAAATATATGCTTGCGCTAATGAAATCATTTACAGTAATATATTTCTGCTACTATCACACCTATATATGTCTAGGTGTGTATATAAATATATGTATGTGTGTATATATACCATTATACACAAGTTCAGATGTTTTGCCTGCCTCAAAAGAACCCCAAAAAATGCCAAAAAAAAACGCTAGCGTCAAAAAAAAAAATGCCCAGGTGTGTTTTTGCTGGCATTTTTTGGGGGTTTTTGGAGGCAGGCAAAACATCAGAACTTGTGCACAGTACCACTATACACAAGTTCAGATGTTTTTCCTGATGCAAAGAACCCAAAAAAATGCCTTCTATTAAACCGGCAAGGTGTTACAGCAGCGGAGCCAACCTCTTGTGCTGAAAGTTTTCTAATACAAACAATCTTTTTTTTCATGGTTCTGGACATGCTACAGAGCTGAAACTTCACATGTACACCTTTTAGACCCCCCAGATACTAAATCCAAAGTAAAAATCAAAAAATTTCTTTTTTTTTTAATTTTTCAATAATTGGCTTTTTTATCAAAAATGACAATTTTTAAGAACTTTTTTTTTGTGTGATTTTGTGTCTGGGGGGTCTAAAAGGTGTACCTGTGAAGTTTCAGCTCTGTAGCATGTCCAGAACCAGAAAAAAAGATCATATAGGTGTTAAAGTTAAAGGAGGGTCCTGACCCACATCCCTGTTCTACTGAAAAATTATCTTTTTTTTTTCATGGTTCTGGACATGCCACAGAGCTGAAACTTCACATGCACACCTTTTAGACCCCCCAGATACTAAACCCAATTTTTAAGAACTTTTTTTGTGTGATTAATAGTTAATGGGGCATGACCCAGAACCCTAGGCACTTTTTAGGGGCATTTATTGGGTTTTAGGGCTTAAAAATTGTGTTTTTTGATTACCGAAGTTCGGGTCCCATTGATTTCAATGGGGTTCTGAAATCCGAACCGAACTTTTGGGAAATTCGGGTGTTCTGGTCGAACCGAACTTTTCAAAAGTTCGATTATCCTTACTGTCTACAACCCTATTATTATTACTCCATATAACAACAACAAAACTAACATTTTCTTAAGGCCCCTTTCACACTAGTGCGACTTGTCCCGCCATTTTGGACCGCAAAATCGCATGACAAGTCGTTTTCCATTATTTTCAATGAGCCTCATTCATATCAGTGCGTTTTGAAGTCTCACCGACTTCAAAGTAGTTCCTGCACTACTTTGGCACGATTTTAATGCGTTTTGAGGTATATAGCCCTGAGCCATTGCTCAAAATCGTGTCAAAATCGCATCAAAATCACGGCAAAATCGCGGTATAATCGCGTCACATAAGTGTGAAAGGGGCCTTAACTCGAAAAACACTAATACTTCATGCAACCGCAAACTAACACTGACCTTCCATATAACTCAAACACTAAACCTTATTGTAACACTAACTTCTACACTATCCCTTACATAACCCCAATGCTAAACCTCACACAAACCCTCCCTGTAACCCCAACACTAACCCTCCCTAAAACCGTAATGATAACTCTTATACCAACCCTCCCAGTAACCCTAACACTAACTCCTCCACTATCTTCTAATCCTAACACTAACTCCCAAAAGGATTCTCTTAGTTTAGACTTGGGGTTGGAGGCAGGGGGGACTTGGAAAAAATGCATGGCAGAGACGCGATTTTGCCAACCGTCCCCTTAAACGGCAAGCTTGTGGCAAAGTTCACCTGACATATAGTGATCAGCGGCCGTCAAGCCTTTACTGTAATCATAACACCAGCACTTTACTGCAGACTAGAACTAATCCACCATGTAACATCAACAATAAAATTAACCCTTACCTTTAATACTCTAACTTACCCTGTAACCCCAAGCCTAACACTAAACATCCCTACAATATAACCATCAACTTTAACATTGACCTTCCATGTAATCCAAACACTAACTTGTACTGTAACCCCAACACTAACTCCCCCACTAACCCCTACATAACCCTCAAGCTAACTCTCACACAAACCCTCTCTGTGACCCTAATACTAACACTCCCTATAACCCTAACGATAACCCTCACACAAATCCTTCCTGTAACCCTAACAGTAACCATACCTGTAACCCTAACAACAACTCCTACACCAACCCTCCCTGTAACCCTACACTAAAAGTCTCTACAACCCTAACAACAACGTCTACACCAACCAACCCTTTAACCCTAACACTAACCTTCTCTGCAACCCTAACAACAACTTCTACACCAACCCTCCCTTTAACCCTAACACTAACCTTCTCTGGAACCCTAACAACAACTCCTACACCAATTATCCATGTAACCCTAACACTAATCTTCTCTGCAACCCTAACAAAAACTCCTACACCAACCCTCCCTGTAACCCTAACACTAACCTTCTCTGCAACCCTAACAACAACTCGAAATAGAAAAATCCTTTTCCTCATGACTGCATAGCAGACATCTTCTTCTGTAATACATACACTATCACAACCTGACGTGCCAAAACTCGCGCCCTGGGTTAACTCTTTCTTGGCAATCACTTGGGAATGTACTTATACTGGTAACTGTAAAGCAGACATTCTCCTCCGTAGTACAACACAGCCTTTCTTCGATTACGCTCCCGCAATCCACACAGTAAAACATAATGTTTTCTTGGGTACTGTATTTGGCCCATTGTCAATAGCAACCACTGCGATAAATCAGGGGATAATCCCAGACCGATGCCCCCAAATGTAGCACTGCCCCATCGGGGTCACTGAGTGTAGATTTTCCTGGGCCTCCCTCTGATTATTCTGCAGCCAGATGCTTGGGTATTTTCACACGACCAGGTGCACACTCATCTCCTTGTTATCCAATTACCAGTCTAGGGGATTTGCTTTTTGTATTTATTAGTAGAACTTGGATAGGAGAAGGGATTAGTGGGATACTCTAACTTTAACTATGGACAGATAAGGACAACTTCCACTTGGCCTCGCTTGGTTGAACTGAATAGCAGACTCTTTGTTGAACTATACAGCATTTGTATGGAAGAATAAGTCTTTTGCTTACTCTGGCAGCAGACTCAATGAACTCTGATTCTTCAGGACACTAACCAGTATCCCCTTTAGCTGGCACCCGTCCACTGACTTTACTAGCTTGAAGGGATGGCTCTCACAGAACAGACCCCTAGACTTAGACTCTGATCTTTCTAGGTGTGTCTCCCTCCCAGTCAGCTCTGCAGGAAATCTGGGCTGCAGCTTCTGTGACTCTGGTCCTCAGGTTGACTACCTGAAGCCACATGGCAGCCTGTTTAGAGGAGGGGCAGCGACCCCCCTTCCTCCAGGACCCGCTCTCCAGCCAAAGACCCCGTGAAAATGTGCTCTCTTGGTATAAATACAGTCACCCAGAATGCCTTGAGGTACCTTCCTCTGCAATTTCCAGGGCTGTATCTACACCCATGCCCCCATTTGTCAGGTTTCCTCCTATTGTCCAATATGCCCCTTCCTATTGGACCAGTGTGAAACAGGCAGACAACATGAGCAGCATCTAATCACAATGAGCAGACCCTATCAATGGATCACTGCTCCCTGTTAGGCAGAAATCATCTAAATTTGCCTGACAGTCTCCCTGTGAAGCAGGGAAACCCAAAAACGATGCACTCTCTAGCACCTACCTAGGAGGGTTACCACAGTGTGGTTATGAGTAAGCGACTAGGAATGTCGTGAAACGCGTCAACCTAACACGTCTGCTTGTACACTGTCTGTCTGCTTTTACTTTGAGGAATAAAGGAAACAATTTTTGATTTCAACAAATACCAACCAGAGTGCGGTCTTACATTTCAAACCTCTCATGTTTCTGGACAACGGATCCGACCTGCACCAGGTTTGAGACACACACCTGAGCGGCTTCACCTCTCTGTTTCTCATTATGGCTGAAGCTGTCAGCCGTAACCCCTTTATTTTGTTTTTCAGCTGGCGACTGGCTTTGTCATGAAATAGGTCAGAACCGCTAACTAGCCACTGGATCACTTTCCAAAGCAGGGGGAGGGGTCGTTTCCCTCCTGCCGCTCACTGGTGTTTCTCAGGCTTACCTTTTTACCAGCTGCCCATAGATGATCCCAGAGAACAGATCATCTCTGATCGCCTCTATGGTCTTGGAGGACCGGAGCAATTTCATGACATAACTTTCGGTTTAGGGCCAAAGTGAACATTTGTTTTTTTTTTATTTTTAAAGGAAAAGATTACTTTTTTTTTTATCTTTTTCTTTAAAGTTAAGGAGAGATTTGGGCTCTTGTTGACCCCAGATCTCTCTATAAAGAGGACCTGTCATCCCTTATTTCTATTACAAGGGATGTTTACATTCTTGTATTAGGAATAAAAGTGATCAAAAAATAAATAAAAAAAAGGACAGTGTAAAAAAAATTTAAAAAGAGTAAATAAGAAAAAAAAAAATGTAAGCGCCTCATCCTTCTGTGCTTATGCTCAGATGTGAACGCATATGTAAGTAGCGCATGTATGTAAACGGTGCTTACAGCACACATGTGAGGCATCGCCATGAACATTAGCGTAAGAGCAACAATTCTAGCTCTAGACCTCCTCTTTACCTCTAAACAGGTAACCTGTAAAAAATGTAAAGCGTCACCTATGAACTTTTTTAAATATCAAAGTTTGTTGCCATTCCAGAAGCGTGCAAAATTTGTGTGACATGTTAGGTATCTTTTTACTTGGTGTAACATCATCTTTTATATTTTACAAAAAAATGGGTTGTAAAATACACAATGTATTATGTTTTTTTTTTTTTGCAATTAAATTCAATGTATTTTTTCCAAAAAAAAAATGCGTTTCAAAAACTTCTGCGCAGATATCATGTGACATGAACAGTTGCCATTATTCTCTAGGGTCTCTGCTAAAAATATATAATGTTTGGGGTTCTAAGTAATTTTCCAGCAAAAAATACTGATTTAAACTTGTACAAAAAGTGTCAGAAAAGGCTTAGCCAGCAAGTGGTTATGTATTGTGGATGACCGCTTAAATATTTTTCATTATATCTAGCTGAAGCTGATTGGTCACCAAAGAGGCACATATGTATTATCATATATTTTCTAGTGTTGTGATCCTTTGTTTCTTTGTCCTCTAACACCTGCCACAACACTTAGTTTGCAGTCTGAACCCATGACTGTATTTGTAGAAAGACAAAAATCCATACAGATGGTATATCTAAAATAAAAAAGAAATGATTTGTGAAATGAAATATTACATTTTATTCTTTTATCCTGAATGCTCTAAAAGTGTATTCCTATTGTACTTATATAATAAAATAGCTTTTCTTCAATTTTGTCTTCTGACCCATGATTTCTTTTTTACAATATAGCACAAGAAATATGATTGGCTTTTTTTGAAAGACCGGCCCCAGCCAAAACTTTCCATTGTTTCGTTTTGAATCGAGTGGGAAATTTGTAGACGTCTATCAAATTTTTATTGCTGTCTGTGTTTCTGATGGGAGTTTTCTTGTCAAATAAATATTACTTTGAAAATGCTAGAGAATAATATTCAGGGAAAAAAATGTAACTTTAACAAACAGATAAAGCACGCTTTATTGTAAAGCTGCTCTGTGGTGAAACCCTAGTCCATTTACTAGAATGAATATTTTGAGGGACAAATAGAGTAAGAAAATAACTGATTCCCTCTCATCATTTTAGTGCTGGCTGGGAAAAGAAAATAACCCGAATTTCCACAGCAGTGTAAACCAAAAACAATCACATATTACAAAATATAAGCTGAGCACAAAGCACAGTGACTCAAAATAGTGAAAAATAAATATGTTACAGCAAAAGGGGGGCGCTCTACCCCAATATGGAGGGAGGGGAAAACCTTATAAAAAAATAGACATTTTCAGTTGCTATTAAAAGATGCTTTATTTGTGCCCAACATATAGGGGTTTTAGTATATAACCATCATCACAGCCTCTAAAAAAATCAAATAAAAAACAATTTTAGACCAAAAATACAAAAAATGGGAAAATGGGACAAAAAAAAGAAAAATTGAAATACTGTATATTGAGGATCTATATGTAAACCAAATATTTTATATATCATATGTACCATACTGTACATTGTGTTGGATATAATAAAGTGTAATCATGTCTTAATAAATAGCTAAAATTGTGTGTGTGTATATATACCATATATATATATATATATATATATATATATATATATATATATATACATTTTTTTTCTCAGAAAATAGGTGCAGGTACTCCTTTCTGAGTCACCTCCTACCTACCTTCAAGCATCGTCCCTTGGTTTCACCCCCAACCCCCTCCCAGTACTGCACCATTTAGAGATCATTTTGTTGGGCTAAATTATTTGCATGGAATTTGGTAATGATAATAGGAAAGCAGTAAAATAGATCGCCTGAAGCCAGTAACAATAGACCCCCCCTTCAGCAATAACAGATCCCTATTAGAAATAATACATACCCAAGGAAACAATAGATACCCCCAGCAACAATAGATCTTTTAGTAACAATAGTCCCCTGCTGCAACAATAGACTCCGAGCAGTAAGATACACCACAGTAACAATAGACCCACTCCAGCAACAATATATGTCCTCAGCAACAATAGATCCCCCTACAACAATAGACCCTGAGAAACAAATTACCCCCAGTAACAATAGATCCACTCCAGCAACAGTAGACCCCCACCAGCAACAATAGATTTCCCAGAAGCCAGCATCAATAGACCCTCCAGCAACCCCCAGTATCCCTTGCCATTACTCGGTGCTAGAGGTGCTGGGACTGCGACCCCCCATGTTCCCCTTCATTCCCACTGAAGAGACCCTGTATATATATATATATATATATATATATATATATACAGTATCTCACAAAAATGAGTACACTCCTCACATTTTTGTAAATATGTTATTATATCTTTTCATGTGACAACACTGAAGAAATTACACTTTGCTACAATGTAAAATAGTGAGTGTACAGCTTGTATAACAGTGTAAATGTGCTGTCCCCTCAAAACAACTCAACACACCGCTGGCAACAAAAGTGAGTATACCCCTAAGTGAAAATGTCCAAATTGGACCCAATTTGCCATTTTCCCTCCCTGGTGTCATGTGACTCATTAGTGTTATCAAGATCTCAGGTGTGAATGGGGAGCAGGTGTGTTAAATTTGGTGTTATCGCTCTCACTCTCCCATACTGGTCACTGGAAGTTCAACATGGCACCTCATAGCAAAGAACTCTCTGAGGATCTGAAAAAAAGAATTGTAGCTCCAGATAAAGATGGCCTAGGCTATAAGAAGATTGCCAAGACCCTAAAAACCGAGCTGCAGCATGGTAGCCAAGACCATACAGCGGTATAACAGAACAGGTTCCATTTAGAACAGGCCTCCCTATGGTCGACCAAAGAATTTGAGTGCACATGCTCAGTGTCATATCCAGAAGTTGTCTTTGGGAAATAGATGTAAGAGTTCTGCCTGCATTGCTGCAGAGATTGAAGAGGTGGGGGGTCAGCCTGACAGTGCTCAGACCATACACCGCACACTGCATCAAATTGGTCTGCATGGCTGTCGTCCCAGAAGGAAGCCTCTTCTAAAGATGATGCACAAGAAAGCCCGCAAACAGTTTGCTGAAAACTAGCAGACTTAGGACATGGATTATTGGAACCATGTCCTGTGGTCTGATGAGACCAAGATGAACTTATCTGGTTCAGATGGTGTGAAGCATGTGTGGCAGCAACCAGGTGAAAAGTACAAAGACAAGTGTGTCTTGCCTACAGTCAAGCATGGTGGTGGGAGTGTCATGGTCTGGGGCTGCATGAGTGCTGCTGGCATTGGGGAGCTACAGTTCATTGAGGCAACCATGAATGCCAACATGTACTGTGACATACTGAAGCAGAGCGTGATCCCCTCCCTTGGGAGACTGGGCCGCAGGGCGGTATTCCAACATGATAATGACCCCAAACACACCTCCAAGATGACCACTGCCGTGCTAAAGAAGCTGAGGGTAAAGGTGATGGACTGGCCAAGCATGTCTCCAGACCTAAACCCTATTGAGCATCTGTGGGGCATCCTCAAACGAAAAGTGGAGGAGCGCAAGGTCTCTAACATCCACCCTAACATCCAGCTTTGTGATGTCGTCATGGGGGAGTGGAAGAGGACTCCAGTGGCAACCTGTGAAGCTCTGGTGAACTCTATGCCCAAGAGGGTTAAGGCAGTTCTGGAAATAATGGTAGCCACACAAAATATTGACACTTTGGGCCCAAATTGGACATTTTCACTTAGGGGTGTACTCGCTTTAGTTGGCAGTGGTTGAGACATTAATGGCTGTGTGTTGAGTTATTTTGAGGGGACAGCAAATTTACACTGTTATACAAGCTGTACACTCACTACTTGTGAGTGACACTCACTACTTGTGAGTGTAATTTCTTCAGTGTTGTCACATGAAAAGATATAATAAAATATTTACAAAAATGTGAGGGGTGTACTCACTTTTGTGAGATACTGTGTATATATATATATATTGTGGGGATTAGCTCGGTGGCGGGTATGGATGACCCCTTGGGGGGGTGCGTTTACACAAGGAGATAGCCGAGAAGTGGTTGCAAACAACAGTTTGGTTTATTCTGGCAATTTACTTCACACAAGTGCAAGCGTCAAAAAAAAGCGTCTTTTCTCTTCACATAGAACACATTCCTTTGTTTGTCTCTTCACATAGCAACCATTCCTTTGCTTGTCTCTTCACATAGCAACCATTCCTTTGCTTGTCTCTTCACATAGCAAACAGTTCATTTATTTCTTTCCACATAGAAACAATCCAAGACCTCACCTTTAGTAGTCTTCACACTTTTTACCCTCCTCAGCGCACATCACTTCAGGAGGTCTTCTCCCATGCTCACACAGCGTTGGGAGGCACACATCTGACTGTCCTCCTCTACCCACACGGCGTCAGGAGGCAGCAGTCCTTCTCCCAGGCTTCACACAGTGTCGGGAGGCACACATCTGACTGTCCTCCTCTCCCCAGCTCACACAGCGTCAGGAGGCAGCAATCCTTAGACTTCCTTTGGACAAATTATAGAGGCCTTAACTTCCTCATTCCGAACAGCTGAAGGCCTTTCAACTTCCTTAAGCCGTCCTGGCTACCTTTTCTGCTGCCTTTGCAGCCGACACCCTATAGTAATTGGTGAATTTTCTAAACCAGGTGGAAATGTATCTCCTGTCTGTGACTACATCCACAGATTTACCTGACTTCCTGTCACATACCCCCCCCCTCTTGTTTCAACCCTAGGGTTGGGACACAGTTTTCCAGGCACGCGTGTGTCAGGCACTGCTTTTGACTCTCACTGATAAGCCTCTTAGTATCTTCAAGCTTCAGGGTGAAACTGTTTCTGTCATCTTCATTGACAGATTTCTCATAAATGCCACACAGTTTGTCTCTTATCTCATATACATCTTCTTCAACTGCATTTTTGCCATTTCGCTCCTTCTCAAGTTTGTCAGGCATAACCGTCTGTCCTATCCGCCATGGAGGACCGTGATCCATAGGCAACTCAATTGTGCTAGTCTTAATGTCTTCAACATTCTTGAGCCGCCTCTCTCTGCAATCAATAAATGATTTCCACAAAACTTTGAGAACCTCTGCTTCACTTGGCTTTGTTCCAAGAAATGCCTGTACTTTATCAACTTTCCTTACACCATCATATGGGTCAAAGGCAACAACACAGTCTATTACAGGTTCCTTCAATGCACCTTCTGCTATTGCACTACTTTTCCCTTGTAGCTCCTTTAGTATTTCCCTGATTTGGTTGAATTGCATATCTGCTGAACTATTTGACCGCTCAAGGTCACCTAGTTCCTTTTCTTTATCTGAACTCCACATGGAATGTATCTCAAGATCACAATCAAACTTCTGCCACCTGTCTTTCACCAGTTCCATTTTGGAAATATTCCCTGAAAGGCATTTATTAATTTGCTTCACGTTTTCACCAACAGCCTTAGTTTTCTCCACTAGGTGGTGTTTGCTTTTTTCTCCAAGCTTTATATCACTTGCCTTAGTTTTCTCCACTAGGTTTTCAGCCTGAACTGAGAAATCACCACATTTCTTACACAGCTCCTTTGTTTGCTGAAGCTCTAATGATACATTTTCCAATGCTTGAAGTTTTTGAAGGAACTGTTTATTCCAAAGGGGTGATTCAAGCAACATGTCATCACATTTCTGAGGCTCACTCAGGACAGACCCCAAAACACTGATCCTTTTAAAAACTGCATCAGGCACACTATCCCCTCTTTGGGACAGATCCTCTGTTGCCTGTAATTCCTCTTCAAGTTCTTCCAACTGAATCTTCATCTCTTCTACTTGCTGTTCTAAGGCTCGCTTAGCCTTTTCTAGCTCCTGAACGCTTTTCACAACATCATCCTTGGAGCTGACCAAATCTTCCATCTCTGTACACAGCTGTTTGTTAACTCTTTCTAGTTCAACCTTACACTCTAGAGCTTCCTCCAAGGAGCGAGCCAAGAACAGGGCTTTTCTCTCTTTATCACGCGCCTCCGTTTCTGCACGGTCGCGTTCTTCTGCATATTTTGCAGACACAGACTTCTCCTCACCAAGCATCTGATCAAACTTCTTTTTCACATTTTCAACATTTTCTAATGAACCAACGCTTTCTTCCATGTGTTTTTTCATATCTGCTATCTGAGCTTGCAATGTTGCGACTTGCTCTGATAGGTTTTTCTTTGCTTCCTCCTCCTCTTGTAATTGTTCCAGGACACCATTTTTCTCATCTTCCATTTGTTTGAGCTTTGTGCTAAAACTCAGCTTTTGACATCTCTCTTCCTGTAAGAGTTCCTGCGTGTCTTGCGGCTGCGATTCCAAGATAGAGAAATCTTTGGCAATTTCTCTAGATTTGCTGTCTGCTTGAGAAAGCTGCTTTGTGACATTGTCCAACTCAACCTGCAGTCGGTTTGCCTTCTCCGACAGCCTAGCACACAATCGGTTACCTTCTGACACCTTGACTTGCGATTCCTGCAGCTGTGCCTCTATTTTTTCCTCTTGTGTTCAGAATCTCCTTTTCCCTGCATAAAAGCCTTCACCTCATTGGCTAGTTTCTGGGAATGAGACTGTAATTCTGCCACACAGGCTTCTTTCTCCTTTAGCTGCTGCTGGACACGTTGGACTTCATCTTTCCAACTTTCACAGTCCGTACGCAATTCATCTACCACATTGCTCAAAGTGGTGAGCTCATACACAGTACTCAGTAATTTAGCCTCTCTCTCTCACTTTTCTCCTTGTCGCTGAGAGACAATGTCGTTTTCAGAGCGACATTCTGTTCCTGCGCCTCCTGCAGGTCTATTTTTGTAGCTTCCAAAGACTGAAGACTTTTTTCCAGCTGATTGCCCAACTCCAACATATCACACATACTTTGCTTCTGCAAAGTCTGAATTTCAATTTCCTTTTCCATGAGGATGGTATCTTTCTCCATTATAGTCTCTCCACGTTTTTGTAACTCGGAAAAAAGAAGAGCAGTGGATTCTTCCCACTGTAACACCTGAGCCTGCAAGTTTCTATGCTCCATCCTAAGCAACTCCAGGGCGTGTTCCTTTTCTTCCATTTTCCGTTGCAAGGCATCCAGCTCAGCCCTGCACACATACTCGGTTTCTTCCAAACCGATGACCTCCATTTGCTACTGGCGTCTCTGTTTCCAGCCTGCCATACTCTCTTGGTGAGCCTGTTGTTGAGCTGCAAAGCTCCGCTGAAAATCCGCATTTGCCTGAGTGTTGCTAGGGACAACAACCTTTCTCTTTAGCAGACTTTGTTCAGGCATTGATGGGGCTCGTTCAGGCGGTAACATCCCCTCCATCCATAGAATTCGGTCTTTCATTTCAGCTATCTTTGCATCTTTCAGGCGTTTTGATCGCCCCATCTTCAATTACTCCACAAAAAATTTTTCACAGTCCAGCAAAAAAATTTGAGACCACTGTCTCTTTAAAGCCAGTAGCTTTTCTCTCTCTTGCAGGATCTCCTTTCCTGCAGACACAGTTTGTGCAGTCTCATGCACCAGACACAACAAAGTCCATCAAAATTTTTGAGACCACTGTCTCTTTAAAACAAGTAGTTTTTCCTCTCTTTCAGGATCTTCTCTCCTGCACACACAGATTGTGCAATCTCATGCACCAGACAAAGTTCATCAAAACATTTGCACTTCTTTGCAGGGATCTCTGCTTCTGCCCAATGCATACCTCCACCATATGTGGGATTGATTAGCTCGGTGGCGGGTATGGATGACCCCTTGGGGGGGGGGTGCGTTTACACAAGGAGATAGCCGAGAAGTGGTTGCAAACAACAGTTTGGTTTATTCTGGCAATTTACTTCACACAATTGCAAGCGTCAAAAACATCCAAAATAAAATAAAACACAAAATAAATCCTTGCCACTGTGGGCGGCTACCTTCTCACATACAGGAACCTACCTACGGAGTCTGTCTCCAACCTACTGTTGGGCAGACTTTGCTGATCCTACAGCAGACACTCAATAGTCCATGTTTTTTCTCTTCACACAACAAAGGTCCATTGAACATGTCCCTTTTCTCTTCACATAGAACACATTCCTTTGTTTGTCTCTTCACATAGCAACCATTCCTTTGCTTGTCTCTTCACATAGCAACCATTCCTTTGCTTGTCTCTTCACATAGCAAACAGTTCATTTATTTCTTTCCACATAGAAACAATCCAAGACCTCACCTTGAGTAGTCTTCACACTTTTTACCCTCCTCAGCGCACATCACTTCAGGAGGTCTTCTCCCATGCTCACACAGCGTCGGGAAGCACACATCTGACTGTCCTCCTCTACCCACACGGCTTCAGGAGGCAGCAGTCCTTCTCCCAGGCTTCACACAGTGTCGGGAGGCACACATCTGACTGTCCTCCTCTCCCCAGCTCACACAGCGTCAGGAGGCCTTAACTTCCTCATTCCGAACAGCTGAAGGCCTTTCAACTTCCTTAAGCCGTCCTGGCTACCTTTTCTACTGCCTTTGCAGCCGACACCCTATAGTAATTGGTGAATTTTCTAAACCAGGTGGAAATGTATCTCCTGTCTGTGACTACATCCACAGATTTACCTGACTTCCTGTCACAATATATATATTCTGCGTGTGTATTTATTAACCACATGTCAGTCGGAGAACTTGAGTGGCAGGCAATATCAAACCAAAAGCTGGTGCATGTAAATATCTGTGTTACAAATGGTAACATTTGGGATATTTCTTCTTACTGTTTGAAGGATGTCAGAGAGAACAGGAAGTGAGAGGAAATCTCCTCAATGAGGGGCGTAGACAGCAGGAAAAAATATCTAGAGCTGTAAGGAAGAGTTACAATCTCTGCCAGGGTTACAATCTCCTCCACTGATGAGTGTCAGAAAGAACAGCAAGCACTGGAAAATCTCCCTCAACCATAACACAAACAGCAACAAAAAAAATTACAAGGACTAGAAACTCTGCCAGATTTTTGTTGCTGTCTTTGTATCAGCAAGGGAGATTTATCATCATTCCCTGTCCCTGTGATTGATACATAAAAACCCAACCTCAAGTATTAGCTGGAGATGGGTTTTCTAATGTTAAGTTTCATGTGTTTATTCTATAGTATAAAAAAAAAAAACGATGTACACTCACTGTTATTTATTTTTCCTTTATATCTTCATGGCAGCATTATATACAGCAAGAGCCGCTTCACATTAGCGCGACTTGTCAGGCGACTTGTCAGCCTGACAAGTCGCGCTCCCTCGCGGTCCATTGACCGCTACAGGACCCGTTCTAATAGGAGCGACACAAGTCGCTCCGACTTAGAAAAAGGGTCCTGTACTACTTCGGGGCGACCTCGGAGCGACTTGCATAGACTTCCATTATGTGAAGTCCCTCCCTGCAAGTTCCTCCGAAGTCGTGGTGCAATGTAATGCACAAGTTGCCCCCGAAGTAGTAAGGAGTCGTGTCGCCTCAGTGTGAACAGGCTCTAAGAGTTTGATCCACCCATTCCTCCTGGGACAGGAACAATATGACAGAGGGGTCTTCAGAATCTCCCACTCACTAAAGGATGGTTCATAATCTAAATGTTTCTCTTTTATACCGGTTTTCTTTTCCAGTTTTAATATTTTTTTTTAGCAGTGCTTATCCCATAATTCGGGATAAATGTATGATGTTTGATGCTGGACTTCCTCTGTCCAAGAGGCTGCCTTATATCTTGCTCTATGTGCTGTCAATTTTATTGATGGTGTCTTCCCTGCAACAATGTATTATATTAAAATTCTTTCTATTTTACAATCATAGCTTACATAAGCTTGGGGGCTTTTTATGTGCTTGATAGTATACACAAGACAAAGTAATACATTTTTATTTTATCTTTCATCAAATGAATTTTTAAATGTAACTCTATCACTTAAAAAAAAAAAAAACTGCTGGCATGTTTATAGTGTACGCATCTACAGTACACTATAAACATGCCACAGTAGCTTTTAGTCCCAACTCCACCTAAATGTTAAATTTCTTGGATTAGGCAAAGCTAAGACTCCCCCTGATAGTGCTGCTGATTTATTTATTTATTCTTGCATGTGCTAGTTAAAGAAGATTTTCCATAAACTAATGTGCAGTATGACAAATGTGAAAAAATAAGTCCTTGACCGCATCAAAGACTTTTACTATTACTATAGACTATTACTCTGGAAGACCAAAGACCTTCTATGCAGTACTGTCATTCTCCAACCTGTTGGAGATAAATTGTGTATGTGGGAAAAATTAATCAGCTTACTCTGAAGTTGCCTCTTGGATATCTAAAGGAGTCAATATGTCCAAATTACATGGTGTCAAAATGGGATAATGGGTCCTAGAAAGGTTTGTTATCCAACCAGCAGAAAGCTGTCTGGTCCTGGTGGCAGAGATTGTGCTAATGAAAGCTGTGTGTACAGGGTTGCGGTGGTAAGCACACCAGAGACTGTGTTGCTATTCCTGTGCTGTTGTGCTGAGCCCATCAAAGACTAGGCTGCTGTTCCTGTGCTGTTGAGCTGAGCCCATCAAAGTCTAGGCTGCTGTTCCTGTGCTGCTGTGGGGATACCTCACAACTTTTTGACATGGAAATGAGGGACGCCTATTAGTAAAAGTATGTAGGCATAGGACACCCCCCCCCCGCCATGCCCCCTTAAAAGAGAATTATACAAAAACATGTATTAGTTAAAACCACAATTGCTTTTTTACCACTACTATTTATTCCTTTATATTGACCTTTGAAACTTACAATTGCAGCAATTTAGAATTTGGATGAAAGGTTTAGCATTGGGAAATATTATTTAAATGATAAATAATGCATTTTATATACAACTATATAGGTCTGAACAAAATGAGAGATAAATTAGGAGGTAAGAGGGACAGAGGGACTTTATTCCAAATCAGGGACAGTATTGAGCTATGCTGTGGGTAAAACTTCCCCAGTTGTGGGGTGCAAGCTGGGGCTGTTTGGTAAGAAAGCTCATCACTAACTCTAGCTGCTCTTGTGGACTGAATATCCAAGAGAAGAGGAGGATGATCTGTTCCACATATGTCTGTGTGTGTCACCTAAAATTTTCGGTCAAGGCTAATACCAGAAAAGAGGAATGTGGTATAAACACAATTTAGTGATTTTAAGACAGTAGCACTGATTATATTGAATGTACATGAACACAAGATAAAAGACAAATAAAAGGTTCCAGCAATTTTCAACAATACCAACATTTTAGATGTGCATCCTAGTACTAGACTATACTTTGGAAATGCCCAAGAAAGGAATGCAAATTTAAAGTGGGATGCCAGCCAAAACATTTTTCTCTAATTTTTTAAAAGATTGGGTGAGGAATTGAAACTCAGCATGGATTCTGTTGCTTTCTGTGTTCCACTGGTTAGGACTTCATCTTATTTTCTGGTCCCTGAGACAGAAGATCTCTCCACTGAAGACAGATATATTAATTTATTAAGTCATTTTTTTGCTGACTGTGTTTTCTTTGGGGAAACTGCCCTCTCGTCCTTTCCTAGGAACAACAGTCATTGGGATAGATCATAAGAGTCAGGGTCAGTGTCGACAGGCCTATACTTTTAACTTTCGACTGTTGTCAGCTGATTTTGTACTGTGCCTCTCAGCTTTTTTCTGACCCTGTCCTGAACTCCTGACTATGATTTCTCTCACCTGTGCCTCCCTAAACCTGACCTGACTTGAGTCCATGTCTGCCATCCAGTACCAGTATGCTTGGTGGACAGATATATGTCTCATGTCTTCAACATGTATACTAAATCTAAGCTTTTCCTGAAACCCTGTCCTGTCACTGTTTGCAGGGTTGTTTGGACTGGAGGTGCAGAAGGAGCACCTTCTTAAACTAATGCCTCGTACACACGCATCGATTATTGGCCGGGAATTTTCGGCCAACGTCCGATCGGCCGATTTTTGGCTTGTTAGTATGATGCTTCCGACAACCGACTCCGACTTTTCGGCCGAAAAAAATCTGGTGTGCAGGCTATAAAATTTTAGTTGGCCGTCAACACAACGGCCGATTTTCCGTCAGTCAGTACAGATTTCGGCAGACAAAAATCTGATGAGCAAGACTGGGCATGCTCAGAAAAAACACACGGAAAGTAAACCAGCACATGACATCACTTCTGAAGTAGATTTTTGTTGGCCGAGAAAATTCGTCTGCAGTCTAGGCACATTCCAACCAACAAAACACAACTCTGGACAAAAGTCGGACGATCGGTCAGCCGATAATCGTTGCGTGTGTACGAGGCATTAGTCTTAACTAGGTTCAGCCAATACCTGTAAAAAATGTTTTGGCTGAAGTTACACTTTAACCTTCACCTGTATATTTTTCATCAACAAATCATGCTAGGCAAGGGACAAAAAATATTTACCAGTGATAGTGCTTTGTATGTCTGCCAATTTCTATAAGTCTTCCACATTTCTGTAAGAGCTTTGAGTTTTTTTGTGGTGGTGATGATTGAGTTATTACTGCATGTCTAAGTTTCAGTTTGGAGTGCCTGTTGTATTGGTAAGTCTGAATTCTGATCAACTACTCATAGGACCTGTAAAAAAAAAAAAAAAAAAAAAAAACCTTACTGAAGCAGGACTAAAGGTTTCCTGCAAAAGTAGATTTATACTTATCCTTATCTTTCACACGGCCGCTCAGTTTTTTTCCTCCGCTGCGGCACTTTTTTATTTTTTTTTCACGGACACAGATGACACTTGTGTCATCCGGTCCGTATGTTCGCATATCATCCCATCTGATGATATACGGACATAATGTATGTCTATGGGGATTGTGGATGTCAGCGGATGACACCGCTTACATCCTATTTTGCTTCCTTTCCGTTTTATAAACGGAAGAAAAATAGGGTTCTGTTCCATTCCAAAAAACGGAACAGAACTGAAAGGACGCAAATCGGATGTCAGCGCAATCCCATTGACATGCATTATGTCTGTATATCACCTGCAAACGGATGGGGTGATATACGGACATACGGAGCGCCCGTGTGAAAGGGGCCTAAGTGATTAGTTAAATCTCAGCTCTCTTGAAAAGTTTAAAGGGCTTATAAAGTCTTATGATTTTGTTACCTTAATGCATTCTATGCATTAAGGTGAAAAACCTCCTTTGCTGCCCCCAGAGCCCCCCCTTTTTCTTACCTGAGCCCATCCGTTCCAGTGATGTGCACAAGCCCAGTGGCTCCAGCCACTGTCTCTGTCCTCCCTAGATAGATCCCGCTGCTGTCAATATCCAGTAACACGGGAACAGGGGGTGGGGCAGAGTCCCGCTGTCTGTGTCAATAGATTTAGCAGCGGGACTCGGGAGCACGCCCGCACGGGTGCCCCCATGGAAAGCTGCTTTCTGTGGGGGCATCCGATGAAGAGGAGAGGTCAAGAGCGCCAGCGGGCACCCCAGAAGAGGAGGATCCCGGCTGCTCTGTGCAAAACCCTTAACCATACAGGTAAGTATGTGTGACGAGACCCTTGCTCGCTCGCTTCCGCTCTCCCGACACTGCTCTGTTTCTAGTGAGTCAGCTTGCAGATCGCAACGTCTGATGGTTCGGTCAACCAAGGCTCCGGGATCCGAACTACAGCTATGTGCCATTCGGAATCCATTAGAACAAACACCAGGCAGGCTGTATGTAAGTTCAAACAGGAAGACGATTTATTGGAAGTACACAGCACACTTTTATACAGAATTTGGAACATCCTGCCCCCAACAACCGCTTTCCCATTGGTCAATTGCACAGTACATGCCGTTCTCCTTCAGGTCCTCCTTAGCCATGCAAATGAGGACTTGAAAATGAGTCAGCAGGGATTGGTCCAAATGGCTTGATTAGAAGGACTGTTATGTGTAATGAGACAGAAGCCCCCAGGGGACAATCAATGTACACAATAGCCAGACACAGAACAATGGTTCCATAACGAGCCCCCAATACACATTACTCTGAGTGTCAATACATCCCTTAGCAGACAACAGGTGAGTTCATTAGCACACCTGACAATAGGAGAATGGAAAGCCACCTCAGACAAAAGCAACATTGTTAGACAGTCAGTCTCCTCATTGAACTTCCTGGAATGACCATATTAGGAGTTGTACTTCCTGGTCAGAGACCTCAGGGCAAATGAGAACAAATCTCAATATTTCTACATGGAGACCTTGCTGACAAATATGAAGCAATCCAAACCATCGCCCATCTGTCCTTAAATTCCAGTGACGGTGAACACGTCACAGTATGACATTTTGTTATTTTTATAAAAAAAAAAAAATCAAACCTTTAAAACCTTTTTAAGACACCACTGCTATCTCACACTTGAGGGTGTGTTGAATACAGAGTCCCCTGCTGGACACTGTAGTTTCTTCTGATGACCCTTAAGTCACTACAGCACACAGTGGTAAAGTAGGGATCAGTATGAGGAACCACAACACTTAACGGGACACGCTATCAAATACAACTGGAAGTGTTGGATAGCAGCAGGATCTACAGCACCTCAAGAGAGCACTCCCTGCTGAAAAGATAAGTATAAACCTTCTTTTCCAGACAAAGGGTGGATTTTGAGTTGCTTGAATGAGGCTTTGGTACCTTCACTCAGGGAGGTTCTGAGGAACACAGAGAATGTGTGGCCTGGTGGCTCCACGTGTTGTTTATGTATATATGCCCTGCAAACATATTTTCAATTTTTTGTTTTTGTTTGGTTTGGGTAGAGTGGGAAAGATGTAGAGCCCCTGTCAAATTTTTACTGCTATCCGGGGTTAGAGATATTTCCACCCACTCCCTGTCCCAGTGACAATGGTTTTACCAGTTTGAAAGTGAAGAAAAATCTCTAACAGCCACACAGAAATAAAAAGATTTTTATAAATAGAGTAAGGGGAAGTCTAGAACCCTTGTCATCTTTTCATTGCTGTCTGTGTCCATGTGGTGTACTTTTCTTCACTTCCTGTTTGGTGAAACCATTGTCACAGTACAGTAGATAAGGGAAAATCTCATGGAGCTGCGAATAGCTATAACAATCTGGCAAAAGTCGTAATCCCTCCAGATTTATCCAAAACGGAAAAAAAAATGTTTTGGCCAGATCTGCACTTCGGGACAAGTCAAGAGACAATAGAATACATATGTTAGACTGGCAGCACAGCGTATTGCAATTGATCCTAATTGGCTGTCACCAATGACTTTTACTCTCGTTGTCTGGTGTAGGAAAAACCATAAGTTGAAATAATGTAAAATTCAGGCATTTATACCCACGGTATTTAAAAATACATTTAATGTTTGTTTTTTATGTGCACATAACGGCATTAAATGGTGTTTAAGTCTGCCTGGAGTCAGTTTTCTGTACTATTTATTTTGTTATAGGCTCAGGGCTATGTTTATCATATAGCCAAAAAAGGCATTTGCTTATGGCAGCATATTTTCTATAATGAAACACTTTCATTATAATTACTAGTGCTTGTGTGCTCATGTAAAGGAAAAGATTCTCTCTGAACATTGCAGATTCGATTTGGGATTGCATGAACCGAACTGTGATGTTTGCTAGAAAATCCAGTGGGCTATAACCTGGGCCACTGAAGCTGAAAAATTAGGAATTTGTTCTTTCCCATTCCAATTTTTCCCATGTTGCCCACAAAGCCGCATAAAATGGTTCCTCTCCACCGCTTTACACATTTTTCTCCTTTTTAAAAGATTATCTAATGGTCAAAATGTAAAATCATATATTCATTTCCACATTATTTTTCAGATATTTCTAACCTACTCCAATTAATTCAAACAATTCTGAAGTTTGTGAACTTACTTTGTGAAGATCCCCACACATTTACTTCCTTGAATTCTGTGACACGTATTCTTTATGTCCTGTGAGTAGGCACTGCTATGCCATACATTTCACAGAGCCTGTTTTCTGAACTACAGAGGGGCTGAGAGGAGGAGTTTCAGAAGGTGGAGTCAGTACAGGAATCACTTCACTGCATGCAGTTAGCATTGTACCATGGGATATGTAGTCCTTGTAGTAATGATTAAGCACACAGTCAGTGTGTGAAACGCGTCTACCTTGTCACGATTGTCATATTTGGATGTCCAGTCAATAAATCTGGATTTTGACTCAACCTGGAGTGCTGCCAATTCCTTTCGCTTTATCAAGTTTTCACGGAGGCGAGCCGGGGGAAGGACCAGTGTGAGTCATCAGGCAATCACACCACCTTGAGCAGTGAGTTCTTGTCTTTTCAGGAGTTTCAGGAGGCGGAGTCAGCACAGGAATCACTTCACTGCATGCAGTTAGCATTGTACCATGGGATATGTAGTCCTTGTAGTAATGATAAAGCACACAGTCAGTGTGTGAAACGCGTCTACCTTGTCACGATTGTCATATTTGGATGTCCAGTCAATAAATCTGGATTTTGACTCAACCTGGAGTGCTGCCAATTCCTTTCCCTTTATCAAGTTTTCACGGGGCGAGCCGGGGCATGCACCGGTGTGAGTCATTAGGCAATCACACCACCTTGAGCAGTGAGTTCTTGTCTTTTCAGGAGTTTCAGGAGGCGGAGTCAGCACAGGAATCACTACACTGCATGCACATAGCATTGTACCATGGGATATGTAGTCCTTAAAAATGAACGTAAACAGCAGAGGGAAAGCTGCAAAGCATGCAGGGAATCCAGGTAGTTGTGGAAATAGATAGCCACCAGACAAGCAAAACTCAGAACAAGAAAGGGGATTTTTCAAGTAAGCTTATATTAGATTGTCAAAAATAACTTTGGTCTGTATTGTTGTTACAATGCTGATGTTATAAAATGAAACTGTATGCTGTCACCATAGATATCCTGGTATCATGTTCCTTACACATGCGGTGAGCTTTCTATACCACTTTGTTACACTTGGCTGCTGTAGCTGTCCTTTAGAGATCTTTTTTTCCCAATTGACTTCAAAGGGGTTTGGATCAATATCTTTCAAATCCCAAACAATTTGATTTGTTCGGCCAAATTGCCTGCAATCTGAAGAGAGGCATGCCCAAGCAACCCTTATAATTACTTATTTCTTTACAATTTTTTGTGCATTGTTTTGAATAAAGGAACTGTTCAGTTCATGAAATAGAACTAATTATCGCTTCTATCTACCACTCCGGTGCTTAATAGGAAAAATTCCTCAACGGAATCAGACAAGTCTCTCTGAATGTGTCTTCTTGTATGCTTAATTCATTAGACGCTTGCCAGATTTTTTGACCCTTACTGAATATGGGTCTGATAAAGCCTAATTCCAAACAACCAATTTGTCTTCTCCATCATAATGATCCCAAAAGTAAAACCACAAAAGAAAACTATGTACAGTAAAACCTTGGATTGAGAGTAACTTGGTTTGAGAGTGTTTTGCAAGACAACCAATTTTTTAAAATACATTTTGACTTGATAAGTGAGTGATGTCTTGATATACAAGTAGCGTCATGTCACAACTGAGTATAAAAAAGAAGAGAGGCGCCTCTATGTGTAGCAATATGGTTACATTTTATGAACGTACAATGTTAGCAGCTCACATGGTTGATGAATAAAACAGGCACATCTAAGTATACAAGCATCTGGGGTAAAGTTATCCACATAGAGCATTCTCCACAACGCCATCAAGGTCATCCCTTCCAAACTGTGCTCCACAAGCGTTTCAAGCCTTGCTTTCAGATCGCTCTACTACAGGGTAGTCTTCCCGGTCACGACTGCAGACTGTGGTGGGGAGACAGTTTTACCCCGGATGCCTGCATTCTTAGATGTGCTTCTTTAATCATCAACCATGTGAGTTGCTAAATGTTGAACCTTCATTAAATGCAACTATATTCCTACACTTAGCCCCGGTTCACACTTGTGCGTGTGCGGGGTTCGCATGTAATGTCGGAGCGCACTGCTCCAACATTACATGCGATCGGCTGTGCGGTGCGAGTTTAGCCATACAGTTTGTATGGCTAAATTCACACCGCAGCCGCACCAAACACGCACAGGGACCCTTTTTGGCAGCCGCATCAGGATCGGATCGCACAGCGGTTCACACTTGTGCGATCCGATCCTGTGCGAACTGCACGATCGCACTGCGATATGCGATCAAACTGGGGGTGTCGTTAAGATTACATTGACACCCCCAGCGTATCGCATATGGCAGTGTGAACTGCCGGGGGTGCGTGTGCGATGCGGGAACAGGCTGCGGATTCGCAGCCTTCCCGCACTCGCATAAGTGTGAACCGGACCTTAGAGGCGCCTCTCTTCTCTTTTATACACTGTAGCTCCTGTTGAATTTTTCTTCTAATCCCCTTGTGGATGGCCATTTTATGGTTACACAACCTATCACATTGCTATAATCTTTTTATATGGACTGTAAACTGAAGGACTTATGAATAAATGGTTGTGGAATAAATCATCTGAGTTTCCATTATTTCTTATGAGGAACTTTGCTTCGATATAAGAATGCTTTGGATTACAAGCATGTTTCTGGAACGAATTATGCTCACACTCTAAGGTTTTACTGTAGTGAGGTTTTCTCAAGCTAACATATTAATTTAATAACTTGTGGTCACATACTGTATATATACTGTTTTTGTGTGTGTTACCTGCACTTTTCTTCACACTCAAATGTCCGTATATCAATATCAAATATTTAGTTCATTTATGTCTCAACTCCAGTCCTCTTCTATATGGAAGATTCTACCAGTCCTCCACTCTGCATATTGTGTGTGACCCAAATATTAAAAACTCGGTAGTGTAATATACATAAATACCTTGATGTAGCGCAATGCAAAATAGTAAATTAAATGTTCATCTTATTAAAATAAATCATAACAAAATGTATATTAATACAAATAAAATAAAATAAATCATACATAAATCAAATATTTTGCAATCCAATGAAGAAAGGCCTCCACCAATGTGCTGTGAAATTCTCAATCTCTTCCATGCCTTTTAGGTGCAATCTATGTGATACAAGAAACCACCCAGTGCTTGTATATTCTCTCACCTTATTCTATTGACCTTAATTACAAATCAAGGTAGTATATGCCCTTGTTGCCCCTCTATGGGCTGTCTGAACTTTGCTCCTCCACTGGCTAATGTTCTCCTCTGGCAGCGGCATACTCAGGCAGATTGCATGTAAAAACAGAGTAGGACCAAAAGTGCTTTCTGTATAACTCTTTTATTAAAAACTCACAAAATGAACACTCACATTAAAAAAGCACCCAAAGTGCTATGGACAAAGCATTTCATAAAGACATGGGTTCATCAAGCATTCTCCTTCATGCCACAAAGCTTGAGGGCTTCTAGACACCACTCAGCATCTCAAGTGTGACTCTATACACGTTACGATCAATTAATGAGCTTCATCAGTAGACTACCAATTCAAAAACTATATTTAGTTATATTTAATTATACAAAAAAACTATATTTAATTATACAAGTGCAAAAAAAATGTTTTCACATCCAAAATATAAAAAACAACAATACAGTACAGAGAGTTCTCATTTAAAAGCATTTATTTTACATTAAAATTCTTACAGGTACGAACTGGCAGTATCCAAAATGGCGGCAAAGGCCCTTCTGGGTCTGGAGTACGCGCGTCTGACTTTCCCCACTGAATGTAAATATTTGCCCAGGACACCAAGGATTTTCAATTGCGTCCAAACAGTTTTTATTGAAGAAAGATCACATCCAAAACAATGTTTCAGAGCTATGCAGGACCCCTTTGTCGGGTATGTGATGCTTTTCATCACTAGGACTTTATCAAAGTATGTCTTTTTATATTTTGCATGTGAAGACCTATTTCTTATGCAAGGACAGCCAGGCTTGGGCTGAATCTATGTCTGGGTGAATGATTTAAAGAGGCTGAATGACTCATCAGGCAGCACCTCTGGTACATCCCCCTACTTGCTGGAACCTTAAGGAAGCTTCCAGAAGAATGGGAGGGAGGTTAGGAGGAGCTGCCTGGAGTACTGAGGAGGGACCCAGCCAATCCCTAGCAAATGGGAAGGCAGGGGGTAGTGCTGAAGAGGCTGTCGGTGGCCCTTGAGGGTAACCCCCTTGTCTGGGGGGGGGGGTGACTTCGGGCCTCGGGCTCAGGTGCTGAAGAGACCCTCTTACAACACACAGGGGAGCAAAATTGAGGACAGCAGGAGCCAACAAGCACATCCAGGAGGTCTCCAGGAGAAGTCAGCCGGGTGGGCTGGTAAGTGTGGAGTCTGAGAGGAGTGTGGGATGTAGCCAGGGGGGCTTGTAAAAGGGGCTTCTGCAGCCAAGCAGGCTGGCAGAGCCTGAAGAGGTGGTGCTGGGACCAGTGACCACAGGATGGAGTGTAGTGAAAGTGCTAATGGTGTAACCCCATCGCTTTTAAGGATAGTGGCCTGCGGTCCCTGCCTGTGGAGGTTCAGTGTGCCTGGCTGTGCAGGGTGGGGGTTCCACTACATACGTACAGAATGCAGGGTTGAGGGGTGCGCTACGTACTAAATGTAGGGTTGAGGGGTGTGCTGTGAATCAAGTGCAGGGTTGAGGGGTACAGCTGTGCACTGTTTAAAGACATAATATGGCTGGCATTACAATTATTGTTATTAAAGAGGGATACAGGATATGCACTGTACTAGCAGCTCCTCATTTTGCCTTCATTTCTGCTGGGGAAGTAATCTCTTTCCTCCCTTACCTTATTGATCAATGTGGGAGCCTTGCTGCTTGTTGTTCCTTTACACTAACCTCTGTAAATTTTCTTATGCAGGTAAGGGGACTGAGGGAAGGATCCTCTTCTCCTCCTGCTGCCCCTCTTAGCAGGGTATTTTAAATTTGTGGAAAAGATGGCAAGCACCTTTATGAGGCTGTGCAGTGTGCACTGGGCCAGCGGCCAGCCCCCCCTTCCCACCCAGGCTGAGTGGACCCACCTGAGTCGAGCCGGCCCACCTCCCCACTCAAACCTAGTAAACTCTCTTTTTCTCTTCTCCGCCTGGGCTGACCAGCCCACCTCCCTGAGCTTGTTCCTGTCCATTGACAATTACCAACGGGAGCAAAGCTTTCTATTTTTTTTCACAAACATAACTCTGCTCTGGAGGCGGGGGGGGGGGGGGGGGTGTTTCAGACCCGCCTGACCCCCCCCCCCCCTTATTTATGTCCCTGTTCAAGGAATACTCTATTGGAGCATATTTTGAAGATCTAAGAAGTGAATGTCATTGTGCTGTTTTAGACCTGTGTTATATGTGCAGAAGCTTGGGTAAGGTATATAGATCATGTGGGAAGGGTCACATTGAATTGAGTAAGCACAGGATTTATGGTTTGCACTTGTTTTATAACACTATACCTTAGATGTGGTAGCCATATTAGTTTTCTTTTTCACACTTTTTTCCTTTTTTTTAACCTGGTAACCAACAATAACTTACTTCTTATGCTAAGCTAACAACCATACTAAGCAACATTGACATCCCATGACAGGGAGTGTACTAGGTCTACATAATATTGTGTTAGGACCACATATCACCTCCTATTCTGGCATTGTCTCCTTGCCACTTTAAAGCCAGCTTCCCACTGCAAATGTGCAAGCCGTGCTGCACTTTGTGAATAGTCCCTCAGCCTCCTAGGACCTGTGACGCATCCCAGAAGTCTGCAAGCAAAGAAAGGGGGCTGAACTATCAAACAAGGCACCCGCTCCCCCTCCCTCCGGGTGAAGTTCTGCTTTACACTTTAACCCACTCCAATCAGATTAGCATTCTAATATGTTTTCCAAAATTAAATAAAGCCTTTTGTAGTGTGCAAGGCTTTCTGTTTCAATAATGAAGCTTAATTTTCTATGTGAATGCTTCCAGAGTGTACCCTTGTCCACTGTTGCCAACGGCCAGTAAGTCCAACTCGCCAAAATCTCCAACCACGTCAGTTCCGGGGACTCTACAGCAGCAATAATTGGAGATTTTCGATGAGTTGGTATTTTCACAGGACACCGGCAGCTTATTCACTATGGTACACAATATAATGAGTGGACATTGTTAGTCCACCTGCTAGTAACCAGCAACATGGCCCCACTACAAGGCGGCAAAAACTTTTTTCCTCCTTACTCTGTGTTCTGTCAAAAGTCGTCATGCACCATAGTGTATACGCTGCCGGTGTTCTGTGAAAACACTGAATCATTGAAATCTCCAATTATTGCTACTGTACAGTCACCCTAGTGCCTGTTACAGTGTGTTCGGGCGGCAGGTCTGGCGGAGTCAGAGCCTGAACTTGTCCTGTTATGTCATGGTTCAAGGGAGCCGAGCGAAGCAGCTGGACGGGAGCAAGGCAATCCGATAATGGGACTGTCAGTGCTGTTTGGACTGGAGTGGACTGAAGGGACCACCTGGCATGGAGAGACTAAAAAACAATGAAAACAAGACACCGACCTAGTGCAATATCATAGTCTTACCAGTACGGACGCCATCCAGCCCTTCTGCAGTACTGAAGGAATTATTTTCCTGGAGGTCACCTGACTGTATTAGGATTTTATATGCGTATTTTACAACATGCATTTGCGAGAATGATGTATGATACTCTTTTTTTACCCTTTAATAAATGTTTTTATGATATTGCACTAGGTCCGTGCGCCCTTCTCTTGTTTTTGTTGCTTTCTAGTATATGTGGATGCCCATGGTCCTGAGAGGGCAGCAAGAACCTAAACATCATTAACATAGCCTTTTCCTTTAAAGGGTAACTTCACTTTTTGCTTGTCATGAAGCAGTATTTCTAGTTAGGCCTGTTACATGTGTCCAGGTGTGATTCACTTGGTCTGAGGAAGTGCCCTCACTGTATCCAATAGGGGAGTCTGTTGGACATGGAGGAAACCTAGCCAGTGACACACAGGCTTTTGGGGCAGTCCCAGTGGGAGGGCACAACCGTGGTGCATCCTGGGATTGACCATAAAGGCCAAGGGCACATGTGATAGGGGGTCTTTGGATGGGAAGTCCCAGAAGGAGGGCACGGCTGTGTCTCCTTCTGCTGCTGGGAAAGGTAGTCACAGGCAGTCGGCTTGGTGAACCTGAAGGTGTTGCTGAATGCAGAAGTCCAGTGGATGCTGACAAGAGGAGTTTGGAGGCAACGGTGACTCTGGAAAAACAATGTCCGTGAGTACAGAGGAACTTGCCCAGGGGTCTGCCAGGAAGGGGACCACTACAGAAGCTAGGGTTAGCGGACAGGTGTCAGCACACCGGTGTTGAGAGTAAAGGGGGGGGGGCAGTTTCAGAACCCTGAAGAGAGTAACTAAAACAGGAGCTTTTTTTAAACATCTTCACCTTGGTGTCAGGGTGAAGCAGCAGCCTTGCCACACACACTACAGATAGTTGTCCCGGAGATTGTGCATAGTTCATAGTTGGAGTATCCCACTCATCCCTTCTCCTATCCCAGTTCCAAATAAAATACACAAAAACCATATCCCCTGGACTGTTTACTGACTGAGCCAAGGACTTAAAGTGTTAAGAATTTTCCGGTTGTTGCTAAGGGTAACCCAGGGGAATCCGCTTCAAGCAGCTCCCAAGGGAGTAGTGCTACATAAAGAAAAAACAATATAGCGTATACAATTGGGACATACATCATATTGTAATTGAATATTATTAAAAATGACCTTTCCTTTTCAATCTGCAGCTATTGTAATTTTCTGAAAATGCAAAATGGCTACCTAAATGTGTACTGACCACACCCCAGAAACATCATTTTCTGCTCGCTTGATTGGCTCGCCAATTTTCCCAGAAGTCTGCCTAAGATACAAGTCAGATTTCTGGCATCCCCTGTAACAAAAATGTCATTTTTGGTGAGATAATACCAATAGAAACACGTCTAAAGGGATGCAGGCCCAGAAGCTTTCCTCATTTGAGCCCTGCAGCTGCCACAGCTAATAGATACTTATGAAACCACTCCCATTTGACCCACTCAGCACAGAAGAACAAACAATGATTTCTTCAGAATAACAAAAGGTAGGAATCTGCAACAAATTTTGTTAAAATCCCTGCAATGTACACAGATCTCCCAGAGGGGAATGTTTTTTTCTCAACAAAAGGGGAGTTATGCTTTAAGCACAGCACCTAAGTGCAGGAGAATTACTTGTTGTTCTGTTGTGCTACTATGAAGAGAGATTGTCACTGTGACTCAGGAGTGGATGTGTCGTGTCGTGTCGGTGATCTGTGCTGCAGCACACTGCTGTCAGTGTCACTGTCAGAGACAATTTCATGTGTGTGTTCCTGCCTATTTTAATTTCTTGCCCTCCTGGGTCCTGTCTCTGAGCTACTTACTATATTAAAAATACAATAAGAAATATACCTTTTTTTGCCTTAACATTTCCCTAAATCACATTGCTAATTGCATATTTTACTTGTTTGTAGCCTAAATACTGAAATTTGTACTTAAAACTTTTATTTTGAAAACTTTTGGAAATGCCAGTAAAAACTTGGCTGTGCCAGTAAATTTTGGGTGTCGTTTCAGTAAATTTCAATCTGGTAGGTTGGCAACACTGTCCATCTGGGTTTGTCCATTCATCTGTCCTTATCTGCCAATATCTTCTGCTCTATGTCCAACACAGTGTGGTGTGTCTGCTCCAGCATGTGTGTATCAATCTGTGTCTCTGGGGTAATGGAGGGGCATTTAACATAATATGAGGAATAACTGCACTCCTGCACTAAATTATTAAGAATATTAGAATTCACCAAGGAGGCCAATTACCTTACAAATGCATTCCGCCTTTGGCCTTGTACATTTATATGGACACTAGTCTGATATGCTAACATACTTAGAATTTATTAGCCTGTTAACTGCCTAACCTCACACGCAGCTCCTATATTCTGAGTGTGCCAGGTCAGAGGTCAAGTAGATAAAAAAGAAGAAATTGTCAGACCTCAGATAACCTCTGCAATGTAAGTGCCAAAACTACAAATAAAGCAAACTAAAAGGGAAATATAATCCTTTTAAGAAAAAAGTGTGCACACATTTAATATTTAAAGGATGAATACACAATTCCTTCTTGACTGGTTCTCTTTGATCTTTGGTATTTGGTTCACATAACACTCCTGAATCCAAATGTATTCAGGCTCGTTCACACAAGCGGTTGGGGGTCAGTAAACCCCTGCAGTTGAGCTGTGTTTTTACCACCCCACAGCTTCTACTTTAGCTGCACAGGCAGCAGCAAGAATTATACCCCCTGTCGCTTTAGGTGGACACTACTGCCCACCAAACACAACCCATACAAGTGAATAGGGCCACTCTGCAATACAGGGTTCAAGGGGTTAAAGCAAGCAGTGAGGAGGCATTACAACACCTCCTCACTGCCTGTCAAATAATAGCGTTCCAAACATGGATCGCTCTTCAGAGGCCAAAGCAAGTGTGAATGAACCCTTAGTCTGCGTGTTAGCTTTGATGTAGGGATGCACTGATACAATTTTGTTTTTACAAATGAGTACGAGTACCGATACTTTTTTTTCGTACTCGCCAATACCTACTGCAACTGTTTTGTTTACACTTCAGCTGTCAGCAATAGTACAAAGCATTGAAAAGTTATTTACAATAAAATACATTTATTTATTTTTTTAATTTTGCACTTTTTTCAATGTGAAACATGTAAATATATGTTAAAGGTGTAAAAATATTAACGACCAAAGCAAACTACATTTTTTTTTAATTAGTAATAGTTTATGAAATAAAAAAAATTAAAAATCAGCAGGAAAATAATTATATGGAGAAGGAGAATAAAGAGTTAACTAAGGCTGATTAGAGTAAATTACGGGTTATTTAGGGGTTAACAGAGGAACATTTAATAAAAAACAAAATCAAAATTAAAAACAAAATGTATTTTTACTTGACAGCTTGCTTTAAGCTGACTTCATTTGCAGATCGAAGTTCATCCCTTTGATCTGTAGATGAATAAAATGAAAGATACAAAAATAAACAATGTTTCTTTTTGTCTTTCTATCTTTTTGTTTCAGGGGCTGAGAAATATTGTTGATAAATATTGTACGGCTGCTTTTTTTTTTTTTTGACAGCTCCATATGCTGGGATTTCGTTTACACTTCAGCTGTCAACAGGGGAACCCAATTGACAGCTGAATGAGTCATTGGTTGTTAAGGACATGGCGGCCCAGCTCCTTAACAACCAATAATTGTCATTTTTTCTTTCTTTTCAGCTGTCAGTGGGGGAATCCAGCTGACAGCTAAAATAACCAAGTCTGAAAGTTTCAGTTTCAGGTTTCTGCAACGATATCGGTATCTGTGCAACCCTACTTTGATGCATTTTAAAGATTAAAGTAAAACTAAAGCCAACACTTTTTTTTTATTTTGGATAGAGGGGGGAATATTATTGTTATTATTATTATTATTTGTCAGTTTTTTTTTATATCTGTGTAAAGTTTTACAATTCCTGTCCTAAAGCCACGATAGGAGGTGAGAGGAAATCACTCCAAAATAAGGGAATCCCTGATTGTGACCAGATCTAGTGTCCCCATAGTAAGATTTCCTCTCTATTCCTGGTGGCAAACCAAAATTTGGGATTTTTGTCTATTTTCACTCTGAGTGATAACAGTAAACAGGACAAACAGAGAGGGTGAATTTCTCTAAATGGGGCACAGGCAGAAATAAAAACCTGACAGGCATTCTAACCCCTTTCTACTCTACCCCATAGCTAAAAAAAAAAAAAATTCATAGGAACCCATGTTAAAAATAATGTCCTGCGTTTCTGCAAAAAGCATGAAAAAATGCTTTGGTGTGAATGGAGCCTTAAAGCGGAGTTCCGGCCTATTTTGCAACTTTAGTGATTCCTGGAGTGCTCGCTATGCTGATCAACAATTGGGCATTTTCGGGGGTCCCTTACCTTATTTTCAGGACATTTTTTATTGTACTTCCTCCTTCTCCCCCCTCTGTGGCCACGGCCACCAACATCACTTCCGCCTTTGCACTGCATCCTGGGAGCTGTTTGTCATCACTCCCAGAAGGCTGGAATCAGGAAGAACTCCCAAAACACTCCCTGGAATCAGGAAGAAGGACACAGCAGATTACACTGTGGCTTCAGATGCCCACGTCTAAGATGGCCGCGCCCAAACAGCGTTTTTAAAAGTAAGATTTTGGCTAAAATCCAATACTGTACACCTTGTAAGTATGAGAATAACGGTTCTGTAACGGGCGGATGATTAGTATTATAGGGGTATTATTAGTTAAAAAAGGTATTTGAGGCCAGATCTCCGCTTTAAGGTCTAAGGTCCTGTCGACATCAAGACCAATGAAGGGCTCGTAGCCTTGCATTGGATGTGTTGATGCTGAGGGATTGTCCAACGCTGAAGCGTGGAGAAGCTCCATCTGCTGGTGGAGAGGGGGTTCAAATAAGTAAAAGTGATTCTATTCTTCTCTAGACAAAACAGGCAGTTAACCGACGTAATGCTGGCACAGCCAAACTGCATGGGATGTCTTTAAACTTTTAAAAATTGGGTTCTAACAGTCCATCAAGTTCACTATGCTGCAGTAACGTACATGAAAAATTTTTACCACGACACACAGCAATGCAGGTACCACAGTGTGTTTTATTTAATGACAACCCAAGACACTAACACAACGCATACAAGCACACTGGCTTTGCAGCACGCCACACTGTGTGTCCATTTTTGCCTGAAATGGGGTGCATTGGCAAGTCATTGGGCTGCGGTAAGGCAAAGCATGTAAACACACAACATATGATAAAGTGCTCCTCTATATGTGTTTACTATGGTTGGCTATAGGAACATGGCTGCCCCCTAAAGCGGAGCTCCAGGCTCCTTCAGAAAAAAGTTAAAGTCAGCAGCTACAAATACTGTAGCTGACTTTTGATATTAGGACACTTACTTGTCCACGAACCCAGCGGTGTCTTCACCAGAGTTGATTTTTAATTCATCTCTTGGGTGCTGCCACCGCCATCTCGGCTAAGGGAAACTGGCACTGTAGCCAGTTCCCTACTGTGCATGCGTGAAGTGCACTGCGCTTGGTAAAAGGCCCGGCAGTAGGGGAAGGAGGAGGGGTCCTTCAAGCTGAGATCACCACGGCAAAGTCAGCTGGAAGTAGGAGCGGGTACCTGTCAAAACCTGGTAACCGCTCCCCCCGAAAGGTGCCAAAAATCCCAGTGGAGTGCCATTGCACGAAACATGTAGGGGCGGAGCTACGCGCTGAAGTCACACCGCCACTTCCAGTTCTGAGACCGGCTGCCATCTTAGTGAGTGCACTTTCACTGCTGATCTATATTATAGAATTGTAATGCTTTAGAGTGGCAATTTCTGTACCAGTTTGGCTTTTAAATTGTCTGTGAGGATCATTATTATTTTATAAATAAAAACTACACTCTAAATTATCTTTTGTAGCTCCATGTGGTGAGTGCTCTTCCTATACAGTGTTGATATGCTGGATGGCTGCCCGATGGTAGTAAGGAGTGTTGTGGTCTTGAAACATCAGAGGATTGGTGTACCTGAATAAATACCTTGCATATGCATTGTTTGCGGCTTCCATTTGCAGCTTAAAGAGGAACTTTACCCATAACAACAGAAAAAAATATATATATTGTTCTTTAACTGGGAACTTACATTCCACATTAATAAATATCCTACCAAAACTAGTGCGTGGCCTCAAGAAATGAGATAGGCAGTCAGTACATCAGAATTGATTGACGTATATATATATATATATATATATATATGTATATACAGCTGTGCTGTGCTCAGAAGTTTACATACCCTGGCAGAATTTATGATTTCTTGCCCCTTTTTCCGAGAATATGAATGATAACACAAAAACTTTTCTTTCACTCATGGTTAGTGTTTGGCTGAAGCCATTTATTATCAATCAACTGTGTTTATTCTTTTTTAAATCATAATGACAACAGAAACTACCCAAATGACCCTGATCAAAAGTTTGCATACCCCAGTTCTTAATACCGTGTATTGCCCCCTTTAACATCAATGACAGCTTGAAGTCTTTTGTGGTATTTGTGGATGAGGCTCTTTATCTTCTCAGATGGTAAAGCTGCCCATTCTTCCTGACAAAAACCCTCCAGTTCCTGTAAACTCTTGGGCTGTCTTGCATGAATTGCACGTTTGAGATCTCCCCAGAGTGGCTCAATGATAATGAGGTCAGGAGACTGAGAAGGCAACTCCAGAACCTTCACTTTATTCTGCTGTAGCCAATGATAGGTCAACTTGGCCTTGTGTTTAGGATCATTGTCATGTTGGAATGTCCAAGTACATCCCATGCGCAGCTTCCGGGCTGATGAATGCAAATTTTCCTCTGGAATTTTTTGATAACATGCTGCATTCATCTTGTCCTTAATTCTGACCAAATTTTCTGTGCCTTTGTAGCTTACACATTCCCAAAACATCAGCGATCTACTTCAGTGTTTCACAGTAGGAATGGTGTACCTTTCATCATAGGCCTTGTTGACTCCTCTCCAAATGTAGCGTTTATGGTTGTGGCCAAAGCTCAAGGTTTGAGGGTTGTCTCTGTACTGTTTGGCGTATTTTAAGTGGGATACTTTGTGGCATTTGGGTGTAATGGCTTTCTTGTGGCCCATGCAGCCCATTTTTCTTCAAGCGCCTCCTTATTGTGCATCTTGAAACAGCCACGCCACATGTTTTCAGAGAGTCCTGTATTTCACCTGAAGTTATTTGTGGGTTTTTCTTTGCATCCCCAACATTTTTCCTGCCAGTTGTGGCTGAAAGTTTAGTTGGTCTACCTGACCGTGGTTTGGTTTCAACAGAACCCCTCATTTTCCACTTCTTGATTCCTTGGATATCTTTTTATATCCCTATCCTGTTTTATACAGTTCAACTACCTTTTCCTTTGGCAATTCTTTTGCTTTCCCCATGACTCAGAATCCAGAAACGTCAGTGCAGCACTGGATGAAAGATGCAAGGGTCTGTCAGGAGTCCAGAAACTCATGGACCTTTTTATACACACACTAATTACAAGGAAACAGTTCACAGGTGAGGATGGTTACCTTAAATAGCCATTCAAACCCCTTTGTGTCAACTTGTGTGCATGTTATCAGGCCAAAATCACCAGGGTATGTCAACTTTTTATCAGGGTCATTTGGGTCGTTTCTGTTGTCATTATGATTTAACCACTTTACCGCTATGTACCGGAGTACTACTGCGGCAAAGTGGCACGATCCCGTCTGACGACGTAGACCTACGTCGCCAGACTCCTACCCCTGTAGGCGGCGCTCGCGCGCCGCCGGAGGCGCGCTCCCGCTGTTTTCATTCACAGCGGGAGTCGGGCCAGGGGAGGAGCAGCAGCGATCGCCGCTGCTCTGCCCCGATCGTCGGGGAATCCAGTTTGGAGATCCGCCCGCCTGTGTAAACAGAGCGGGCGGATCTCCTCAGTGACAGGGAGTGACAGATCGGAGTGTTCAGCATAGCTGGACATCCGATCTGTCCCTGTCTCACACAGTCACCTCCCCCCCCACACGTCAGTAAGCACCAGGCATACATTAACCCCTCCCTCTCCAATAAAATTAACCCCTTCCCTGCCAGTGTCATTTTTACTGTAACAGTGCATATTTATAGCACTGATTACTGCAGTAATGTCACTGGTACCCCCAAAAGTGTCAAAAATGTCAGTCAAGGGTCCGATCTGTCCGCCGAAATGTCGCAGTCCCGCAAAAAAAATCGCAGATCGCCGCCATTACTCGTTAAAAAAAAACACCAAAGATGACATAAATCTTTCCCTTTGTTAGTAAACGCAATAACTTTTGCGCAAACCAATCAAAATACGCTTATTGCGATTTTTTTTACCAAACATGGGTAGCAGAAAACAAATTGGCCAAAAATTTAAAAAAAAATTGGTTTTTACATTTTTTTGGGGGGGAATTTCATATAAAAAAATGTGAAAAATATTGTTATTTTTTCAAAATAAACGCTCTTTTTTTGTTTATAGCGCAAAAAGTAAAAATCGCACAGGTGATCAAATACCACCAAAAGAAAGCTCTGTTTGTGGGAAAAAAAGGACGTAAATTTCGTTTGGGTACGGCGTCGCACGACCTCGCAATTGTCAGTTAAAGTCGCACAGCGCCGAATCGCAAAAAGTGGCCTGGACGGAAGACAGCAAAATCCTCCGGTGGTAAAGTGGTTAAAAAGAGTAAACACAGTCGATTGATAATAAATGGCTTCAGCCAAACCCTAAGGTTACATTCACACCTGAGCGTAGCGTTTTCGCGCGTTTTTTACAGCGATTTTACCGCGATTTTTACCGCGATTTACAGGCGTTTTTACAGGCGTTTTTTGTGCAGGCGTTTTTAGATTGAATAGAAACCAATGGAAAACGCCTGTAATCTGCCCAAAAAGAAGCTCATGTACTTTTTTGAGTGTTGGGCGTTTTGCTTACAGCTTCAAAACGCTCAGATGTGAACAGGGGCCATTGAAATGAATAGGATTTGTCTTGTTGGGCATTTTGAGAGCTGATCCTAGAGCAGAAAAACTCCCCAAAAACGCCCAAAAAACGCCTAGATGTGAACGGAGCCTAACCACGAGTGAAAGAAAAGTTTTTGTGTTATCATTCATACGTATTCTCGGAAAAATGGCCAAGAAATCATAGATTCTGCCAGGGTATGTAAACTTATGAGCACAAGTGTATACCATATAGTGCCTTGAAAAAGTATTCATACTCCTTGATATTTTCCACATTTTGTCATGTTACAACCAAAAACGTAAATGTATTTTATGTGATAGACCAACACAAAGTGGCACAAAATTGTGAAGTGGAAGGAAAATGATTAATGGTTTTCAATTTTTTTTACAAATAAAAATCTGAAAAGTGTGGCGTGCATGTGTATTCAGCCCCCCTGAGTCAATACTTTGTAGAACCACCTTTCCCTGCAATTACAGCTGCAAGTCTTTTTGGGTATGTCTCTACCAGCTTTGCACACATAGAGAGTGAAATATTTGCCCATTCATAGTTACATAGTTACATAGTTAGTGAGGTTGAAAAAAGACATCAGTCCATCCAGTTCAACCTATGATGTGTGTGTGTGTTTGCTTTTAACCGTACATTGTATAACCCTGTATGTTGTGGTCTTTAAGGTGTCCATCTAATAGTTTTTTGAAACTATCAATGCTCCCTGCTGATACGACTGCTTGTGGAAGAGAATTCCACATCCTTACCGCTCTTACAGTGAAGAACCCCTTACGCACTTTAAGGTTAAACCGCCTTTCCTCAAGTTTTAGTGAGTGGCCACGTGTCTTATTGTATCTCCTCTCTCTGAATAGTTTGTTCCTTATGCTAGGGTCGCCAGTACAGTATTTGTACATTGATATCATATCCCCCCTCAATCGTCTCTTCTCCAGAGAGAATAGGTTCAGTGCTTGTAGTCTTTCCTCATAGCTGATGTCCTCCATTCCCCTAAATTATTTTTGTTGCCCTTCTCTGGACTTTCTCCAGTTCCAGCACATCCTTCCTGAGGACCGGTGCCCAGAACTGGACAGCATACTCCAGATGTGGCCGGACCAGAGTCTTGTAGAGTGGAAGAATAATCTCTTTATTTCTGGAGTGAATCCCCTTTTTTATACAACCCAGTATTCTGTTGGCTTTGCTTGCGGCGGCTTGGCATTGCATGCCACTGCCAAGCCTGTTGTCTACCAGTACCCCCAGGTCCCTTTCCATCCTAGACTCACCCCGAGGTTCCCCCCCTAGTGAGTAGCTTGCTTTCTGGTTTCTGGCCCCCAAGTGCATTACTTTACATTTTTCAACATTAAATCTCATCTGCCATGTAGTTGCCCACCCCGTTATTTTGTTCAGGTCCGCTTGCAAGGTTTCCACATCCTGCATAGAAGATATTGGCAAGCCTAATTTAGTATCATCTGCAAATACTGAGATTGTACTAGATATCCCCTCCTCTAGATCATTTATGTATAAATTAAACAGGATTGGTCCCAGGACAGAACCCTGGGGGACCCCACTTTCCACACCCGCCCAGTCCGAGTACTCCCCATTAATCACCACCCTCTGTACTCTCCCCTGGAGCCAGTTCTCTATCCAGGTACTCACCTTATGGTCCATACCTACCTTCCTTAGTTTGTACAGTAAGCGTTTGTGGGGAACGGTGTCAAAGGCCTTTGCAAAGTCCAGATACACCACATCCACAGGCTTTCCTTTATCTAGGTGGCAGCTCACTTCATCGTAGAAGGTTAATAGATTGGTTTGCCACGAACGATTTTTCATGAATCCATGCTGATTACTACTTATAATACCGTTTTCATTACTAAAGTCTTGTATGTGGTCCCTTATCATCCCCTCCAAAATTTTGCAGACTACTGATGTTAGGCTGACCGGCCTATAGTTACCCGGGATATATCTCGGCCCCTTTTTAAATATTGGTACCACGTTGGCTTTTTTCCAATCAGCTGGCACCATACCCGTCTGTAAACTATCCTTAAAGATCAAGAATAATGGTCTGGCAATCACCTGGCTGAGCTCATTAAGAACCCTCGGGTGCAAGCCATCCGGTCCCGGGGATTTATTTATGTTACGTTTCTCTAGTTTAGCTCTAAGTCTATCCTCTGTTAGCCATGGCGGCACTTCCTGAGGTGTATTATTTAGTTCGGCCTTACAAGCAAGGTTTGTGTAGCCCCCCGATTCCTTTGTGAAGACTGAAGAAAAGAAATTATTTAACACTTCCGCCTTTTCTCTGTCCTCAGTGGCCATTTTCCCTTTATCATCTTTTATGGGGCCAATGTGCTCTGGCCTCGCTTTCCTACTGTTTATATACTTAAAGAACTTCTTGGGGTTTTTTTTACTCTCCTCCGCTATATGTCTCTCGTGTTCTATTTTAGCCGCCCTGATTTCGTCTTTACATTTCTTATTACACTCTTTGTAGTGCTTAAATGCTGCCAATGACCCCTCAGTCTTGTATTTTTTGAAGGCCTTTTCTTTAGTTCTAATATACATTTTTATGTTGGAGTTTAGCCACCCAGGGTTTAGTTTTGCTCTTTTAAATTTATTTCCCTGTGGAATTCTTCTTTGCAAAATAGCTCAAGCTCTGTCAGATTGGATGGAGAGCATCTGAACAGCTACTTTCAAGTCTTACCACAGATTCTCAATTGGATTTTGGTCTGGACTTTGACTGTGCCATTCCAACACATGAATATGCTTTGATCTTTACGTTTTTGGTCGTAACATGACAAAATGTGGAAAATGTCAAGGGGTATGAATACTTTTTCAAGACACTGTAGCTTGTAGCTTTCCTACAGACTAAATAATAACCACTGATGTAGATTATTTCCTCCAAAAAAACCTAGCAGAATACATTTATGAAGAAAGATTATTTACTTGAAACATTTTATAACAGAAACAAAGAAAAACGTGTTTTTTTAAAAAAAAAAAAAAAACATTTTCTGTCTTTTTTTATTTATTTAGCAAAAAATAAAAAACCCAGTGGTGATTAAATACTGCCAAAAGAAATCTCTATTTGTGTGGAAAAAAATGATAAAACTTTCATATGGGTATAATGTTGTTTGACTGCGCAGTTGTCATTCAAAGTGCGACAGTGCTGAAAGCTGAAAATTGGCCTGGGCAGGAAGGGGGTAAAAGTGCAGTGCAAATACAGCGCAAAGATCAGTGATAAAACTAATTTGTCAATATTAAATTTCTAGAATGCAGCTGTTCATAAATTGTGGTAACCCAAAATTCACAAATGCAAGAAAAATATATCACAGCGCAAACAATAGTGAATCATATACAAAATAATTAAGGTTCTACTCAAAATAAAAACTCATAAAGTGCACCGTGCAAATAAGTGCAAAAGAGGCTGGAGTGTAGAAACCATGTAAACATATGCAATAATAAATAAAGTGCCAGTCCAGATAAAATAGTTCTTTAAGATCTCAGTAGATGGTAAGATATAAACAGTCTCAAAAATGGGTCCCACGAAAGTGCTGGAGTGCCAGGAAGAAAGTGCACAAACATGCAATCTTTTGCGGTGCAGTGAGCAAGTGCCGGTCCTCCCCCTTTGGGTGTTCACTTACCGGACAATGGTGACCCCTATGCTGTATAGCTATAGAGATCGACAGGGCTTATGTCCTAGTAAGGAACCGACTGTCAAAACTCCTCCAAGCCAGATGTATCTCCACAGATGTAAATACCCCGATACATGTATTGGAGAAAAGGATGCTCACATAGTGTAAATCCGATAAAAAGATATTTATTTGTGCAAATGCTAAAAACAAACTCACATTTCGTTGCTGTATTTAAGGCGTATATTGCAAAGATCTCGTCCTTCCTAGTAGCTGGTGCCGCTAGAACGCCCCGTGGTTACGGCGTGCATTCCACCGCACCGGAAGTGATGTATCGCCAAGACGTAGAACGGAATTGCGTCGACGCATTTCGCCTTCCTCTTCCGGGCGTTTTCACAGACAGGGGGTAAAAGTGCCGGTATTGAAGTGGTTAATACAACAAAATGAAGTTAGAAGCTGATTGGCTACCATGCAGAGCTGCACCAGATTTCGTGCTGTCCAGTTTTGGTAAATAAATCGCAGTAAGTGTTTAGTGGTGGATAGTGTTGAGCGAACACGGACTGTATTATTCGTGTTCGTACCGAATAATTGGATTTTTTGTACCCGAACACGGACACGGACACTTTACTGTATGTTCGGGTAAAAATCCGTGTTCGGTCGTTTTATTTCCGGGTTTTGCATGCTTTGGCGCTCTTTTCATGGCGGGCTTTCAACAGCCAATCAACAATCGTTTAACTGGTGTGCCTTAAGCCATCCCAGCCATGCCTGCAAATGTCTCAGTAGCTGTGATTGGCCGTCTGAAGCATGTGACCAAGTCTTTATAAGTTCGAGGCAGCCGCAGCGGCGTCATTATGCTGCTTAGATTCAGGGACAGAGCACACATCAACGTGCTGGCTGCTGATTAGGGAAAGATAGGCAGGAAAAAACCATTTGTGTCCGGATAGAATTGAGGGACAGGTCGGAGTGTTTAGGCAGGGCGAGTTGTAGGCATTTTAGGGATAGAGTCTGCTGAATTATATAGGGTCAGTGTCTTCTACAAACTACAATCGATATTGCTGTGTGGGGGGTGGGGTCTGCACTCAATCCTGATCTACGATCTCTTCTCAATCCTGTTAGGGACAGAGTCTGCTGAATTTTAGGGAAACTGTGTTCTACAAACTACAATCGATATTGCTGTGTGGTGTGGGATTGGAGATAGGCAGGTGTCAGTGATCCACATCCATTTTTCTGTGTGTGAGCTGCAGTGAACACAATCTTTTTGGGCTGCAGTGAACACAATCTTTTTGGGCTGCAGTGAACACAATCTTTTTGGGCTGCAGTGAACACAATCTTTTTGGGCTGCAGTGAACACAATCTTTTTGGGGTGCAGTGAACAAAATCTTTTTGGGGTGCAGTGAACACAATCCTTTTTGGTGTGCAGTGAACACAATCTTTGTGGGGTGCAGTGAACAAAATCCTTTGTGGGGTGCAGTGAACACAATCTTTTTGGGGTGCAGTGAACAAAATCCTTTTTGGGGTGCAGTGAACAACATCCTTTTTGGGGTGCAGTGAACACAATCTTTTTGGGGTGCAGTGAACAAAATCCTTTGTGGGGTGCAGTGAACACAATCTTTTTGGGGTGCAGTGAACACAATCTTTTTGGGGTGGAGTGAACAACATCCTTTTTGGGGTGCAGTGAACAAAATCCTTTTTGGGGTGCAGTGAACAAAATCATTTTTGGGGTGCAGTGAACACAATCTTTTTGGGGTGCAGTGAACACAATCTTTGTGGGGTGCAGTGAACACAATCTTTTTGGGGTGGAGTGAACAACATCCTTTTTGGGGTGCAGTGAACAACATCCTTTTTGGGGTGCAGTGAACACAATCTTTTTGGGGTGCAGTGAACACAATCTTTGTGGGGTACAGTGAACAGAATCTTTGTGGGGTGCAGTGAACACAATCTTTGGGGGGTACAGTGAACACAATCTTTGTGAGGTGCAGTGAACACAATCTTTGTGGGGTGCAGTGAACACAATCATTGTGGGGTGCAGTGAACTCAATCTTTGTGGGGTACAGTGAACACAATCTCATACTGAAGGTTTGAGGGTGCTGCCTGTTCCATACTCCCCCTACTCCTCATCTAGCCTTTTAGGGGTACAAACAATAGTAATTGGGGCCTAGTGTGGTTGTGTACGTGTGATATACATACACTTTTTTGGGATCATATTTTCTATTCCGCTATTTAATCAAAAACCTTTGGGGATCAGTTAAATTGGGGGATAGTCTGTGTTGGTACGTGTGAGAGAGATCCACCTTTCCAAGTTGTTGGGGTTCATCTCATACTTCTGAAGGTTTGAGGGTGCTGCCTGTTCCATACTCCCCCTACTCCTAGCCTTTTAGGGGTACAAACAATAGTAATTGGGGCCTAGTGTGGTTGTGTACGTGTGATATACATACACTTTTTTGGGATCATATTTTCTATTCCGCTATTTAATCAAAAACCTTTGGGGATCAGTTAAATTGGGGGATAGTCTGTGTTGGTACGTGTGAGAGAGATCCACCTTTCCAAGTTGTTGGGGTTCATCTCATACTTCTGAAGGTTTGAGGGTGCTGCCTGTTCCATACTCCCCCTACTCCTAGCCTTTTAGGGGTACAAACAATAGTAATTGGGGCCTAGTGTGGTTGTGTACGTGTGATATACATACACTTTTTTGGGATCATATTTTCTATTCCGCTATTTAATCAAAAACCTTTGGGGATCAGTTAAATTGGGGGATAGTCTGTGTTGGTACGTGTGAGAGAGATCCACCTTTCCAAGTTGTTGGGGTTCATCTCATACTTCTGAAGGTTTGAGGGTGCTGCCTGTTCCATACTCCCCCTACTCCTAGCCTTTTAGGGGTACAAACAATAGTAATTGGGGCCTAGTGTGGTTGTGTACGTGTGATATACATACACTTTTTTGGGATCATATTTTCTATTCCGCTATTTAATCAAAAACCTTTGGGGATCAGTTAAATTGGGGGATAGTCTGTGTTGGTACGTGTGAGAGAGATCCACCTTTCCAAGTTGTTGGGGTTCATCTCATACTTCTGAAGGTTTGAGGGTGCTGCCTGTTCCATACTCCCCCTACTCCTAGCCTTTTAGGGGTACAAACAATAGTAATTGGGGCCTAGTGTGGTTGTGTACGTGTGATATACATACACTTTTTTGGGATCATATTTTCTATTCCGCTATTTAATCAAAAACCTTTGGGGATCAGTTAAATTGGGGGATAGTCTGTGTTGGTACGTGTGAGAGAGATCCACCTTTCCAAGTTGTTGAGGTTCATCTCATACTTCTGAAGGTTTGAGGGTGCTGCCTGTTCCATACTCCCCCTACTCCTAGCCTTTTAGGGGTACAAACAATAGTAATTGGGGCCTAGTGTGGTTGTGTACGTGTGATATACATACACTTTTTTGGGATCATATTTTCTATTCCGCTATTTAATCAAAAACCTTTGGGGATCAGTTAAATTGGGGGATAGTCTGTGTTGGTACGTGTGAGAGAGATCCACCTTTCCAAGTTGTTGGGGTTCATCTCATACTTCTGAAGGTTTGAGGGTGCTGCCTGTTCCATACTCCCCCTACTCCTAGCCTTTTAGGGGTACAAACAATAGTAATTGGGGCCTAGTGTGGTTGTGTACGTGTGATATACATACACTTTTTTGGGATCATATTTTCTATTCCGCTATTTAATCAAAAACCTTTGGGGATCAGTTAAATTGGGGGATAGTCTGTGTTGGTACGTGTGAGAGAGATCCACCTTTCCAAGTTGTTGGGGTTCATCTCATACTTCTGAAGGTTTGAGGGTGCTGCCTGTTCCATACTCCCCCTACTCCTAGCCTTTTAGGGGTACAAACAATAGTAATTGGGGCCTAGTGTGGTTGTGTACGTGTGATATACATACACTTTTTTGGGATCATATTTTCTATTCCGCTATTTAATCAAAAACCTTTGGGGATCAGTTAAATTGGGGGATAGTCTGTGTTGGTACGTGTGAGAGAGATCCACCTTTCCAAGTTGTTGGGGTTCATCTCATACTTCTGAAGGTTTGAGGGTGCTGCCTGTTCCATACTCCCCCTACTCCTAGCCTTTTAGGGGTACAAACAATAGTAATTGGGGCCTAGTGTGGTTGTGTACGTGTGATATACATACACTTTTTTGGGATCATATTTTCTATTCCGCTATTTAATCAAAAACCTTTGGGGATCAGTTAAATTGGGGGATAGTCTGTGTTGGTACGTGTGAGAGAGATCCACCTTTCCAAGTTGTTGAGGTTCATCTCATACTTCTGAAGGTTTGAGGGTGCTGCCTGTTCCATACTCCCCCTACTCCTAGCCTTTTAGGGGTACAAACAATAGTAATTGGGGCCTAGTGTGGTTGTGTACGTGTGATATACATACACTTTTTTGGGATCATATTTTCTATTCCGCTATTTAATCAAAAACCTTTGGGGATCAGTTAAATTGGGGGATAGTCTGTGTTGGTACGTGTGAGAGAGATCCACCTTTCCAAGTTGTTGGGGTTCATCTCATACTTCTGAAGGTTTGAGGGTGCTGCCTGTTCCATACTCCCCCTACTCCTAGCCTTTTAGGGGTACAAACAATAGTAATTGGGGCCTAGTGTGGTTGTGTACGTGTGATATACATACACTTTTTTGGGATCATATTTTCTATTCCGCTATTTAATCAAAAACCTTTGGGGATCAGTTAAATTGGGGGATAGTCTGTGTTGGTACGTGTGAGAGAGATCCACCTTTCCAAGTTGTTGGGGTTCATCTCATACTTCTGAAGGTTTGAGGGTGCTGCCTGTTCCATACCCCCCCTACTCCTCATCTAGCCTTTTAGGGGTACAAACAATAGTAATTGGGGCCTAGTGTGGTTGTGTACGTGCGAGATACATACACTTTTTTTGATCATATTTCCTATTCCGCTATTCAATAAAAACCTTTGAGGATCAATTGAATTGCGGGATAGTCTGTGTCGGTACGTGTGAGAGAGATCCACCTTTCCAAGTTGTTGGGGTTCATCTCATACTTCTGAAGGTTTGAGGGTGCTGCCTGTTCCATACCCCCCCTACTCCTCATCTAGCCTTTTAGGGGTACAAACAATAGTAATTGGGGCCTAGTGTGGTTGTGTACGTGCGAGATACATACACTTTTTTTGATCATATTTCCTATTCCGCTATTCAATAAAAACCTTTGAGGATCAATTGAATTGCGGGATAGTCTGTGTCGGTACGTGTGAGAGAGATCCACCTTTCCAAGTTGTTGGGGTTCATCTCATACTTCTGAAGGTTTGAGGGTGCTGCCTGTTCCATACCCCCCCTACTCCTCATCTAGCCTTTTAGGGGTACAAACAATAGTAATTGGGGCCTAGTGTGGTTGTGTACGTGCGAGATACATACACTTTTTTTGATCATATTTCCTATTCCGCTATTCAATAAAAACCTTTGAGGATCAATTGAATTGCGGGATAGTCTGTGTCGGTACGTGTGAGAGAGATCCACCTTTCCAAGTTGTTGGGGTTCATCTCATACTTCTGAAGGTTTGAGGGTGCTGCCTGTTCCATACCCCCCCTACTCCTCATCTAGCCTTTTAGGGGTACAAACAATAGTAATTGGGGCCTAGTGTGGTTGTGTACGTGCGAGATACATACACTTTTTTTGATCATATTTCCTATTCCGCTATTCAATAAAAACCTTTGAGGATCAATTGAATTGCGGGATAGTCTGTGTCGGTACGTGTGAGAGAGATCCACCTTTCCAAGTTGTTGGGGTTCATCTCATACTTCTGAAGGTTTGAGGGTGCTGCCTGTTCCATACCCCCCCTACTCCTCATCTAGCCTTTTAGGGGTACAAACAATAGTAATTGGGGCCTAGTGTGGTTGTGTACGTGCGAGATACATACACTTTTTTTGATCATATTTCCTATTCCGCTATTCAATAAAAACCTTTGAGGATCAATTGAATTGCGGGATAGTCTGTGTCGGTACGTGTGAGAGAGATCCACCTTTCCAAGTTGTTGGGGTTCATCTCATACTTCTGAAGGTTTGAGGGTGCTGCCTGTTCCATACCCCCCCTACTCCTCATCTAGCCTTTTAGGGGTACAAACAATAGTAATTGGGGCCTAGTGTGGTTGTGTACGTGCGAGATACATACACTTTTTTTGATCATATTTCCTATTCCGCTATTCAATAAAAACCTTTGAGGATCAATTGAATTGCGGGATAGTCTGTGTCGGTACGTGTGAGAGAGATCCACCTTTCCAAGTTGTTGGGGTTCATCTCATACTTCTGAAGGTTTGAGGGTGCTGCCTGTTCCATATCCCCCCTACTCCTCATCTAGCCTTTTAGGGGTACAAACAATAGTAATTGGGGCCTAGTGTGGTTGTGTACGTGCGAGATACATACACTTTTTTTGATCATATTTCCTATTCCGCTATTCAATAAAAACCTTTGAGGATCAATTGAATTGCGGGATAGTCTGTGTCGGTACGTGTGAGAGAGATCCACCTTTCCAAGTTGTTGGGGTTCATCTCATACTTCTGAAGGTTTGAGGGTGCTGCCTGTTCCATACCCCCCCTACTCCTCATCTAGCCTTTTAGGGGTACAAACAATAGTAATTGGGGCCTAGTGTGGTTGTGTACGTGCGAGATACATACACTTTTTTTGATCATATTTCCTATTCCGCTATTCAATAAAAACCTTTGAGGATCAATTGAATTGCGGGATAGTCTGTGTCGGTACGTGTGAGAGAGATCCACCTTTCCAAGTTGTTGGGGTTCATCTCATACTTCTGAAGGTTTGAGGGTGCTGCCTGTTCCATACCCCCCCTACTCCTCATCTAGCCTTTTAGGGGTACAAACAATAGTAATTGGGGCCTAGTGTGGTTGTGTACGTGCGAGATACATACACTTTTTTTGATCATATTTCCTATTCCGCTATTCAATAAAAACCTTTGAGGATCAATTGAATTGCGGGATAGTCTGTGTCGGTACGTGTGAGAGAGATCCACCTTTCCAAGTTGTTGGGGTTCATCTCATACTTCTGAAGGTTTGAGGGTGCTGCCTGTTCCATACCCCCCCTACTCCTCATCTAGCCTTTTAGGGGTACAAACAATAGTAATTGGGGCCTAGTGTGGTTGTGTACGTGCGAGATACATACACTTTTTTTGATCATATTTCCTATTCCGCTATTCAATAAAAACCTTTGAGGATCAATTGAATTGCGGGATAGTCTGTGTCGGTACGTGTGAGAGAGATCCACCTTTCCAAGTTGTTGGGGTTCATCTCATACTTCTGAAGGTTTGAGGGTGCTGCCTGTTCCATACCCCCCCTACTCCTCATCTAGCCTTTTAGGGGTACAAACAATAGTAATTGGGGCCTAGTGTGGTTGTGTACGTGCGAGATACATACACTTTTTTTGATCATATTTCCTATTCCGCTATTCAATAAAAACCTTTGAGGATCAATTGAATTGCGGGATAGTCTGTGTCGGTACGTGTGAGAGAGATCCACCTTTCCAAGTTGTTGGGGTTCATCTCATACTTCTGAAGGTTTGAGGGTGCTGCCTGTTCCATACCCCCCCTACTCCTCATCTAGCCTTTTAGGGGTACAAACAATAGTAATTGGGGCCTAGTGTGGTTGTGTACGTGCGAGATACATACACTTTTTTTGATCATATTTCCTATTCCGCTATTCAATAAAAACCTTTGAGGATCAATTGAATTGCGGGATAGTCTGTGTCGGTACGTGTGAGAGAGATCCACCTTTCCAAGTTGTTGGGGTTCATCTCATACTTCTGAAGGTTTGAGGGTGCTGCCTGTTCCATACTCCCCCTACTCCTCATCTAGCCTTTTAGGGGTACAAACAATAGTAATTGGGGCCTAGTGTGGTTGTGTACGTGTGATATACATACACTTTTTTTGGATCATATTTTCTATTCCGCTATTCAATAAAAACCTTTCTAGGGCAAGATCTTAAATTACAGAAATATGAGGAGACCGTCAAATAAGGGCCGTGGCCTGGGTCGTGGTGCTGCTGGTAGAGCTCCTGTTGCAAGGAGAGGACATGGTCGATCTGTGCCAGCTACACGCACAAGTGAAACACCTTCCTCAAGTGTGAGTAGGCGACAGAACCTGCATCAGTATTTGGTAGGGCATCAAACGCCCCTAGAAGTGATGAGGCCAGAACAAGTTGAGGCGATAGTAGATTGGTTTGCTGCTGACAGTGCCTCCAGTTCCTTCACATTGTCTCCCACCCAGTCTACTGCAGAAAGGTCAGAGTTGGCACCTGCAGCCAATGTCCAACCGTCTTTCACCTCACCCCCTTGCAAATCAGGCCAGCAGTCTGAGCCCCAAGCCATACAGCAGTCTCTTATTCTTTTTGAGGACTCTGTCAGCAGGGTTTCCCAGGGCCATCCACCTAGCCCTGCCCCAGAAGTGGAAGAGATTGAGTGCAGCGATGCCCAACCACTTATTTCTCAAGATGAGTACATGCAAGGATCATCGCAGCACGTCTCCGATGATGACGAAACGCAGGTGCCAACTGCTGCGGCGTTCAGCATTGTGGAGACCGACAAGGAGGGCAGGGGTGAAGACTGGGTGGAAGATGATGTGGAGGACGATGAGGTCCTCGACCCCACATGGAATGAACGTCATGCAGGTGAACTGAGTAGTTTGGAGGAAGAGGCGGTGGTCGCACAGAGCCACCAGCACAGCAGAAGAGGGAGCAGGGTGCAGAAGCGGAGCGGCCGTGCCCTAGACACTACGCCCGCTACTGCCCAACGCAGCAAGGGAACGAGCGCACCAAAGTCAGCTCAAAGGAGTTCTCTAGCGTGGAAGTTCTTTAGAAAATGTGCTGATGACAGGACACGAGTGGTTTGCACCCTGTGCAATCAGAGCTTGAAGCGAGGCATGAACCTTCTCAACCTGAGCACAACCTGCATGATCAGGCATCTAAGTGCAAAGCACGAGCTGCAGTGGAGTACACACCTTCAAAACCAAGAAACGTCTCTGGCTCATCCTGCTTCCTCTTCTGCTGCAGTCTCGGCCGCTCCAGCCACATCTGTAGTGATACCGGCACCTGCCACCCCGCAAACAGACGATCTGTCAGCAACACCACCACCTGGGTCACCAACAACCATCTCCACAATGTCCCGTGGAAGCGTTCAGCTTTCCATCTCCCAAACACTTGAGAGGAAGAGGAAGTACCCCCCTACCCACCCGCGATCCCTGGCCCTGAATGCCAGCATTTCAAAATTATTGGCCTTTGAAATGCTGTCATTCCGTCTGGTGGAGACGCACAGTTTTAAAAACCTTATGTCGGTGGCTGTCCCACAGTACGTCGTGCCCAGCCGCCACTACTTTTCCAGGCAAGCCATCCCTTCCCTGCACAACCAAGTGGGGGAAAAAATCAGGTGTGCACTGCGCAACGCCATCTGTGCCAAGGTCCACCTAACTACGGATACGTGGACCAGTAAGCACGGTCAGGGGCGTTATATCTCCCTAACGGCACACTGGGTAAATGCAGTGGCGGATGGGCCTGAGGCGGATAGCAATTTGGCGCATGTCCTTCCACCACCGAGGATTGCAGGGCGCTTCAGTTTGCCTCCTGTTCCTAACTCCTCCTACTCCGCTTCCTCATCCTCTACCGCCTCCTCATCCGGACAGCGTAACACCTTCACCACCAACTTCAGCACGGCCAGGGGTAAACGACAGCAGGCAGTTTTACAACTTGCCTGTTTGGGGGACAAACCACACACCGCGCAGGAGTTGTGGAGGAGCATGGAACAGCAGACAAATGAGTGGTTGCTGCCAGCGAGCCTCAAGCCCGGCCTGGTGGTGTGCGATAACGGGCGAAATCTCATAGCAGCTCTGGGCCTAGCCGGTTTGACGCACATCCCTTGCCTGGCGCATGTGCTGAATTTGGTGGTGCAGAGGTTCCTTAAAAACTACCCCGATATGTCAGAGCTGCTGCAGAAAGTGCGGGCCGTTTGTGCGCACTTTCGGCGTTCTCACCCTGCTGCTGCTCGCCTGGCAGCGCTGCAGCGTAACTTCGGCCTTCCCGCTCACCGCCTCATATGTGACGTGCCCACAAGGTGGAACTCCACCTTGCACATGCTGGAAAGACTGTGCGAGCAGCAGCAGGCCATAGTGGAGTTTCAGCTGCAGCACGCACGCGTGAGTCGCTCTGCGGAACAGCACCACTTCACCACCAATAACTGGGCCTCCATGCGAGACCTGTGTGCCTTGTTGCGCTGTTTTGAGTACTCCACCAACATGGCCAGTGGCAATGACGCCGTTCTCAGCTTAACTATCCCACTTCTATGCCTCCTTGAAAAAACAATTCGGGCGATGATGGAAGAGGATGTGGCACAGGATGAGGAGGAGGAGGAGGATGAAGAGGTAACATTTCCAAGGCTTTCAGGGCAGTCATTCGCAAGGGGCTCCGAGGGTGGGTTCCTGCACACGCAAACGCCAGGGACGCAATTGTCCAGCAGGGGCACAGTTCTGGAGGATGAGGAGGATGAGGAGGAGGAGGAGCTGGAGGAGGAGATGGAACCATGTTCACAGCAGGGTGGCACCCAGGCCAGCTCATGGCCATCACTGGTGCGTGGCTGGGGGGATACAGAGGACACGGACCATACACCTCCCACAGAGGACAGCCTTTCGTTGCCTCTGGGCAGCCTGGCACACATGAGCGATTACATGCTGCAGTGTCTCCACAACGACCGCCGAGTTGCCCACATTCTAACTTGTGCTGATTACTGGGTGGCCACGCTGCTGGATCCCCGTTACAAGGACAACGTACCGTCCTTAATTCACTCACTGGAGCGCGATCGCAAGATGCGCGAGTACAAGCGCACGCTGGTAGACGCCATGCTGCTGGCATTCCCATCTGACAGCGGGGCCACAGTGGAAGCACAAGGCAGAGGAGGAGGAGGAGGAGGTCGCCAACGCAACCAGGGCACCGCCAGCACCTCAGAAGGCAGGGTTAGCATGGCCGAAATGTGGAAAAGCTTTGTCAGCACGCCACAACAAACAGCAGCACCAGCAGCTCAGATGGAACGTCTTAGCAGGAGGCAGCATTTTACCAACATGGTGGAGCAGTATGTGTGCACACGCCTACATGTAGTGAATGACGGGTCTGCCCCCTTCAACTTCTGGGTCTCCAAATTGGGCACATGGCCTGAGCTTGCCCTTTACGCCTTGGAGGTGCTGGCGTGCCCTGCAGCCAGTGTATTATCTGAACGGGTATTTAGCACGGCTGGGGGCGTTATAACAGACAAGCGCAGCCGCCTGTCCAGAGACAATGTGGACAAGCTCACGTTCATTAAAATGAACCAGGCATGGATCCCACGGGACTTTTCCGTACCTTATGCAGAATAGCAATGGATACCGACCTTACCCACCCATTGTTCCATTTTTGCTCTTTCTCACTCTTTTGGGGTGTACCCTCATTTAAAATTTGTGAAAAGAAGCAGTGTTGGCTACCTCGTCCTCCTCCTCAGGGCCAGATTAATGTAGGGGCTATTGGAGCTGCAGCTCCAGGCCCCTACCTTTTATATAGGCCCCGGGTTGGCCATATTCACTGTTACCGCTCTTCTGTCACTTGTAAACACAGAAGTCTGGCTTCTATGCTCGCTTCCCCAGGCAGCACCCTCAGAACCTCCCCACACAGCGTGAAGGCCGGACAAGGAGGGACAGTTGGCGATGCATGGATGTGTTTATGGGCTTCAGAGACAGCATCCCATGTTGAATTAGGCATGCATGGCTGCACCCTTCCTCCTCTGGGTGCATGGCAAGGCACGGCCCTAAGGCCCTTCAAAATCCTCAGCACCAAGCCCATGATGCTGTTAATCCGGCCCTGGTCCTCCTCCACCGCCGCTTCCACCTACACCGCCCATAGGTGTGCGCAGCCTATTGCATTAAGGTGTGCACCCCAAAGTTGAAATACACATGCATGTGTTTGCCAGCAGGGAGAGTAATGTATCGGGGCCATGTACCTGTAGGCAAGGAGAAATAGAGCAGAGCAGGTCCCAGGGAGATCTTTCCCATCTCCTCACTGGCAATCCTATGTGCCCTAGGTGATTAGGGTGTGCCCAGGCACACCCAGCACACCCTGTGCGCACGCCTATGTCACCGCCACATCCACCACCACCTCAACCTCCCTCCTACTCCATATGGGCCTCGTCCTTCAGAGATGAAGAAGAACATTGTTTTATTTTTCTGTTTTTTTTTGTTGTTTTAAGTTATTTCCCTATCCACATTTGTTTGCAGAGCACTTGCCATGCTCTTAATTACGTTTTGCTGCCATTTGCAGCACTCTAGCCCTTTCCTTTGGTGTTTTAGAGCCATTTTAGTGCCTTAAAGTTCGGGTCCCCATTGACTTCAATGGGGTTCGGTGTCCGGGAAAAGTTCGGTAAAAGTCCGGGACACGGACCCGGACTTTTTTTTAAAGTTCGGCCGAACCCGTCGAACACGGACATCTAGGTGTCCGCTCAACCCTAGTGGTGGATACTGGTGACACATGTGGTGTAGCCAGTGGAAGATACACACAGACACAAGTGGACTTTTTATCTTTATTTTCACTTCATTTTAAATAGACAAACATTTTCCAATACATTTACCTTATTACCTTATTCACTTACATTTACCTTTTTACCTTATTGACTTTAAAGGGTAACTCCATTTCTCATGGGGAAATAAAAAATAGCAAATAAAGATAAACCAATATAGCATATACAATTGCAACACAAATCATATTGTAATTGAATGTTATTAAAAATTACCTTTCCTTTTCAATCTGCAGCTGTTGTAATTTTCTGAAAATGCAATGCAATATGGCTACCTGGAGCTGTTCTGTGCACAGAATGTATACTGACCACACCCCCAGAAACATAATTTCCTGCTTGTGTGATTGGCTCACCGATTTTCCCAGAAGTCTGCCTAAGATACAAGTCAGATTTCTGGCATCCCCTGCAACAAAAATGTCATTTTTTGTGAAATGCGCCCAATAGGAACACGTCTAAAGGGATGCAGGCCCAGCAGCTTTCCTCATTAGAGCCCTGCAGCTGCAACAGCTGATAGATAATTATGAAACCACTCCCATTTGACCCACTTAGCACAGGGGCACAGAGGAACAAACAATGATTTCTTCAGAATACTAAAAGGTAGGAATCTGCAACAAAGTTTGTTAAAATCCTTGTAATGTACAGAGATCACCCAGAGGGGAATGTTTTTCTCTCAACAAAAGTGGAGTTATGCTTTAACATGTAAAGTTATCCACTGGTGTATAACTTTTTGTGAACACTGGAAAAGTATATTGATGATCGTTTGTTATTATTTATGTTTACATTCATGTCTATTTTTTTTTTTTGGCGCCGCACATTTCCTATGGTGTTATTAAGAGATTTTGTATACTGACCCTTTGCTGCTAGCTGCCAGTGACCTTCTATGGCAGTATAGCTGCCAGTGATCTACTAGGGTTGACGTCTTTCTATATACCATATGTTAACGCACATTTATTAATATAACGCAGTGCAAAGATGTGAATGGGCTCTTGGATCATTAGAATTGAATCTTCAAATTCTATAACTTTTATACACAATCTAGGCTTATGGACTTGTGCGTTTATATAGTCATGGAACCCTGATAGCCCTGATACCCTTAAAATTTACAGCAAGGTATACTTGTCATATATATGGAGGTTTGCTAATGATTCTAATTCTAACTGGGGTTCTCCTGTAAATTCCTTATCGTAGATGTCACCCTGCCTGTGGGGTCCAACATATATACAGTAAGTAGTCCTTGTCCTGGCAACATCATGCGCTCGTCCGCAGTAACAAGCTGCTATATTAAGAATGCAGTGCTAGCAACTCACGATTAGATGACAAGCATTTCCACTTGCAGGATAATAATGGCTATACCCATTCTTCAGGCACACACAGACGAAGAGCCACTTGTCAATTCCGCTCTACATTCCACAAGCCTTCATAAAACCTCCTTGAAAATAAAAGTTGTCTCATATCATAGGAATTATGTATAGGACATCACTTAATGTCATTATAATGACACCATTAACTAGTATCAAAGATGTTTCTCAACCCTCCGAAGGACTGCAATAGGCCTTTAAAATCTTAAGAGCCCGGCGTTTTATGGGTTTTCAAAAAACACGGAATGACTTAACCCTCTGACTGCTGGATTGGTATGGCATAAAGTCATGTTTCAATGTGTTTTCTTCTTTCTCTCGCAACAATTGTAGCTTTGTGTGCACATTTTTGGACTATCAGGACTTTATATTCTATACAGCTGCCTTTAGTATACCCAAGGCAAACAGGTACCAGGTTGACACAGGTATACTGTACGTCAACTGCTTTACCTACCATCCGATTTGTAACTCACCTCTGGTAGTTTTGTTATCCGGGCATCCCTGTCAGCTGGCATACTTAGGTGACCTTACTTTCCTCTGCTACAGGTAGGTGGTTTTAAACCTCTGAAACGAAAAAGGAGCAGAGCATAGCTTTCTATAGTATGTATTACCTCAATCTGAAGAGCTTAGTGTGATTTCTGCTGTCTCCTTCCTCTGCTATCTGCAGGGGCTACTTCTGTTAGGTTATGCTGACTCCAAGGGGACAGGGAGGGGAGCACCAGCACACAGCCTGTGATTGGCAGCCTCAGCTGTGCATGTTTCCTAATGAGACTGTGTAGAGCAGGGATCCTCAAACTACGGCCAACCAGCTGTTGCGGAACTACACATCCCATGAGGTATTGTAAAACTCTGAGATTCAAAGACATGACTAGGCATGATGAGAATTGTAGTTCCTGAACAACTGGAGGGCCAAAGTTTGAAGACCCCTGGTGTAGAGGGTTCATTTCCTCCACTCAGGTGTCAGATTACACTCAGCTCTCTGCTCTGTGCTGTGCAGTGTGTGATGTCAGATCCTGCCCCCTGCCTTCTGATGATCAGAGATGCTATGTAAAATGTGTAATTTAGGAGGCTGTAAAGAAGAGAGGGATTCAGATAAACAGGTAAAACCTATGCTATGTAAAATGTATGATTTAGGAGGCTGTAAAGGAGAAAGGAATGCAGATAAACAGGTAAAACCTAAGTAGGAGGATTTATTTAATTCCTGTGTGTCATCTGAGGACAGTCACTTCAATAAGTATTTGTTCCCCCCCCCCCCCTTCCTATTTTATCTGTTAGTAACATTTGGCGAATCGGCTATATACTAAAGTTTAGTCTACGGATACTATGTCTATATCATATAATATCCACTTTCCCTTTTTTACCCAGTATGCTGATTGCCTTTTACCTGGTACTAACCATGTATATCCCCCCCCCCCTCTATAGTTATACAATTAGGGATGGAGGCATGTACCTTATGGGATCAATGCCTCATATGAAGTCCCGACTTTTTAATTTTTTGTTTTGTTTGTTTTTGAAGTTTTTAAGCCTTTTGATATTTGTTCACAACCACTTTAAGTGTTTACAACCACTTTGAATAATACAACTAAGGCATCACTCTGCTTTCCCTCCTATCAGCAAGCACCCTTTGTAGAACCTCACATTACTTTAAAACTTGCTGCACAATGCCAGCCTTCTCTCTCTCATTTTGAATTATTTTGTTTAGAAAAGATAGCAGAAAGATAATGAAAAAATTAATTTAGGCACTTTTACAAGCGGTGTTAACTTACATGTCATGTTTTTTTTTTTTTTTTTTTTACTGAATACATTACCAGAATAAATAGCGATTTATCAATGGCAGCATCTAAATAGTACCCACTGTGCAGGTAAACTGTCTTTAAATTTAGATAACGGAATATGCATGTTTTTCTGGATTTTTAAATGACTCTATAAAAACGTACAGTAGTTGACTGATAATGTAAATGCACTGCAGTGATTAAATAGCCATTTTCACTGAAATCTGAAAGTCTGAACCTGATTAGCGGATGTGGGCAAGATAGGCACTTGTCATTTTGTAAAACCAAAGAGAAAAAAACTCTGCACACTAGAAGGATTAAAAAACTTCCCAACAACTTTATTACAAGTTCTCCATATTTTCCATTCTGGAGAAGATAATTGAAGCCTTATGCAAATTTTTATAAAATGGAATGCTATGTAGGAGGGTCTGCCTTCATTATGCCCACCTGATTAGTCTTAGTGTTGTGATAAAGTGTGCCCCTTTCACACGAACATTCCAATTGCGTCCGCCTGTACATTTTTCAGGCGGACCCGATCGGACAATCCATAGCTCTCTATGAAGTGGCAGATGTCAGCGGACACCCACCGGCATCCGATCCAGGCTGCCAAAAACAGATGGATGGGGGTCGGTTGACAGTCGGATGGAAATGGACAGGTGGTCTGTTTCCATTCAAACACCCTATAGAGCGGGCTGTGTCCATGCCCACTCTTCATAGCAGAGCAGACACGGACCTGTCATCCACCTGCTCAGTGGGGATCAGCAGAGAGATCCCCTGCTAAGCAGATGGTTTCGCTGCACAGAGTCCGCCCCATATGTAAGGGGCCTTAGCCAGAAAAGCATCTCAAAGAAAATGAAAAAAAAAAAAAAAAACTGCAGTAGAAGATGTCGGTTGCTTGACTTCAAGCTCTGTGCAGATTTTTGGAAAAAAAAGAAACATTAAGTCAAGCATACATGCATGAAATCAGGTTTATAGGGGCACTGTGCACAAAAACACATGTACAGAACACCCTAGTTGCCATTGCTGTAATAAAACTATAGATGGCTGAAAATTAAAAGAGAAAAGCATTTTTTTGGGCAAAACTGGATTTTTCTGTTAAAGTGTATCTAAAGCCAAACTTTTCCCCGCTTTGGATAGTGTATGGAATGGTTTTTGTCAAGTTTTTGTGTCTTTTCAATTTTATCACGGTTAGATAATAGTTTATGTTTTTGGGGTTGTATTCGAGATGTAAAAAGGGAGATCACAAAACACTTGTAGGTATACTATTTAATTAAGTAATGACAGATACAGATAACAAATGTATTAATATTAGACAATGTAACAGGCTTAACTAAAAATGCTGTTTCCGCCACGGGTCCCTCCATCTTATATGGCGTGGTGCGGATGACCAGATCAGATGCATGATGCAGCTCTGAGACGAGACAACTATTACAAGTTCTAGCTGTAGTATATACATAGGGATCGAACGATATCGGTTTTTCGTTGCCAATACCGATACCGATATTTTGGCCATCGCATATCGGTATCGACTGATATGGGCCGATATTTTGTACATTTAATGTTTTGAAAAATAAAGACAATTTTTGACACAAATCTGGTACTGAACATGTTAATTTTTGTTTAATGCTTAATGGCTGGCTTGCTGGCACACTGTGGCTGGTGGCTGGCTGGAACCCTGTGGTGGGTGGCTGGCTGGCACCCTGTCATGGGTGGCTGGCTGGCCGGCACCCTGTGGTGGGTGGCTGGCTTGCTGGCACCCTGTGGTGGGTGGGTGGGTGGCTGGCTGGCTGGCTGGCACACTGTGGTGGGTGGCTGGCAGTCTGGCACCCTGTGGTGGGCGGCTGGCTATCTGGCACCCTGTGGTGGGTGGCTGGCTGGCTGGCACACTGTGGTGGGTGGCTGGCAGTCTGGCACCCTGTGGCAGATAGCTGGCTGTCTGGCAATTTGTGGTGGCTGGCTGGAAGGCTCTCTGTGGTGAGTGGCAGACTGTCTGGCACCCTGTGGTGGATGGCTGGCTAGCACCCTGTGGTGGATGGGTGGCTGGCACAGGGGCTGTGGGTGGCTGGCTGGCTGGTACAGGGCCTGTGGGTGGCTGGCTGTCTGGCACCCTGTGGTGGGTGGCTGGCTTGCTGGCACCCTGTGCTGGGTGGCTGGCTGGCTGGCACACTGTGGTGGGTGGCTGGCAGTCTGGCACCCTGTGGTGGGCGGCTGGCTATCTGGCACCCTGTGGTGGGTGGCTGGCTGGCTGGCACACTGTGGTGGGTGGCTGGCAGTCTGGCACCCTGTGGCAGATAGCTGGCTGTCTGGCAATTTGTGGTGGCTGGCTGGAAGGCTCTCTGTGGTGAGTGGCATACTGTCTGGCACCCTGTGGTGGATGGGTGGCTGGCACAGGGGCTGTGGGTGGCTGGCTGGCTGGTACAGGGCCTGTGGGTGGCTGGCTGTCTGACACCCTGTGGTTGGTGGCTGGCTATCTGGCACCCTGTGCTGGGTGGCTGGCTGGCACCCTGTGGTAGGTGGGTGACTGGCTCAGGGCCTGTGAGTGGCTGGCTAGCTGGTACAGTGCCTGTGGCTGGCTGGTACAGGGCCTGTGGGTGGCTGGCTGGCTGGCTGGCACAGGACCTGTGGGTGGCTGGCTGGCTCGCTGGTATAGTGCAGTTCCGGGGCCGATACCGATATATCGGGGAAAATGAATTTATCGGCCCTCGATATATTGGCCATGCCGATAATCGGTTGATCCCTAATACAGTACACATCAAGTTGGTAGGATTTGAACAACATTACCTTCTAAGGAAGATGGCACATTCCTGAGAGGAAATTAGTGGGGTTGGCTTGTCCATATAGTCAGTGTACAATGACAATCCTATAGCATCTAAGGAAACTAGACTTTGGAGGACTTTTAGATACTGTGAGACAACTTTATTAAGGAAATATGACATATGAAACTTTCCCATCATCTGCAGGGGAGACTCACCCTCTATATTACTTCTGATGACCACTGAAAATAAAGGGAAATCCAAAAGTTTACAGTTGTCATTGGATGCAGAATACAGGAGTTTTTCTGTTATTTTCTTTTGCGTTTCCGGGATGAGAAGTGAAGAAAAATCTTCCCAATGTTACATAGAAAGCAGAAAAACAAAACAAAAGCCAAAACAAAAATATATCTTAAAAAAGAACTAAGCTCTCACAATCAACATTAGCATTAGTAAAATGATATGAAGGCATATTATATTTCCCTTTTTAACCTTTTTTCTTCAGTTGTTTCTTGGTTCCTGGCCTAGGCCAAAATGATGTCATATATCCCAGAAGACTTCATTGGCATTTTTTGGAAAGGGGTTGTCCCAGCCACGTGCGCCTTTCTTGCCTGCATGCCTGAGCTAAGGGCAGATGGATTCCAGAAAGTAAATGCTACATGAATCATCCACCCTTACTCAAGATGGCTACAGCTAGAAATTCGGAGGGGGGGGGGGTAGTTTTCAAAGTGATTTTTTAAAAAATTAGGCATGGAGACATGGATGGATAGGTGAGTTTGCTTTGAATATTGAAAACAAATAAAATAGCATTTTAGGTTTGTGGTGCTCAGATACAGTTTTGTTCCACGTTAAGGCTCTGCTTTGTAAAAAATGGGACAAATATTCCAATTCTTATCTGGCGATCCTAAACTGCTGTACACAGACAGCCAAGCTACTAGCAACATTTGTTTTATCTATGTTTCATTGAACACAAAAATATTTTAACATTTTCCAGTCACATAATGAAGTAAAGTTAGATGTGTTTGGCTCTTTCTGTGATCAAGGGAACAGTATTTGTTTGGTATGGCCTGTCCAGGGTTTCAAAGGCTGGGAGTTTGATTACTTCCCCCTGCCTCTGGAAGAAGCTTCTATGGCTTAGGGCCTGGGATTTAAATAACCATTCTGACTATTTATAATGTTTTAGCCAATTCCTGGAGAAGAGTGTCCAGAAGGAGGAAAAATAGTGTGAGGCACTGGAGAGCTGGGTTCTTTCTCCCCAGGAGGGTTCCAGAGCTTGAGGGGCTGTTGCTCTTAGGCAGTCCATGGATTGTGTAGCTGTTCTAGAGGCCTCATTTGGGTCAGGGCTGAGGGCCTGTGTGGACTGTGCTAGAAGCTGATTGTACGACCTCATCATAAGGGATCTGGTCTGGAGAAAGACTGTCTCACTCACTGGACTGTGTCCAGAGGAAGCTGGAAAGTAGCAGCTGTCCTGAGGACTTGTGAGTAAAGACCCTAAACTGATCCCTGTGATAGTACAGTGTACTGGAAATCGCATTGGGTACCAGCAGTTCGGCATTGGCGCAAGGTAACCAGATGCCAACGAGACTTGCCTCATAGTGTGTGGCCTTATACTGCTCAAAGACTTCAGAGAAGCAAGGAGGATCGGTGCTGACTTACTGTGTGATCGTGTGGGAATGCTGGGATCTCTAGAGTGTTGGAGCAGGGGCATGGTCCATCTAGCCCCCGTGGTCGAGTATCCTTCCGTGATCAGTTGATTTCCAGATCTTTAGGAACTCCTCATCTGCCGGAACGAGTGGCACCTTACGAGCCCTTGCTGTGGAATATTTCCTAAGGCCTTGGGACTGTGTGTCTCTTGTAAGCAGCCATCCATTTTTGGTTTGAGCACGCTGGGGTTGCATGCAGCACCTGGAAGAGACACTACTGGCACATTTCTCCAGTTGTCAATCATCAAAGAGACTGTTTCGTTGATATTTACACTTTTTTTTCTATGGGACTTTTTATGTGAAAGCTTTTTGCTTTCTTTTTCACTATTGTGGTTTTATTTTATCACATTTGTGAATGCTTTTTATCACCTCACAAAAGTTTTTTTATGTAGCATATATACTGTATGTGTACACGTCATAGGTTGTTCACATTTTTTATTGCAATAGTTTTCACATTGTGAATTTTTCTTTGTCACAATTTTCATTGTGTTACATATTTGGTCTAGGTAGTGCACTAGTTCTCTTTCCTATTTACATTTAATTATCTCCCAGTGTTCAGGGAGTCCTAGGTGCTGCCATCTACTAGATAGGCTAGCACATCCTTTAAACTTATAAATGCTCAAAGACTTGCCTCATGGCCCCTAGCTGTGGGGCTTTAGACTGTCCAAACCGCACAAATACTTAGGGATAGGATTGTCCTCTAATTGCTATGTATTCATTGTTTTGGAGTATCCTATGCCCCAACCCCTTTCCTGTTAGAGGTTCTGCAAGCAATAAACCTTAAAAAACATCCTGTAAACTTTATTATTGGAGCTGGTGTGAATGGACTGGTGCTTGCGGTGGTAGGCATTCTCTGTACCTTTAAGGAAGAACCAGATAATACTAGTGGCCCCTACAGGGGTAGTGCTGCATGGATAATATATATTATTTATAAAGCCTTTAGTCATGCTGTATATGTTAGTTTTTTTTTTTTTTAAGATGCGCAAAATGTTTCCTTGATCCTTTAAATCTATCCTGTGTGTATTCCCACTAGGTAGTCCATGAAGAAAAGAAATTCGTTTTAGATACCTTGTTTTATATGCAGAACAAACACACTAAGTCTGTTCTGCAAATATACTTTTATTTCTTTTATCAGAAGTGAATTTTTTCTTACAAATAATGCATTGGCACTTTCGACAAATACAATAGCACCAGAAGATAATATAATCCTCCTCCATCCTTTTCAGTCAGTGGCAGATGTGTCAACTAAGGAAAGGCTTTTAATAAATCACCTTTAATGCCACTTTCCTTTGGCCATCCTGCCTTAGACCATCGTTGCAGCTGTTACAGTTTAATGTGCTGAACACGGTTCACCATATTAAATGTTTACTCACTGTATAATAGGACTTGGATACAATGTCTTCTTCTTTTATTATGACTTCCTTGTGCAGCTCCTGTGCAAATACAGACTGTCATTAGCATGCTGAAGCATTGGCGAGCCATTTAGGGAATGGACGTAACCATGATTTTGACGCCTATCTTTTTATGAAAGCATTTTTTTAGTACGTAAACCCTTCCTAAGAGACATAATGGGGCTGTTATTGCCAAACTCATTCTCAAAATGTTAGTTGCCTGGCTGTTATGCTATACCTCTGGTTTTTCCAAATGTAGCGCTACTTCCATAGGAGCCGCAGGAAATACCAGGTCTTCCCAACTTCAAATCTGCAGGCAAACACACAACAGGCTCATGCATTACCCCCCCCCCCCTAAAAAAAAAAAAAAAAACAGTCTGGGGATGTTGTTTTTATATTTGGAGAATTTGGATAGGGATGAGGGAGGTGGTGGGATACTCCAAGAATTGGAACTATGTACAATGGAGGACTTAATTTTCCTTTCTGTTTTAGTAGTAGTAGATCCAGTAGAGCAAAGTCCTTTCTCTTTAGTGGACAAAATCTGGGCAGAGCTGTTCAGGACACCGGCCGGTCTCCCCTTTAACAGACCCACAGATGACTATACTAGGCATCAGTGGGGTAGCTAGAGTACTATGTCAACAAGATTCAACAATGTCTGTACTCACAAGGCTCAAGGACAGATGGATGCTCCCTCCCAATCTTCCAAGCGATGCCCTCCAGTGATACCAAACAGATCTGTGGCAGAAAGCTCCCCTCAGTCAGCTTTTATAAACTCTGGGGTCTCTGCTTCCCTCCCTCAATAGGCCTCCAAATAGCAGCATGTGCCTGAGAGGGAAGCGTGCCCCACCAGGCTGGACTCCTCCACTCTGGGACAAGACCCCGAGCTCAGTTTGTTCACTGAATAAATACAGTCTGCAGGCATGCCATCAGAGCCTGCTTATCTGGAATAGGCTGGGGCTATATCCACATTTATGCTGCCATCTGCATAGCTTCACACCTACAATCCAGAAACTTCTCAAGTCTGACTAGCAAATTTCAGCTTCCTGAGAACAGTGAGCAGAATATGCTTTTGCCTGTCAAAGAAAATACAAAATAAATGTGCCTATAAAAACACAATTAATACTAACATATCCAATCCTGGCAGCTATCTAGGAGGGTGCTACACAAATTACTATACAAGAACAAGTATTCAGATCAGAAAAGATAGAGAATAGTCATTTTTTCAGTGATACCAAGAATTGATGCAAGAGAATCAGCAATGATAACCTCTATTTTTCCTTCATTAAAAGCCTTTCTTTAAAGAAAACATTTTTAAAAGTAGAATGCCAGACACCTATAAAAAAAATAGAAGGCCATTAAAAGATAAAACAAAAAACATTTGCTGCTATACTCCCCTTCATTCCAGAGCTGCTCCCCACAATACTTCTTTTCCACCTCTAGATGTCATAGGTCTTCCAGGCTCAATGATGGCCAGCATCACTGTGCCTACTTTCTCTTAGCCCAGACTGTCATGGCCTTCCCCCAGCCTGTGATTGGATAGTGAAGTAAAATCAGCACAGTGATGAGCTCATCTTTCACCCACTCTGTTTTTTGTTTGCACGTGAACTCATTTGCTCCTTGTGCAGCCCCACCCCTAGGCTGAGATCTGCTGTACATAGACTGCAAGAGGCTGTAATCAGGTCATATTTAGGTACTTACATTACTTGCATGTATTAACCACATGCCGACCAGCCGCTGTCAAAATACGCCTGCAGGTCGGCAGGTTCCCCCGAACCGCCATATAGGTAATCCCGGGGGTGCGCCAACTCTCATTCACCACAGGGGAAGCTGATGCACGGGACCTGCGGCTGCGACTGCCACTGGCCACCCACGATTGCTCCCTGATGTAAACACAGCAGACAGTTGTTCTCTAAGCGCCGGTTCACATTGCAGCGACGCTACTTCGCACCGCGACCTCCGAGGTCTGAAGTCTATGGCGGTCGCCTCCGGGTCGCCCCAAAGAAGCTCCGGACCCTTTTTCTAGGTCAGAGCGACTTGTGTCGCTCCTATTAGAACGGGTCCGCAGCTTCCCTATGGGAGGCGACCTGTGAGGCGACCAGGTCGCCTCACAGGTCGCCCTAGTGTGAACCGGCACTCAGTAATCAACACAGGGCTCCTGTGTTTCTCCTATTTAGAAACACAGGTCCCTGTGTTGATTTCACAAGCCCATCCCCCTCACAGTTAGAAAGCACCCTCTAGGCTCACATTTAACCCTTTAATCAACCCTGGTGTTAACCGTTTCCCTGCCAGTGCCATTACTACAGTAAAATTTAGCACTGATTACTGTAGTAATGTTACTGGTCCCCCCAAAAGTTTCAAAAATGTCAGTTAGGTCTGTCTGCCGCAATTTTGCAGCCCTGCTAAAAAAGGCAGATTGCTGCCATTAATAGTAAAAAAATAAATTAAAAAAATGACATAAATCTTTCCTCTAGTTTGTAGACGCGATAACTTTTGTGCAAACCAATCAATGTATGGTAATTGGGATTTTCTTTACCAAAAATATGTAGCAGACTACAAATTAGCCCACAATGAATTTTTTTAATGGGAATGGTATATAGCAGAAAGTAAAAAATATATATATATTTTTTTTCAAAATTGTCGCTCTTGTTTTGCTTTTGTTTATATCCCAAAAAATAATAATCGCACAGGTGATCAAATACAACCAAAAGAAAGCTCTATTTGTGGGGAAAAAAGGACATTATTAGAGTACAGCGTCGTATGACCGCACAATCGTAAGTTAAGGTAAGTAAGGTATCTGTGCGCTGATTGATTTTTGATTTTGTATTATTCTATTACATTCTAGGTACTTTTTTTCTGCAGGGTCCTGTGAGCTCCCTCTTTCTATGTATATGCATTCTATATTTTTGAGTATACCATTATAGGTTTTGTGACTTGGCCGATTAATTTTACTTTGGTGTTTTTTTTTAGGGTAAGCATTTGACTTCCTTTTTCATTTGGCTGTATTCATTCCTCTTGGTGTCACTCCCCCCCCCCCCCCCTCGATGGCCATTTTCAATCTTCGGTCCCCCATATTACCCTCCTCACACCTTTCTCCTTCCTCCCCCCTCCCCCTCCAGTTTTTTTTTTGTTCTTTTTGTTTGTTCGTTAGTATGTCCTTTTTGCTATCCCTTGTGTTGATTGCTCCTGAGTTGCTTCCCCCTCCACTAATTTATATGAACATGTGATTCATATATTACTATAATGTATAGATAAAACTCTTATGTATGTTGACATATATTGGTAAATTGTTTATTCAAACTACTTTATTTACCATAAGGTGTATTTATACCCTTAGAGAAAATTTGCTACACACCCGATTCTGAGAAGGCGCAAACTTTGGGTGAAACGCGTCGATCCATTGCACTTTAGGTTGTGTTGCAGTACACCTTTTAGATATTGTATCTTTATGTGTTGGTTTTATCATATTGTCTTTAATAATATATATATATATATATATATATATATATATATATATATATATATATTTATATATATATATATATTATAATTGGTTTCTTACTGAATTTATGTTTTTGAGCACATTAAAATCTCCACTGTCCTCGCACACAGGGTCTTCCCTTTTGAGTCTGTTTGCATTTAATTTACAAGGGATTGTGCTGGTACTCTTTTTCATAGATAATTGCTCTCCACTCAATTTCCACAATTGTCAGTTAAAGTAACGCAGTGCAGAATCGCAAAAAATGGCCTGGTCATTAAGGGGGGAAATCTTCTGGTCCAGAAGTGGTTAATGAATAAAGAACTAATATTGTTAGTTTTAGGATTATTGGAGTAAAAAAAAATCCGCAGCAAAGACACAGACAGCAATATAAAGTTGACAGGGATTCTAGCCTTCCGGTTTTGCTGCTGCCATTGCAGCTTGCGGTTGGGGGCACTAAAATGTGGCTAAACCACATGTTTTTAACATCCCTCAATTGCTAGTCTAAATGAGGCATCAGTAAGGGAACTTTCTTTTTTAACAGCGCTCCATATAGCTGAGGTTCTAATTCTTCCCATCTCTATCCAAAACTATAAGATAAATGGCAGGACATACGCTTTAACCACTTAAGGACCAGGCCTATTTCTGACACTTGTTGTTTACAAGTTAAAATCAGTATTTTTTGCTAGCAAATTACTTAGATTGCCCAAACAATATATATATTTTTTTTTTTAACAGAGACCCTAGAAAATAAAATGGAGATTGTTGCAATGCTTTATGTCACATGGTATTCGTGCAGCGGTCTTACAATGGCAATTTTTTTTGGGGAGAAAATACACTTTTTTGAATTAAAAAATAAGAAAACTGTAAAGTTAGCCCATTTTTTTCTATAATGTGAAAGATAATGTTAGGCTGCGAAAATAGATACCCCACATGTCATGCTTCTAAATTGTGCACGCTCATGGAATGGCGACAAACATTGGTACTTAAAAATCTCCATAGGCAATGCTTAAAAAATTTCTAGAGGTTACCAGTTTAGAGTTACAGAGGCGGGCTTGGGTTATAATTATTGCTCTTGCTATCTCTTGTGCGACGCTGTACCTAAATGAATTTGGTGTCCTTTTTTTCCCACAAACAAAGCTTTCTTTTTGTGGTATCTGCACGATTTTTTGATCCTGCGCTATAAACAAAAAAAGAGCGACAATTTTGCAAAATTAACAATATTTTTCACATTTTTTTTATATGAAATTCCCCCAAAAAATTTTTTTTTAACATTTTAGGCCAATTTTTTTATGCTACCTATGTTTGGTAAAAAAAAATCGCAAAAAGCGTATTTTGATTGGTTTGCGCAAAAGTTATTGCGTTTACTAACTAAGGGAAAGATTTTTGTCATTTTTGTTGTTTTTTTTTAAACGAGTAATGGCGGCGATCTGCAATTTTTTTTTTTGCGGGACTGCGACATTGCAGGGGGACAGATCGGGGGGGTCCGTGACCGCGCGGGAGTGCACCTCCGGCGGCGCGCGCTCGCTCCGTAGAGCCTCACAGGCTAGCGACGTAGTACTACGTCGCTTTGCCTGTGAGGGGCTGACCGCCTCAGTAGATAGTCGTGCGTCGGTCGGCAAGCGGTTAAGGCCAAAGTAGCAAAGTTTGAATAATTCTTCCATTCAGCTGCACTACTTCTGCCTAAAGTTTAAAATTCTCATCACAATTCCCTGCAATTCTAAAGTGTCAATGTACTCATGTGTGACCATACAAAAAATTTAATATGTAAATATAAAGTGCAAGGTGTAAATAAGTACGATAAAACCTAATTATACTATCTGGTATAATTAGGTTTTAATTGCGCCAGGCAGCGCCATTACATAACTGTGCATGCGCCCGCCCGGCCGAGCTTATACAAGTTTTCCCGAGCCCGGCAGGTGTCAGAACGGCGCATGTGCAGTTACGATGTCAGGACAATGTAAATTACCGGGACAGGCTCCTATTTGCCGGGACTGTCCCTGCAAAAACGGGACAGTTGGCAAGTATGCTATGTATTCTCTTTATTGGTTCTCGTTATTAGTTCTCTTTATATGTGAGATCTGGGAGTCAAAAAGACCTTAGATCTCACATCTATACTTAAAGCAAAAAAAGAAAAAAAGAAAAAGACGTCATTTTTTTTTTCCAGCAAGAAAAAAAAATGGGCCCTTTAAGGCCGCTGGGCAGAAGTGACGTATGACATTGTTCCGGTCCTCCAAGGCCATAGAGTTGAGTGGGGGCCATCTCGACTTCCTGCACAGCACCCCAGAGGACCGGATAGTTTCTCCCGCTACTGACAGCTCCGGTAAGCCGGGAAAATAACCGGGAAGTGGCGGGACGGGGGGTACCTCTCCCACCGCCCATAAAAGTTATCCTGTGTCGAATCCACCGCTAGGAACTCTTTTATGTGAAAGAAAGTAAGAAAATACAAGGGTTGTGGCAGCTGTCTGCTGCCATAATACCGGTATTTAACATTCAAAGTACCAACGTAAAACTGCTGCTGGCAGTCCGGAAGTGGTTAAAGGTTATGGGGGGCAGTCATTGCTGACCTTTCCTTCTGAAAATGCTGATTGCCTGGCTGTCAAAGCCTTCAAAGATTGCAATACTTTTTGAGGCAAGAACCTGGAATACATAGGCAGATGTGGAGTTCTGCACGTTTTGTCCGTGTGATTGACTCAGTTTTGAAGCAGGATACAGCTAGACAATTCACTTTCTGAGAAGGAAGTCAGCAACGGCAGCCCATATTTCTCCTTACAGGTTTCCTTCAAAGGAGAGTTCCAGAGGGAATTCATATCACCAGGGAAATTTTATCACAGGCTGTATGTATTTGGTCTTTTTTTATGATTCTCTGCCCCAATAACGCATGCATTGCATTTTCACATAAGCCAGCGCAACTTCCTCTAATAAAGAAGGGGATGGGGGAAAGATGACTCCTCATTGAGTTTAATGGCTGCGATACTGTCCGCCACTCTTAGAAGTAGCACATAGCTCGAGGGAGACATTACTGCTAGAGACCAAAATCTTTGCAGAATGGTATTTTTCTCTTCCTAACAATGCATCAAAAATCAGATATGAGTAAGTAACTTTATATTACATATTTATTACTGAACTTTTCCTTTAGCCTGAGGTTGACTTTGAAATTTTGTAGGAAAAAGATTATGTGGGAACTGTGTCCTCCAGCATCCCATTGGCAACTCCCTGGCTAATCTTTTCTTCCTTCTATCTTCTCCCTGCATCAGACAGAGTGCTATGCTTAGATTTGTGCCATGCCACCTGCTGTCTGATGCTCAGTACTGCAGCACAGGTACACTGCACATGGCTTTACATAATCGCATAATTCTGACTAATGATGTAATTGACACAACAGTTGCTACATAGGCCCCAGCTCTTTTAATGAAGTTCTTCTTTAGGCTCCATTCACCCCATGGCGTTCGGGATCGCGGCCGGAATTGCGGTGATTCTGCCTGTGATTCCAAATTACCGCAAAACGCGAGACGTGCTTGCAATCCCTGTTACTTTCAATGGCACCCAAAATTGCGGCGCGGTTTTGCCGCAATTGTCACCCGACAAATCGCGATAAAATCGCGGGTTGCCTGTTGCCCAAAAAAAGCTCTGGAATTTCTTTTGGGTGACAGGCATCCCGCAAATTTGTTTGCGCAATTATACCACGATTAGTTGGGCAAAAATCGCGTCAAATTCGCTCCGTGATTTGGGTGCCATTGAAAACAGCGAAGAACGCAAGCATTTTGCGGTGATTCTAAATTGTCGGTAGAATCGCGGCAATTCTGCCAGTGATTCGGAACGCCATGGTGTGAACAGAGTCTTAAGGTAGACTCAGATAAAGTGTTCCAGAACAACATGCCTAAAGATGCACTCCCAGTTTTTTCAGATGAAGGACATTTTCAAACACGCTCAGTTCCATTGGTAAGGCGGCTCCCACGGGGGAAGGCTTCTCTCAATGGACATCCAACAGTAGCACAAAACATAGAAATAGAGGAAAGAAACACCAGACCAAAGCCAGATGAAAGAATCCAAGATAATTGTAACTGTTGGTAAAAAAAAGTCCTATAAGTGTAGCACCCTCCTAGGTAGGTGCTAGTGAGAGAGTATAGTTTGAGCTCTGTCTGCTCACCAGAGGGGCTGCAGGTAAATCTATATTGTTCTCTGCCTACCAGGGAGCAGGATCTGTTAGTGAGGTCTGCTCAGTGTGCTCAGTATGCGATTCATTCATTCTGGAGAGTGTTTCACGCTGGTCCAATAGGGAGGCATGTTGGACAGTGGGAGGAAACCTGACGAATGGGGCATAGGCTTTTGATACACTCCTGATTGGCAGAGGGCAGGTTGCATCGGTGCATGCTGGGATACTGTATAAAAGCCAGGAGCACATGTGTTTGGGGCCTTTCGTTGGAGAGCGGAGTCCAGGAGGGAGGGGGCAGCTGCCTTCTCCCCTGTAGAGGTGCCATGCGGCTGCAGGAGGTCGTCCTGAGGGCCAGAGGAGCAGTGGAGAGGAGCTGAACCCAGAGGTCCAGGGAAGCTGACTGGGAGGGGAGACACAGGAGACCCTGTGGCTACAGTATCATGAATACAGGGACTCGTGTCACAGGGCCTGACCTGAGGGGGGCCACCCCTGCTTGTGGATGGGTGTCAGCAGAAAGAGGATGCTAGGGAGAGTATCCTGAAGAGAAGGTAGTATACTGTTCATCAAGTCGTCTTGAGAGAAAGCAAGAGACTTAATTCCATTCATCTAAAGTGGCAGGATGAATTAAGAGCCTGGCTGTTCCATACCTAAGTGGGCTAGAAGATAGAAGTCCTCATATATTGTGAATAGTTAAATTGGAATATCCCACTATTTCCTTCTCCTATCCTCATTATAAAATAAACAACCAAAAACAACCAAACACCCCTGGACTGTTTAATGGAGTGAAGAGCTAAGAGGAATGTAAGAAGTGCATTTGTTTATAACCCGGTGTTGGTATCCAGGGGGGACCTGCAGAGTGGATGTTCAGCAGTCCCTATGGGAGAAGTGCTACATAAGGAAACAACAAGTTTCAGGGACAACACCATTTCCTCCTTCATTGGGGCTCAAACCAGGAGGAAGCTTGTATGGACTCACGGATCTATATTATAGTGACAAGGTGTTGGTTTTATAGCTCATTGGTAGCGCAAAAAAGTGATTTTACTCCACGCCAGAAGGGTCTTTTCAGGGCTTTTTTTTTGCCTACTTTTATTTAAACAAAAGAAGAGTTCAAAAATGATTATCTTCCCACGCAGGGGGTTCTCACCATCAATACGACAAATTAACAATATTCAGCCTTGTGGCTCTCTTTGCAGCTCTACTGGTCAGGCCTTCTGCCTAGGCCTTTCGGACCGTCAATCGCACAGTCCCTATGCTCGTGCACAAAACGCTGTATCTCTGTCAGCTTGGCTTCTTATCCTGCAGCTCCCAGCTGCTACATCCTTCACAGGCTCGGGCCTTTGTCTGTCCTTACCTGGACAATACAGAGCAGGCATGCATCTCCCTCTGTTCCCTTCACACACTGACCCCCCCAGGAGGGTGGGGCACTGACCTCTAACTCTGTCTCTAACATAAACCCAGCACACACCTGCACCATTAGTGTTCTTGTTTCCTGGAAAACCTGGCCCAGACTGGCATATTAACCACTTGCTGACCGCCCTATAGCAGTTTTACTGCTACAGATCAGCAGCTGTGCTCCAGAGCATGTACGTAATTCAGCACTTCCGTCTGCAGGGGATGCGCACGCCGCTGCCGTCCCCTTTCTGCTATGATTATTGACAACAGAATGCGATCTGCGAGTGCCGGTCAATCAATGTCCATCGGCACCTGTCGATCGTTGGGCAGAGACTCAGATTGGGGATCTGCCAATGTAAAAAAGGCAGAGTTCCATTCTGACAGGGGGGGAATGAATGTATTCTGCGTTCCTGCAAAGCAGGGACTCAAATCCATCTCTTCCCCTAGTAAAAGCAGCACACATAGTAAACACAAACATCTTGGAACCCCCTTTGATGTTTAACCCTCTGTAAGCAAGTGTCATTAGTATAGAGATAGTGCATATTTTTACACTGATCATTGTATTAGTGCCACTGGTTCCTGTAATGTGTCAAAAGTGTCAGTTAGTGTCAGAATGTCTGCCACAATAACGCAGTCCCGCTATAGGTCCCTGATTGCAACCATCACTAGTATATAAATAAATAGATAAATAAAAATTCTAGTATTTATCCCAGAGTTTGTAGATGCTATAATGTTTGCGTAAACCAATCAATATACCCTTATTGGGATTTTTTTTTTTTACCAAAAACGTAGCAGAATACATATTGGCCTAAATTGATGAAGAAATTTGACTTTTTACATTTATTTATTGGATATGTTTTAAAGCAGAAACATTGTCTGTCTTTTTTTGTTTATAGCACAAAAAAAAAAAATGCAGTGGTGATCAAATACCACCAAAAGAAAGCTCTATTTGTGGGAAAAAATTACATAAATTTTATTTGGGTAGACTAGAGCATTGAATGACCATGTAGTTGTGAGTAATTTAGTGCCGTATCGCAAAAAGTGGACTGGTCACATGAAGGGGGGTACATTTTTCGGAGGTCAAGTGGTTAAAAAGTTGCCTTGTCACAATAGTTATATATATATATATATATATATATATATATATATATATATATATAAATATTGAACTCTCCAATGCTGCTAAGCAACTGTTATCAAGTTGTTACTGGTTCCAATATAGATCTGTGAAGTCCATCCAAGTTTTATCCTCTGTTGAACCCCGATGAAGGGGAAGTGGTGTTGTCCCCAAAATGGGTTGGCTTGTTTCATTTTGTCTTTTTTTTAACCAACAAATAAAATTCTCATAGACTGTTTCATCCGGTTTTAGACTGGTACTCCTTTCTGTATTTCTGTCATTTCAGATAAAGTGTTAGCTCTCTTGTCCATGTGTAGGCTGCCCATTTATATGAGCAGCTGTCATAATGTAACACATGTAAGGCCTTGTTCACGCGGACATATACTACAGTGTGCACCCATGTGGAGCCGTGTTTACCCACATGGGGATGCACAGGTGTTTTGTGCATTCCCATGCAGGCAGTCCCATTCATTTCTATTGGGATGCAACAACTGGATGGACACAGCCACTGCTCCTGATTTAAATCCAATGAAAGCAGGCAGTGTGTATTCGGGGCCATGCACCCACACCAGCATGAATGTCAAACTGGGAGCAGAGGCTGTGTCTGTGCAGCTGCTGCATCATGATTGACATGATTGGCATGAATGGGACCGCCTGCACAGGGCTGTATGGAACAAATGGGTAAACACGGCCCTCTCCTAGGCCTAAATGTGTGAATGGGGCCTAATGCGTGTGCCTTTCATGCACCACTCTATGCTCTTGCAATGGAGATCCAATTTTTTAGGTGCTGGGGTCTATGGTACAAGGAATCCTGACTTTTTTACATCAGTGAGCTTACTTATTAGCACAATGGTGTCACAACCATCTGGATTAAAAATGTATTAAAAAAAAAAGTGATCTTGTTCCCTTAAAGCATGTTATACAGCACAATGCTTTGCTGTGTAATTTGCCCCCCCCCACTTATCACATAAAATACCTGGCTGATCCTGCCTGGCTATGTCCTCCCCTCTGTAAACTGACCACCGTATACCATGGCGGCTGAGCTCTGACACTGTGGTCAGTTTACGTGCCTCCGTCATCCTGTGTGCCCCTGTGTCTGTCTTTTATAAAAATAAGCCATTCTTTACAAGTTTTCAGAGCGTCGACCACCGCTTACGAGACCCGCCGCCTCTCTCCTCCTCTCCCCCTCCCTTCCTCCTCCCCTCCTGACTGACATCAGTGAGGAATCCTCGGCCCCGCCCGCTGAAGGCAGCTATCAGACGGGGAGAGGAGAGAGCCGACGGTAACGTGAGTGGCACTCGGCCCTCTGAAAACTGGTAAAGAATGGCTTTTTTTTTAAAAACACACATACACAGGGGCACACAGGAATATTAAACAGACCAGACAGGATGGTATAACGTGGCTTAACAACCACTTGAATGGGGAACTTGAGATTCCAGGGGGGGGCATTTGCATTTGCGGGCGCCCATGTGCCCTCAGCTGCAAATATGTGAAATCAAAAAACTGCTGCAATCAACACTCCTTGAGAGCCGGTTCACATACAGTATAATCGATGACAGACATCGCATCTGATTAGCAGCGCGCTGCTCTAAAAATCACATGCGATGTATGTGCGATGCGAATTTAGCTACACAGATTGAATGGCTGAATTTGCATCGCATTCAGACACAACTTGCTCACGACCTTTTTCTGGGTCTGCACCAGAATCGGATTGCATGGGTGTTCACACCTATGCAATCCGAATCATGTCCGAACTGACAGTTCACTCTGGGATATGCAAACTGATCTGGGGGTGTCATTAACTTTGTATTGACACCCCCAGCGATTCGCATATGGCAGTGTGAACTGCCCGCGATTTGAATGCGATGGGTTTGCAGGGTTCCCGCATTGCATATGTGTAAACTGGGACTGAATAGTGAGGAGAAAAAGATGTTGTAAAATAAATAAGAAGTGCTGTTTTTGACTGAGATATTATCCAATAAGTGATTAGGTAACAGATGCAATAAACAATGTGCAATAAGCAAAATCAGCCAATCAGGAGGGAGAGTCCCTGAGGGCCGAGGGACTCTTGGACATCGCTGAGCAGAGAAGGAGCACAGGTAAGTATTAGGGGGTGCTGGGGAGAGGGGGGGGGTGCTGGGGAGGGGGGGGGGGGGCTGCTACACCTATAAGGCTTTTTATCTTAATGCAAATAATGCATTAAGATAAAAAACCTTCTGACTTTACAACTCCTTTAAGGTCCAGCGCCAATTGTCTTCTGGTTTAGGTGGCAGTCAGCATCATTGACCTTCTTCCTGTGGGCCCAGGCTGGCATGTACATGCTCCAGGGGGACTTGTCCTCACACAGCCCTGCACAGTTTACTCCTTGACCCATAGGGGTTGGTTTACTAAAGGGAAATAGGCTGTTCACTTTTCAAGAGAATTTTCTCTTAGCTTAGTGAATATGGTGAAAATCCACTTTGCAGGGAATACCCAATCACGTGCAAGGTACAGAGCTGCTGTTAGAAATAACGGGGCCCCATACAGCCTACCTGAAAAAAACACCCCCCTCCCCGACCAAAGGTGACTGAGGACATAGATTTATCAGTCCCTTTCTCTGCAGCCTCAGCAGCACAGATGAATGAATAGGAAATGTTTTATAGCTTTCTGCTCATTCACAAACTGTAGCATAGTAAACACAGTTTACTGTGCTTTAGTGATGAATGGGCACAGGAGTGATTGGTATGGATCGCTCATTGTGTTCATTCAGGAAAGAAAGGGGCAAGTAGATTACATATATACCGGCCCCTTCTCCTGCTCTTTATCCTGAAATATCCCCCTGTGTGCCTGCAGCAGATGTCGGGGGGAAAGGAGAGGAGGGAAGTCAGAAGCGGTGCAGGGGGGAAGGGGCATAAAGGCGGGCCCAGACAGCAGATGGAAGGGGCGCATGTGCTAGGACCAATCCCCCTTCAGTGCAGCAGAGGGAGAAAGAGAAGAAGAAACTGGTAGTGCTGCAAGCAGTGGTGGCTGATGGATTGGGGGTGCAGGGGCACCGCTCCCCCCTATCCATGCGTCCGGTCCCCTAATCTACATGCAGGGCACCGGACGCATGGATTCCAATGTTTTTTTTTAAAGCACGTGATTAGACCCAAAAGCCCCTGAGCCCACCCAGTTGTGTGACAATAGCGAATGAATATTCACTATTGCCACACTGATTCTGCTCCTGGCTAACCAGGAAACGGGTCCTGAGACCCGTTTCCTGATTGGCCGAAAGGAAAAGCCATGCTTTTGGCCAAGGAAACGGAGGAGGGAGGAGACTGGGGGGGGGGGGCCGTCACCTGCCGCTGCCTGCCCTGGGTGATTGAGCCGGCAACAAGGGGGGGGGGCAGTGCAGGCTGGAGCTGCTGTGATTGGGGGGGGGGGTATGGTGTGGTCCGTCTGACACCCCCCCCCCCCCCCATGGAGCACCAGCCACTACTGGCTGCAGGGGAAGTCAGAAGAGGATAAGACAGCTACAGGCGGCCCTCCTGCTCAGCAGGTGCCTGGGCCCCCCTTTTGAACTGATGGTGCCTTGTCCCACTTGTCCCACAGGTCCTATAGGAGCGCTGGCTGTACTGCCTTGTCAGCAGCCCTGGCAAGGTATTTAAAAAATATATATTTGCTTGCACATGATTGGATGATGGATGTAAGTAGAGCTTCACTGCATTCACTGCATTCACTAAGCTAAAAGAAAATTCCCTTGCTAAATGAACAGTCTATTTTCCTTTAGTAAATCAACCCCATAGAGTTCTTGATCTGCAGCCTGCTTGACTACTGCTACAGGGATTCTGAAGATCTAAATGCAGAGGTGCACAAGAGCTGAGCATTACTAAGCCAGGCCTAAGCAGAGGACATTGTTGAATGGCAGTTTATTGATCTACATTCTGAACTGGCGTGCAATGCTCCCAGGCTCCCAGTACAAACGAAAGGCAGGACAGGCGGGTGTAAGCTTGTTTTAAAATGTGTTAACTACCTTTCCTATTTTTAGCAGAAGGAAATAGGGTGGATGTAATAGGGCACTTTCCACATTTGTATGCAATGCATTATTTTAGAATTAAGTGTGTGAAATATGGAGAACCTTTATGGAGGGGGTGATTGTAACCAAACTATACCAGCCATTGGTTTTATGCCATAACTGTTTTATGATTACTGTAATAATAAAATATTGTTTTTCATATGTAACACTACCCCTGTAGGAGCCACTGGATTGAATGGGCCCTCTGTTCTTTGCCATAACCTTCTCAAGAACCTCAGCCTCTCTGACACACCAGGTTGAGAGTACAAACATACAATATCACAGGAAATCACTAAAAATAATACTTAGTATTGAGTAATAGTGCTAAATCATAGAAAACAGGCATCAAACCAGGTAATAAAGGGAAACTTAATATATTGTCACCCAATAGGGTTGGTAACAACTAGGCAAGCATAAAATGAATTACCAATGGTAATAATACAATTTACATACACATACACAATTTTACATACAAAATGATTAACAGTAAGGACTAAGAATAAGATGACATTTGGCATCCAGATTAGCATAAAGAGTAGCAAGGCCACCTCAAGTGCAGCGATGGGCAGTAGTAAAATTTGTTCTACTGAGTGCTGGAACTATTCTTCCAGAGCACATTTATGGCGGTGAGTATTAGAACTGAGTACTAGAACTGAGTATACACTGTCCAAAAGAAAAGGAGGATGGTAGTGGAGGGAGCAGGGGAACGAAGGCGCTTGCATAATAATTATTACTGGAGGGGCAGTCATTTGAGATGCTCTTCTACCAGCTTTCATTAGTTCCCATTAAGAGTGTTGGTGCAGTTGGCGACAATCCCCATTAACCACTAAAGCCCCGGAAGATTTTACCTCCTTCCTAACCAGGGCCTATTTTGTGATTCGGCACTGCGTGACTTCAACGGACAATTGCGCGGTCATGCGACGCTGTATCTAAACAAAATTGACGTCCTTTTTTCCCCACAAACGGAGCTTTCTTTTGGTGGTATTTGATCACCTGTACGATTTTTTGATCATGCGCTATAAACAAAAAAAGAGCGTCAATTTTGCAAAAATAACAATATTTTTCAAATTTTTTTATATGAAATTCCCCCCCAAAAAAATTTAAAAATCAAAATTTTTTAACATTTTTGGCCAATTTGTTTTATGCCTCATATTTTTGGTAAAAGAAAATCGCAAAAAGCGTATTTTGATTGGTTTGCGCAAAAGTTATCGCGTTTACTAACAAAGGGAAAGATTTTTGTCATTTTTGTTGTTTTTTTTAAAAGCGCAATGGCGGCGATCTGCGATTTTTTTTGCGGTACTGCGACATTGCGGCGGACAGATCGGACCCTTGACTGACATTTTTGGGGTTACCAGTGACATTACTACAGTAATCAGTGCTATACATATGCACTGTTACTGTAAAATTACACTGGCAGTGAAGGGGTTAACTTTTTTTTGAGAGGGAGGGGCTATGTGTGTCCCTAGGGGCGTGATTCTAATTGTGATTGGCTGTGGCTTGAGGTGTAGGAACAGTGATCAACGGTTCTACATAGTAGAACCCCTGTTTCTACACAGGGGAGAATGACAGGCGGCTTGTTTACATTAGCCGCCTGCCTTTCTCCCTCTGCACCGGCGATCGCGAGTGACCGGTGGACGATCGGGTGACCGCGCGGGAGCGCGCCTCCGGGGGCGTGCGCTCGCTCCCTAGACCCTTACAGGCTAGCGACGTAGTACTACATCGCTCTGCCTGTGAGGGGCTGACCGCCGCAGTCGTGCGGCGGTCGGCAAGCGGTTAACCTGCATGCAGTAGGCACAATATACAGTAAGTGTGGTATAGATGGCGAGGTAGATGTTGTTCAAATGCAGTAAAGGTTCTGTATAATGTGGTACAGGGTTGGTACAGGTGCAGTCTAGGTTTGGAATAAGTGAGGTATAGAGTGCAGTATGGCTGCGGTATGGTTAGGGTACACTTGGTGTCCTGCTGTCATGTACCTGGTCAGTGAGCCTGATGTGTAAAGGAGGGCCTCTCGTACAGCTCCAGCTCAAGGGCCACTGATAGTGAGACGGCAGCCACAGGAGCACGGTGATGTAGGAGTGCCTGTAATCAGTCCAGTAGTCTGCGCTGCAGCAGTCAGCGGGTAGATGTGGCAGCGAGCATGCTGGTAGTAGAAGAGCTGGCATGGACCTTGGCAGACTGTAAAAGGCAGCTGGAAGCAGGACTTGCTAGGCTGACAGTTGTAGCAGGCCAGATGAGCAGGATGCCAGGTCAGACAAGCCGAGTTGGTAATGGTCTGGCAGATTAGACATAGACGGCAGACAGCAGGATGGTCGGGTCACAAGCCAAGTCGGTAACAGTTAAGCAGAATCAGAAGGCAGAAGCGAAATCCAGTAGACAAGCTGGGGTCAGGGTATGAAGCAGACAATCACAGGTTAGGGATAAGCCAGATCAAGATCAGAGGTCACACAGAATCAGGAACAATACACAGAAGCTGCAGACAAAACAGCAATGAGTGCATACAGAAGGCCTGTTTAAATAGCCTGCCTGGGCTTACAATTAGCAAAGATTAAGCACATTGTGTGAAACGCATCTGCTGATCCAGTTTGTCTTGTACGTATGTTCGGTGTTGGACCTTTGATTTCACAATAAATTCAAGTTTCAAGTTTCCTATTACTGGAGGTGCCGCTTTCTTTCTACAAAATATATGGACTTTCCAGGTTGCGGACCTTGGTGAGCACCCAGTTTCTTAGGATTACCACAGTCTGCTCGGGATCTCTTTTGTTCAGCTGGTAGCCTTTGAGCGTTGATTTGTTTCTTTCTCTGCTCTTTGGAGCCGGGTGTTTGAAACGCCCTGGATGTTATTCTCTGATTGGATAAGGTGATTTTTCCCCGGTCCATAAAGGAAGACACGTATCTAATTACAATTAGCAATGATTAACCACTTAAGCCCCGGAGGATTTGGCTGCTAAACGACCAGAGGGTATTTTGCAATTCGGCACTGCGTGACTTTAACGGACAATTGCGCGGTCGTGCGACGCTGTACCTAAACGAATTTGGCGTCCTTTTTTTCCCACAAACAGAGCTTTCTTTTGGCGGTATTTGATCACCTGTGCGATTTTTTGATCACGCGCTATAAACAAAAAAAGAGCGTAAATTTTGCAAAAATAGCAATATTTTTCCCTTTTTTTTATATGAAATTCCCCCAAAAAAAAATGTAAAAATCAAAATTTTTTAATATTTTCGGCCAATTTGTTTTATGCTACCTATGTTTGGTAAAAAAAATCGCAAAAAGCGTATTTTGATTGGTTTGCGCAAAAGTTATTGCGTTTACTAACAAAGGGAAAGATTTTTGTCATTTTTGTTGTTTTTTTTTTTAACGCGTAATGGCGGCGATCTGCGATTTTTTTTGCGGTACTGCGACATTGCGGCGGACAGATCGGACCCTTGACTGACATTTTTGACACTTTTGGGGTTACCAGTGACATTTCTACAGTAATCAGTGCTATATATATGCACTGTTACTGTAAAAATACACTGGTAGTGAAGGGGTTAACTTTATTTGAGAGGGAGGGGCTGTGTGTGTCCCTAGGGGCGTGATTCTAACTGTGATTGGCTGTGGCTTCAACTGTATGCAGAGTGATCAATGGATCTACATAGTAGATCCATGTGATCATCTCTCATACAGAGAGGAGAATGACAGGCAGCTTGTTTACACAAGCTGCCTGACTTTCTCCCTCTCCCCCGCCGATCGCAGAGTGGCCGGCGGCGATCGGGTCCGCCGGTCACACGCGCGGGGGGGTCCGTGACCACGCGGGAGCGGGAGCGCGCCTCCGGCGGCGCGCGCTCGCTCCCTAAACCCTCACAGGCGAGCGACGTAGACCTACGTCACTTTGCCTGTGAGGGGCTGACCGCCGCCGTAGATAGTCGTGCGGCGGTCGGCAAGTGGTTAAGCACATGGTGTGAAACGCGTCTGCTGATCCAGTTTGTCTTGTACGTATGTTTGCTGTTGGACCTTTGATTTCACAATAAATTAAAGTTTCAAGTTTCCTATTACTGGAGGTGCCGCTTTCTTTCTACAAGATATATAAATAGCCCGCCTGGTGCCAGCATTAGAGATGGGTGCGTGCATCAATGCCCAAGTGCTCATGCACATGCGCCGATGTGCGAGTGCGCATGTGCGTGCGCCTGTGCATTCCCTAACCCATGAGCATGGACATCTGCCTGGCCAGTTGCTGGTTTCCACATGCACGTATGTGCACGCCCTGAAACTCCATCTACCCTATGGGCCTGACTTCTCTGACACCTGCTCTCAGTGGCTCAGTCCCTGCTAACAGTATCAGCCATGGGTGAATAGCCCTCTCACCAGTGCCCAGGATGCTGCTGTGACCTCTCACTGTAGAGGGGGGGGGGGGTTCTCGGTCTCTCTCAGAAAGCCTCTGGTGATCATCAATGAGAAGCAGAGGGTGAATGGATGCTTCGGTCCCCCTGCAGCTGTGGTGCAGGTGTCGAGACGTGGGTGGTGCTGCGCTGCACCCGGGAGTCCTCACTTCCAGTCTCAGGCTCAGATTTCTGCTTGTATGGTCTCCTGCTGGCTGGTAAAAATTCGGACAGAGGTGCTCTATCTCTAACTCCCCCAGTGCTAAGAGGTAGAACATTCCCTGGACAGTTTAATAAAAATGATCTCTCCACCCCTGCTTCGGGCGGAGCTGAGGTCACTGTGCAACCAGAAGCGACTCAGAAGTTGTACTTGTTTCAATGCGCAATTATCCTGAGATGCTTGTAAGTGTAATTTGTATTTAAATAAAAGGTGTTTTTAGGTTTTTACACTATAAGTAGCATCGGCTCTTGTTCTCTTTCTGAGCATTTGTGGCTGATGGCTGAATGCAGTGATTTATGAGCAGCCAAGCTGCTTGTTGACTCAGAGAAGGAGTGGGGGAGCCATTGCAGATATGAAGTAGCATAATGCAATGCTATCAATGACTTCTCTAATATTAGGGGGTCATCTCTATTTAGTGAGCCTGCATTTTGTATTTGGGTTGAGGTTTCTGACCGGTTGTGGCACATTTTTCAAAAATCTTTGGTGGAACTTTCTATTATTTTCAGATTTGTGTGCATTTTCACATTATTATTTTTGGGACACTTTTTATTTCCAATTTTTGTTCATTATTTTTTGTGCTTTTTGTTTAGCACAACAAATTTGTTCATATGGTTGGTGACTGAAAATGATCTCATAGAGTATTTGCAGCTTTCTTTCACTAGTTATTATATACTAGCATGGTTTTATTTTGAGTAGAAAATATTATATTTACTTTTTTACTTATTTTTTTTTCAGTTGCTTCCTGGTTTCTCGCCTAGGCCAAAATGATGTCATACATCTCAGCAGTCTTCCTGGGCATTTTTTTTTTCTTTCATCTGGAGGAGGGGAGCAGAGGTTTTCTCAGTTAAAGTGATTGTAAAGGCAGAAGATTTTCTTTATCTTAATGCATTCTATGCAGTAGGATAAAAAAACCTTCTGTGTGCAGCAGCCCCCCTCAGCCCCCCTAATAATTACTTGAGCACATCTTTATCCAACGATGTTGCAGGAGTTTCTCAGCTGCCCAGGACTCCCCTCTTCGTTGGCTAAGAGAGCAATGTGGCGGTAATGGCTCCCGCTGCTGTCAATCAAAGTCAGTCAGCCAATCAGAAGAGAGAGGGTGCAGGGCTGGGTCATGGCTCCATGTCTGAATAGACACAGGGAGCTGTGGCTTGGCTCAGGGCCCCCCACAGAAAGCTGCTTGCTGTTGGGGCACTCAACAGGAGGGAGAGGCCAGGAGCACAGAAGAGGGCCCAGAGAAGAGGAGGATCCGGGCCACTCTGTGAAAAACCATCTGCACACAGCAGGTAAGCATAACATGTTTGTTATTTTTTTTTTAAAAAAAGAGACTTTACAATCACTTTAAGCACATCCTCCTGCATGCACGTCTGAGCTAAGGGCAGATAGATTCCACAAAGCAAATGCTACATGAAACATCTATCCTTACTCAAGATGGACATGGCTAGAAATGCTAGGGGGTGTTTTTCAAAATTAATTCTCAATAAAATAAAACAGGGAGAACAGGATGGATGGGGGAGTTAGGTTTAAATAATAACAATGAATTAAATAGCGTTTTTAGTTTGTGGAGCTCAGATACAGCGGGGTTCTGCTTTAATGACTCTTCTGTGAAGCTACAGTGAAGAAGCTCCTTATAGGGATCTGCCCCTCCCCCCTCCTCCTCCATTGAGAAATAGGGTCCATTCACACTAGTGCAACTTGTCAGGCGACTTGGTCGCCTGACAAGTCGCGGTCGGTCGCTCGTCATTGAATAGTACAGGACCTGTTCTAATAGGAGTGACAGAAGTCGCTCCGACTTAGAAAAAGCGTCCTGTACTACTTTGGGGCGACCTGGAGGCAACTTGCATTGACTTCAATTATATGAAGTCCGTGCAAGTCGCGCCGAGGTCGCAGTGCACGTTGTGCACCGAGACTTCACAGGTCACCCCACAAAGTCGTGTCGCGTCAGTCTGAATGGGCGCTTATTGTCCTATAGTGTACACTGCATGTAACACGATCTGTAAATAGTGAAGAGGATGAATGAATAACAAGATTCTCTCCCCTATTCACTGATCATGTTACATGCAGTGTACACTGTGAAATATTTTTTCTCAATGGAGGAGGAGAAGCTTCGCAGAAGATTAAGAGCTATTAACCATTCCAGCACTAGAAGTTCAGCAACAGGAAGAAGACGGAGCATCTCTGCACAGAAGATTTTTACTGATCCAGCTGCCTGCACATTGTGGGACATACAGTACTTCTTAACAGGTATTTTAGATCACTAAAACTATAGAGAAGATTTTTATTTTTTTTCTAAACCTGAGCTTTAAAACACAAAATGTAAAAAAAGAAGACTAAGGGTCCTTTCAAACTGTCAGTTTTTCAGGCGGACCTGATCGGAAGCTCCATGCATCCCTATGGGGCAGTGGATGTTAGCGGAGACATGTCCACTGACACCCGCTGCTCTCCGATCTGATCCTGTCTATGAAATCCGGATGGATGGAAACCCTATTTTCCATCCGATTGGTGGATCGGATCGGATGGGATCAGATAAGAATGGACAGGCGGTCCGTTGTCATCCAATCTCCCATAGAGGACAGCAGAGATCTGACAGCTTCATCTACGCACACAGAGCGAAGATGGAGCTACCATCCGCCTGCTCAGCGGGGACCGGCGCATCGATCTCCCGCTGAGCAGAACGGACCTCGTCGGACAGTGCACCATGTGAAAGGACCCTTACAGTACAACCTCCACAGTAAAAGAAAGACATTTTGAGCCGAAATAGGAAGTTGTACATTGCAGTTAATGTGAATGTGAAACTAATGACAAAAATCACTTCTAGGTTGCAAGAGAAGTGGCATTGTGGTGCATTCATAAATTTGCAATGACAACAGATAGTGAGAACTCAACACCCAACATACAAAACAAGAAACATGCTGCTGTGCAGTGTCCTTACAGAAGGGAACAAATTCTGGGAAGTACACCTGGCAAACACAAGACATGAAAATGGTATCTGGCATCAGTAGCACTTGGAATTTATGTGGGACATTCAGGGTGGCTTGGAGGAGATGGATCAGCAAGCTTCATTGATCCACCCTCTTTTTTTGGCAACCCAGGAGTGCTGCACTCTGAGCACCTCCATATTTGTTGCTGTCACATTCTGGCCCCTGGCAACCAGGAATGTAAACATATTGCGTACTGTCAGTGCTCAGTTTATTTGGAAGCAGTTCAGGGGAGTCCTCAGGGGTCTAACAGACCACTGTTGTCCCCATTAAGAGGACCTGTCGCCTGCACTGTGCTATTACATAATGGCTTGTTAGCCCCCTTTTGATACTAAGAAAGTGATTAAAACAAATAAATAAATAAATGTTCTAAAAAATAAAGTTGAATAAAATGTGTAAAAAAGCAATATTTAGGACTAAGCCCCGGTTCACATCAGTGCGATAACAGACATCACATGTGATTTGGAGCACACTGCTCTGAAAATCACATGCAATATCTGTGCGATGAGAATTCAGCCATACAAATTGTATGGCTGAAATCGCATTGGATTCGAACAGGACCCTTTTTTGGGTCCGCAGCAGAATCGGATCGCATGGTGGTTCACACCAATGCGATCTGATTCATGTCTGAACTGAAAGTTCGCACTGCGATATTCAAACTGATCTGGGGGTGTCATTAACTCTGTATTTTCACGCCCAGCGATTCCCATATGGCAGTGTGAACTGCCTGCGATTTGAATGCGATCCAGGAACCCGCAGTGGATTCGCAGGGTTCCCGCATCGCATATATGTCAACCGGCACTAATTCGAAAATAATGAGCTGTAAAGCAGTTCCTATCACTTTTTTTTGCAGTATCAAGCAATTTTAGGGCTTGACATATTTGGTATCTATTTGTATTTGACATAGTCTCGTTTTTTTAAATTTAGTGAAAAAAAAAAAAGTGAATTCTTTTGTGTTTGTGTGAACTACAATTAGCTTTAAAAGCTACCCCCACATTTAGCAACATGTTACATGTTACACTTGTATTTAGGGTGTAAGATATAACATGTTGCTAATCAACCCAACCCTTACCCCCGGGGGTTCCTTTCACCTGCAAACCACTGTCACATTTACAATTGATGCAGCTAAGTCCAAAGATCTGTAAATGAATATAATTCAAGACTTGTAGTTCTCAATCGACTACAAGCGCGCTGATCAGTGATCATTCATAGTCCATTGACATTTCCTGCAGCTCAGTAACTGAAGGCATATACAGAGGGACAGGCAGAGAGATGTAGACAGTGTCTTCAGGAGCTTGACATTGCACCCCCGATCCACTGGTCACAGATGCAATTCTTTGCAAGCTCTTGCTGATAAAAATTCTGAATGCACATTTTTTTACCTGCAAAAGCATGTGCATTTATTATTTTTTGTTAAAACTAACCCTATGCTTTAATGTAATTTTTACTAACGGTTGTACAAATATTGTGCTGCATAAACATACACAACGCAACTACCATCATTTTATTCTACAGGTTCTCTGCTGAATATATGGTATAGGTCACTAAATGGCAGAACGCGGTCCGGAACCAGACTGAGTGACAGTCCTGTACGGACCGCGGCCATACCACTGCCTCAGCTGGGTGTCCTCTCCCAGGTTTACCGCCTGGCCACCGATGTCATCATCACAGCGGGCGGGGGCAGGAGGTACTACAGATCGGCACAGAGAGCAGGAGTTTTTTCATATTAACAAGCCGTGTAATAATCCACTTGTTAACATATTAACTTTAGCCAATCACATCCTCCATCCAGATCTGCCCCCTGCCCTGCTGATAGGATGACATTGGTGACCAGGCGGGAGACCCAGGAGAGGACATGGCAGGATGATTAATGCCTCTGCCTTGCCAAAGGTACCATAGGACTGTGCAGAGGAGGCCCTGTGTTGTGCTAAGGGGCACTGTGATGTGTTATAAAGGGGCACTGTGATGTGAAAGGGAACTGAGGACACTGTGGGACTGCTTTAAAGGGGGGATTGTGATGGAAAGGCGGACTGTGAACACTGATGTAAAGAGGGTACTGTGATGTAAAGGAGACTACGATGTAAAGGGGTACTGCGATATAAAGGGGGGCTGTGATGTGAAGAGGAACTGAGGACACCGTGGGACTGCTTTAAAGAGGGGATTGTGATTTAAAGGGACTACAATTAGTGATGTCGCGAACATAAAATTGAATGTTCGCGAACGGCGAACGCGAACTTCCGCAAATGTTCGCAAACCGGCGAACATTGCGAACCGCCATAGACTTCAATAGGCAGGCAAATTTTAAAACCCACAAGGACTCTTTCTGGCCACAATAGTGATGGAAAAGTTGTTTCAAGGGGACTAACGCCTGGACTGTGGCATGCCGGAGGGGGATCCATGGCAAAACTCCCATGGAAAATTACGTAGTTGACGCAGAGTCGGGTTTTAATCCATAAAGGGCATAAATCACCTAACATTCCTAAATTGTTTGGAATAACGTGCTTTAAAACATCCAGTGTGTGTATACGATCAGGTATGATGTTGTATCGATCAGGTAGTGTAAGGGTTACGCCCGCTTCACAGTGACAGACCAAACTCTGACAGACCAAACTCCCCGTTTAACGCACCGCAAACATCCGCAAACAGACCAGAACCGACCAAAATGGGACAGGAACTGGGCTTTAAGGGTTAGGGTTAGGATTAGGGTTTAGTGTTAGGGGATAGGGTTAGGGTTATGGTGAGATACTTAGGGTTAGGGTTAGTAACCCTACCCCTACGCCTCTAACCCTAAGCACTAAAAATAACCCTAACCCTAGCCCTAACCCTAACCCTAACCCTAATTCTAATTTTTTTTCTGGTTCTGGACATGCTACAGAGCTGAAACTTCACAGGTACACTTTTTAGACCCCCCAGACACCAAATCACATTTTTTCCAATAATTGTCACGCTATCAAAAATTACAATTTTTAAGAACTTTTTTTTGTGTGTGATTTAGTGTCTGGGGGGTCTAAAAAGTGTACCTGTGAAGTTTCAGCTCTGTAGCATGTACAGAACCAGAAAAAAAGATAATTTTTCAGTAGAGCAGGGATGGTGGGAACCCTCCTTTTACACCTATATGATCTTTTTTTTCTGGTTCTGGGCATGCTACGGAGCTGAAACTTCACAGGTACACTTTTTAGACCCCCCCCCCCAACACTAATCCCAAAAAAGTCATGCCTGCCTCCAAAAATGCCTGATAAATATATAGAAAAAAATAAATAAAAGCAGACTGAAATACCAGCCCTAAAAAGGGCTTTTTGGGGTGCTGTCAGGATGCTGTCCTTACAGCAGGAGTGGACACAGAACACTGGCCTAGCTAATGATTTCCCTATCAATTCAGCAGCAACAGCAGCCCCCCCCCCCCCCCGCTCTAACTAACTTTTCAGCTTCAGAATGAATCTAAGATGGATGCTGCCCTTGCTTTTTTATAGGAGGTGGGAGGGTCTGGGAGGGAGGGTATGCTGATTGGCTGGAATGTGTCTGCTGACTGTGAGGTACAGGGTCAAAGTTTGCTCAATGATGATGTATAGGAGGCGGACCGAACATCGCATATGTTCGCCCGCCAAGGCGAACGCGAACATGCGAAGTTCGCCGGGAACTGTTCGCCGGCGAACAGTTCGGGACATCTCTAACTACAATGTGAAAGGTAAGCTGAAGAAAATGATGTACAGGGGGACTGTTACAACTTTAATGGCATCCCAGTCTTAATCTTCTGGCTTCAACTCTTCTGGGAGAGCTGTCCACAAGGTTTAGGAGTGTGTTTGGGAGTGTTTAACCATTCTTCCAGAAGCACATTTGTGAGGTCAGGAATTGATGTTGGGTTTGAGGCCTGGCTCACAGTCTGCACTCTAATTCATCCCAAAGGTGTTCAATCGGGTTGAGATCAGGACACTGTGCAGGCCAGTCAAATTACTCCAACCCAAACTTAAAGAAGGGAGGTTAATATCCTTTGCAATCATTTTTAATTATAACATCTTCTTACAATATAGTAGAATTTACAATATGTTTAAACAGCGTTATATGAACAATTTAATCAATGTTTGTCCTCATGTAAAAATATGAATCAAATGAATGTGACTAATTAAAAATTATCTTTAAACTATGTGGCCGGTGAGGCCCAACGATTTCAGAGTTTCATTTTCAATTGTGTTTGGCAGCTTCTCAAGAGGTTTCCATTCGATTTTCCACACTTCTACTCTGAAAAAGATGGAGGTTTAAAACCTGTACACTGTCATATTGTCATATATATATATATATATATATATATATATATAGCAAACGCACCATGCTGTAATGTCAATAGATATTCCTGCACTATGGTCTATATAGAGCATCACTACACTGGTGATGCTCATTTTCAGCTCTCTCCTTTATGTATATGAGTCCATGTATATAGATCCATCATTTATAAAAGAGGTATTCCCACTGCATCAGGAAGACAGTTACAAATATGGATGGATCTATACTCTCTGATCTGGGGGTGCAGTAGAACAATTGGGGGGGGGGGGGCATATTATGAACACACCCTCTCCTCTCCAGCTAGCTCTCTCTATTTTTCTGTCTCTCCAGGTCTTCCCGCTGACACTGGCTGTGGTTGAGTCACTGACAGTCTGTTATACATTGTGACAGAGGTGAAGGGAACCAGTATTACCTGTTCATTTGGTGCACCACCATACTGCGAATCACAACCTGGAAGTAGCATTTGACATTACTTATGAGTAGTGTAAATTTGTTCCAAGAATGAACAGGAAATGTTAGTTCCCTACATCGCCATGTGGCTTCTTTTCAGTCACAGGACCCTTTAAAAGTATCCAAAATCTCAAGGCATCCTAGTCCTGAACTGTATTTATTAGACTGGATGATACTGACATCTGCACCGGATGATGATGTCACCCTCTTCTCAGCACCTCATTTGGGACTCCCCTCTTTACACCAGAGTTCCCCTGTTTTACATCAGTGTCCCTTTCCTTCACATCAGAGTGCCCCCAAACTTCATATCAGTGTCCCTCCATTACATCAGAGTACCCGCCTTCACATCAGAGTCCCCTGTTCACATAAGTTCCCCCCCCATCGCACCAGAGCCCCTATTAAAAAAGAGTTCCTCCTTCACATCAGAGTTGTTCTATTACATCACCCATTACACCAGCGATCCATTTCTCATTAGAGCCCCTCCTCATGAAATTAGACTCCACATTCACATCAGAATATACTTTTCGCATTGGAGTAGCGATCGACCGATATTGTTTTTTTAGTGGCAATACCGATATTTTGATCATCGGATATCGGTATCGGCCGATATTGGCCAACATTTTAGGACATTAAAAAAATTTTTTTCAATTTTTTATTCTTCACAGGTACTGTGGTGGAGGGATCTGGGGGTCTAAAATACCCCAAACCCCTCCTCTGCACTTAAAAGCATTCAAAGCGCCAAGTTTGGCTGTTTTGAATGCTTGCATTTTTTTGAATTTGCCGCTAAGTACCCGGAAGCGATGTCATGACATCACTTCCGGGTTTTTTACATCAGAGCCGAATGCGGTTTTGATCGGGTCTTCTCTTCGGCGGCCGTGTAGGTAGGATGCCCGGGTCTCCATCCACTTTTACACTGGAGTCCCCTCTATACATTGGAATCCCCATTCACATTATTCACATTAGAGCCCCCATCATATCATAGTTAGCCTCCATCACATTAGTGTCTCCCCTTACAAATATAGGGTTCTCAGTCCCTCCTTCATAAATATAATCCTGCCTTTAAGTTTCATTGCTGCTATAGCATCAGGAGTGGAAAGAGGGGAAGGTCTTCCTCTTCTGAGTGCCCTCCCCGGATTAACTTTACCTATCACTATGGTGCTGACCACTGCTTCCATAGCAATGAATGATGCCATGTGTCCTGATCACCTCCCTGCCCCATGGAAATAAATGATGTGGTGCAGCAGAGAGGGCCAGGGCATCGTGCACTGCCCCCTAGCCCCTCCACTTTTTAATATTTACTTCACTTGTCCTGGGGAAACACGACTTTAAACTTTAGAGTGACACTAAACCATATCCTTTTCTCCAAAATGAATCCATCCATATCCACTGCTTCCACATCCACTACTTAAAGTCATATTGAAGTATTGTTTTTTTTTTTTTAATAAAAAAACATGTTATACTTACTTGCTCTGTGCAGTGGTTTTTCACAAAGCAATACAATTAGACTATAGCTGCAATTAGATAATCCATGGATCAATAATCTCACACTATTTGGAAATAGCTAGGAGAGAGGTAGGAAAAACCTTCCATTCTCAGGATTTGCGGAGTGTGAGCCTGGACATGGCATTCCCAGCTGCACATACTTACCTTTCCTTAACTATTCAGCCATTCTGTTTAGCTGCTTAGCTGCTAAAGAAAACATCCCTATGTAAGGACTCTCCTTCCTCCATGTATCACATTAGCTCTACGCCAAAAACCAGCACTGTTATATGGATGGACCACATGCTATGCTATACCTGGAAGTGCAGGGCATTTTCTTTACTCCCAGCAACTGAAAAGAACATCCAAGAATAAAAGAAAGAGATACCAACGTTGACACTATCAAACATTTGGATGTTGCAGGAGTAACATTGAGAGACAGTTGTCACCCCATAACAGTGGCTGAACAAGGACTTTCAGGGCAGAATCATCAGGTTGGACTACATGCTATATGAGTTTCAAGGAGGGTTGCTCTTGTGATTGAGCAACATTTGCTTGCTGATCCTATGCTCTGTGCATTTTGTGTGTGGTGGGATTTGCCAATCTTATACCTTCCCTGGATGGATAAAGGCCCTGGCTGGGTATAAGCCGCAAGTGCTACTGACCTCTCCCTATAAGAGGTCCTTGCAAGCTGGTAAGCGGACATTTTTGTTACGGTGAAGGTCACACTACACTTTTGGTGTCAGCATCATGGGCAGGGCCGCTGATAGGGGGGGACCACCAGCCCTCTTGTAGGGGGCCCGAGCCCACAGGGGAGCCCACACAGAGAGGGGGATTAGTAATGGACAACAATTACAGAATTCTTCCTCCAGCACCTGATCTGTCCCTCTCCCTGCTATCAGCTTTTATCTGCTGAGAAAGAGACAGTCATCCCTTCACTAAACCCCCCTCCCTGTGTGGGCCCCCCTTCCAGCACTGGCTCTAATGTTATCTCTGCTCAGGAGTTTAATTGTAACTTTGTTTCTCTCCCTCTGTCTCTCTGATCACTGAGCTCCAACTGCCCAGCCTGTATATTTTTCTCATCTCATCTTCATTTTTATTTAACATAGTTTTTTTTTTAGATTTAGCAGGAATTATGTGAGTTATGTTATATGTGTCTGCTAATAGTGATTTTGTTGTAATTTTAGATAAAATATCTTTAATATTTTCTTGGGGGGGCCCTGCCAGGCAGTCTGTACGGGGCCCCGCGATTTCTAACAGCAGCCCTGATCATGGGAAGGATTCTTCTTTATCACAAATAGACTCCATAGAACACTTATTGATTTTTGATTTTTTTTTTTCACTCTTTGCACTGGTGTACTTACCTGGATGGATTTCTTCACTTTAGGATGTTCTTGTTTTATTGTTTATTTTCTATTGATGTACTCAATATATGTTAGTGCAGCTCTATTCTAATTGTATTTATCCACTGTGTCTATCTCACACCTGATTTGCTGCTTTTGGAAATCTTTGTATATTCAAGCGCAGTTCCTTTTTTCCTTATATTTTGCACAGAGCAGCCCACATCCTCCTCTTTTCGGGTCCCTCGCTGGCGCTCCTGGCTTCTCCCTCCCGCTGAGTGCCCCCCACAGCAAGCAGCTTTATGGGGGCACCCGAGCCACGCCTATGCTCTGTATGTCCAATCAGACATGAATCCGCAGCTTGTCCCCACCCTCTCTTTCTCTGCTCATTGGCTTACTGACTTTGATTGGCAGCAGTGGGAGCCAATTTCGCATGCTGTTGTGTCTCAGCCCAGGATAGAGAGGTTCTCGTGCAACTCTGCTAGATTGAGAAGGAGCTCAGGTAAGTACAAGAGGGGCTGCTGCACACAGAAGGTTTTTTTTATCCTAATGTATAGAATGCATTAAGATGGAAAAAGAAAAAAAAAAAAAACTTCTCCCCTTAGAACCACTTCAATAGCCCTATAATCTATTTTTTATTAAATCATTTCTTACTGTGTTTTTATGCCTCCTTGTAACATCCTCCATGAGCTTCCAAACCTCTTCTTTTATCCCCTTGATGTTAGTTGCAGTCATGCACAAAATCCATAATTAAAGTGGTTGTTAAGCCACTACGATAAAATAATCGAATCCACTCTGTAATATAACACGGAGTGCTCCTGTGCCTGTTTTATAGAAAAAATTTGCCAATCTGTACCTATATCAAAGCGGCTCCCAGCGATCAGCTGATCCCTCGGATCTCTCCTCTGCCCAGCTGACAGCTCCAGTGGGCGGGCCCAAGCACTGCCGCTGACGTCAGCCGGGAAGAGAGGAGAGAGAGCCGAGCGGTCACGTGATCGCTGGGAGCTGCTCTGATATAGGTACAGATCGACATATTTTTTTCTAAAAGAGAGGCACAGGAGCATGTAGTGTTATATTACAGAATGGATGGGATTATTTTAAATTAAATATGAGAGCAGCAAGAGTGGAGTGGCAGCAGACAGGCAGGGAAGGGATGGGGGAGGAGGACACAGGAGACAGAGAGCTGCGGATGATGGAGGCATGTACACTGACCACGGTGTCAGAGCTCAGCCTCCATGATACACTGTGGTCAGTTTACAGGGGGGAAGGTAGAAACTGGCAGGATCAGCCAGGTTTATTAGGTGATACGGGGGCCAAATGGCACAGCACAAGCACTGTGATGAATAACATGCTTTAAGGGAACAGTATCTGTTTTTTTTTTTTTTTTGTAAGGTAACAAACGCCTTAATCTCAGCAGCAAACAAGATAGGGTGGCTATATTCCTACACACAGTGGGACTAAGGAGAATGAACACAGACACCCTCTAACAGGAAGTCAGAAAACAGCAGCAAAATAAAAATACAAATGACTTTGGAGAAGCCTGAGAGCAATAAAAGGGACTTTTGTGAGTTGCAAATATAAAATGGTCTTTTTTAGAAAAAAAAAAAACAGTTTAGTGTCACTTTAAAGGTGACAAGTTGCCTTTATCAGCTGCGGACTGACACTGACTCATTTACACATCAGTCCTGGGAAACTTTCACTTGCCCCATTTACCTAGTCTATATACAGTAGCTGCAGCAGCCGCAGAAACACAGCCCTGTAGTGTGAGGAAGAGCCAAGCAGACAGTGGACTTTTTGTGGCTCCTAGTTGTGTGAGGACATCTCTGTGTTCCCTGCACTTGTCTCAACATGAATACGCCTACTGTTATTTCACATGAGTTCATTGATTAACTGTTTCATCTTGCTTGAACTAATTCCATTTCTCACTAAAATTAATTAGCATCCCGTTAAGCAGGACTTCTGTACAGTGGATGAACTCTAATGACTTTTCCAAGTAAAATCAGCAGCCAGAACAATGTATTGTTATAATAATGCACACTTTGCTTAATGCACCAAGATACACTTACTGTATAACTGCCAGCTTGGCAACGTGGAATCTCCTTATATAAATGTATACTTACATTCTGCTATTCAGGCAAATTAAGCACCTTAAACTCCAATCTTATCTATCTAAAGGTTTAATGCTTAAAAGGGTAATGGCTCATTTATGGTATATATTGAAACACCTTATTTTTCCTATCTGAATTGCTAACATCTGCCTGCTTTATATGTCTGCTTTATTAGGATATAGATTTGAAATAAACTTTACTGGCAAATGCAAATAGAAGGCTCAGTGGAAATGTTATATCTGAGACAGATATATTGAGCAAAGCTTTTCTTTTTATAATTCAGTGAATGGCTGAGCAGTGGCTGAGATGGAGTGGTAAGTCAAGAACACTGGAGGATGGGGAGAAAGAGAAGGAGGGAGAGAGAGATGGAGAGAGAGAAAGAAATAGAGAAATAGATAGAATGAGCTAATGGAAAAGAAGAAGATAGAGAGGGAATAAAAAAATAAGGGAGAGCAAGGTGAGAGAAATAAAAGGGAGGTAGAATAAGAAGGAGCAATAGAGAAGAGAAGACAGGAAAGGGGAGAGAACACATAAAGAGGTAGGTGGGTGCAGTGCATGAAGATTGGTGAACAATACAGAGACCAAAAATTGTTGAATCCGGCTAGGGCTCATCTGCACCTGTATTTCACTGAATAACAGAAAAGGGGCATTTCTGAAGCTACTCAGATAAAAAAATAGACACTAGGCAATTTAGAATGCAATGTAAAGTTAACAGTCCCATTTACAAGTGTACAATGAGCTAGTTTACAATGTTCCCCAAGCATATGAAATTCAGATGATCTGTTGCCTGCAGCTAATAAATGTGAGATCAGGCTTTTATAGTAGAAACCACCATGGTTTCTAACATTATAAGTTATAACATTACTGTTTGAAGTTTTATTTTTTTTTTTCAAAAAGAAAGCACACAATGGCATCCCCTATAAGAAATAATCGTGGAATACCAATTTGCAGGCTGTATAAATATGGGAGCAGTTGATGTATGTTTTACTTTAATATCTTTAAGGAAGGAAAAAATACATATTTTACTGCCTCCAGTCCTGGAAAGGTTGACCCTGCATATAAGGGCTCTGCGGATGCAACACCTAATATGCAAATATGGTCTTATCACTGATATGTGAACAACATTCGGAAAATGAAAAACTTGGTGTATAGATAACAGGATTGAATTTTCAGGAAAGTTCATTTCTGACCAACAGTGATATAAGGAGAAGAGAAGGAGATGTGAAAAGCAATAGGCAGAGCTAACTGAACTGATCTGTACAAAGCAAGTAGATACACCCAGGATTGCACTAACCCTGTTGATCCAGAATAAAGCACATCTCAGATCTTTCCAAAATGTGCCTTAAATAAATAATATGATGCCCATAAATTCTAAATTCTGATTTATCCAAGATCACATAATTCTCTGGTCAAGGTTCAAAAAGGTTGGATTTTCAAAGATTTGGCAATAAAAAACCCTTAAGACTTGGATAAAGTGTCTTAGGGTTCTCTGTTAGTCCTAACACAGTACATTCCAACATATTGTTGGAAATATTTTCAGATCCTCCTAGAAAGACAAGGAATGACAGTGACATGAGTATCAACAGGGTGAAGTGAGAAATAAACTGTACAGAATATACAGCTTCTTAAAACAACAGGTGAGTTGAGATGGTGAAAAAAGGGACAACTGTGAAAAAAGGGTGCTAAAAGGGGGGCACTAGCATAAATGAAAGCTAAACACAAAATTGAACTGCCTGAGGCAGAAGGATAGGAAGAAAGAAAGAAAGAAAGAAAGAAAGAAAGAAAGAAAGAAAGAAAGAAAGAAAGAAAGAAAGAAAGAAAGAAAGAAAGAAAGAAAGAAAGAAAGAAAGAAAGAAAGAAAGAAATGGCGGGAAGGAAGGAAGGAAGGAAGGAAGGAAGGAAGGAAGGAAGGAAGGAAGGAAGGAAGGAAGGAAGGAAGGAAGGAAGAAAGATGAACATGTAATGTTAGAAAAAAAAAACAGGGAGAGAAATATCCAAGAACAGGGAGAGGATATAGATAGAAAGGTGAATGCATGGCAAAAGAACTGGAAAGAAGGCAAACAATGGGGGGAAAGTGGCAGCGCAATAAAGGGAAATACAGAAAAGGAATGAGGGTGAGGCAGAAAGAGAGAAAGAAAGATAGAGAGAGGACATGGATAAAAAGTGGGAAGGGGAAGAGATACAGGGAGTTAATGGAGTATGGGAGGAAGGGGTAAGGGAAAGGGGAGGGAGAGCTAGACAAGACAGAAGACTGGAGACTAGAGAGGAGTAGTCCAGTAAAAGAGAGCCAGTATAGGCAGGTACACAATTGGTTTTGGCATAAATAGAGGGAATGGAGAATAAATAGAGTAGGGAACTGTCTAGACAGGTGTAAAGACCAGACAGTACAGGGACCTTACATCAGAAAAAAAGACTAAGATACTTATTAAAAGACAGGAAAGAAAGAAGGAGAGTGTGCAGGACAAATCATAACACATTGATCAGAAGAAAAAAATAGTTAAAGATGAACAAAAAGCATGAACAAATCATGAAAAGATAGGCCGAGGGGAACATACAGCAGTATAAAGAAGTTGTTGAAAAAAAAAAAAGAAAAATAAATTGAAAATAAAAACATTAAGCACAAAAGTAAGTATGGAAATCAGTAACAAAAAATAAAAAAAATAAAGATGGATAGAAATATATAGCACATAAAACATCTTCATGAAAGTGTTCCAAGTTCCTTATGATACAGCTGCAACAGGGGTAAAAAAGAAAAAGTAGTGCCTGTAGATGTAGAGAAGAAGTAATGATAAAGAAGACAGAGAAGAGAAGAGAATTGCAGTGAGCCATTAATAACCAGGGAGCGGATGGTGTGGATAAATCACAGTGGGTCTGTAGTGGGAGAGCTTGGTTAAAGGGGCAGTGGGTGGAGGGACGATGTTCACACTGCAGATCTATTTGCTCGTCATCATCATCATCTCTCAGCTCTTTGGCAAACAATTTGACTAGGAGCCCCAATGCTTTAACTTCACATTACGCCCCACTGAATCAACATGCTGCTTAAGTTACACCTCCTTCCCTTCTTTCTCCAGGACTCCCCACAATAAACCCAGAACAGCCACCAAGAATGTGCTCCATCACCCCCTCCGACAAAGAATGTGCTTCTACCTAACTGCCACTGCAAACGCTCTCCATCCCAGCTCCTGTGCACAGCTGCCTGCAGTCCAGGAGAGCCGGGGGTGCCGGCGGCAGCTCTCCATCATCAGCACTGCCTCTGAATTAATCACCTTGCATTGAATGAAGCTTTGAGGTCCCTGCTTGACGCAGTGAGGAAACTGCTGCGGCTCTTTTCTCAGGCCAGCCCTTGGATCTGTCTATAGAAGGCAGCTCTTCTCCCCTGTGCTGGAATTCACCACTGTCCTGAAGAGACCTGATCGCCAACACAAGAGGAGCCCCGATGTCTCAGGCAAGGTAAGTGGCATCCTCTCCTTCCTCCGGAGCTCCCTTCCCTTGCCGCAGTAGGCTGTAGAATCTAGCCGGCAATAGATGAAGGCGAGCTTAGGCTATGGATCACCCTTGCAGCTTGGCTGGATGACTTGTCTCTGGATTATAGCAATGCTTGTGATGCTATTGCTCTAATGGAAAAAAAAAAGCTGATAGAGTTCAGAGCACATTTTAGATTCTGCTCAGGCAGCGAGGGGGTTAATTTCCAGCTCCAGATGTGATAGGAGCCGGGCTGGCTGGGGGGGGGAAAGAACTGATGGAGGGGATCTGTAGACTCAACAGCCCAACTCCTAGATCGCTAAGCCCTGGGATCGGTGAGTTCTGGGAGGCTTCCAGTACATTGGGGCTGTGATCAGCTACTGGTGGACCACTAGAAGGCTAGTAATAGGGTTGGCTGTCTAGAGGGTTAATCTAGATGATCACTAGAAGGCTAGTAGTAGGGTCAATGGAAGACTAGCAATGGCATTGGCTGTCTACAGGTTTAATCTGGCTGATCACTAGGTAGTAGAGTTCTCTGGTTGATCACTAGATAGTAGGGTTATCTGGCTGATCACAAGAAGAATAGCAATATGACTTGCTGTCTAAAAGGTTAATCTGGTTAAACACTAGAACACTAGTAGTAGAGGTCTCTGGTTGATCACAAGAAGACTAGTAGTAGAGTTGGCTGTCTAGAGCATTAATCTGGCTGAAAAATAGTAGTAGGGTTCTCTGGCTGATCACAAGAAGACTAGTAGTAGGGTTGGCTGTCTAGAGGGTTAAACCAGCTGATCACTACATGTAGTAGGGTTTACTGGCTGGTCACTAGAGTAGACTAGCATTAGCACTTGCTGTCTAGATGGTTAATCTGGCTGATCACTTGAAAACTAGTAGTATAGGTTTCTGGTTGATAACAAGACTAGTAGTAGAGTTGACTGTCTAGAGGGTTATTCTGGTTGACAACTAGAAGACTAGCAGAAGGGTTTTCTAGCTTCTCACCAAAAGACTAGCTGAAGAGTTGGCTGTCTGGAGGGCTAATCTAGTTGATCATTAGAAGACTAGTAGCAGGGTTGGCTGTTTGGAGGGCTAATCTAGCTGATCATTAGAAGACTAGTAGCAGGGTTGGCTGCCCAGAGGGTTTATCTGGCTGATCACTAGGAGTAGACTAGTAGTAGGGTTGGCTGTACAGAGGGTTAATATGACTGATCACCAGGAGAGGACTAGTAGTGGTGTTGGCTGTCTATATGATTAATCTGGCTGATCACTAGTAGAAGTCTAGTAGTAGAATTGGCTGCCCAGAGGGTTAATCTGGCTGATCACTAGTAGAGGACTAGTAGTAGGGTTGGCTGTCTGTAGGGTTATTCTTGCTGATCACTTGTAGAGCATTAGTAGTAGGGTTGGCTGTCTGTAGGGTTAACATGGCTTATAACTAGGAGAGGACTAGTAGTGGGGTTGGCTGTCTATAGGGTTAATCTTGCTGATCACCAGTAAAAGACTAGTCATGGAGTTGGCTGCTCAGAGGGTTAATCTGGTTGATCACCAGTAGAAGACTAGTAGTGGGGCTGGCTTTCCAGAGGGTTAATCTGGCAGATCACCAGTACAAGACTAGTAGTGGGGTTGGCTGTCTATAGGGTTAATCTCTCTGATCACCAGTAGAAGACTAGTAGTGGGGTTGGCTGTCTAGAGGGTTAATCTGTCTGATCACCAGTAGAAGACTAGTAGTGGGGTTGGCTGTCTATAGGGTTAATCTGTCTGATCACCAGTAGAAGACTAGTAGTGGGGTTGGCTGTCTATAGGGTTAATCTCTCTGATCACCAGTAGAAGACTAGTAGTGGGGTTGGCTGTCCAGAGGGTTAATCTGGCTGATCACCAGTGGAAGACTAGTAGTGGGGTTGGCTGTCCAGAGGGTTAATCTGGCTGATCACCAGTAGAAGACTAGTAGTGGGGTTGGCTGTCTAGAGGGTTAATCTGTCTGATTACCAGTAGAAGACTAGTAGTGGGGTTGGCTGTCTATAGGGTTAATCTCTCTGATCCCCAGTAGAAGACTAGTAGTGGGGTTGGCTGTCCAGAGGGTTAATCTGTCTGATCACCAGTAGAAGACTAGTAGTGGGGTTGGCTGTCTAGAGGGTTAATCTAGATGATTACCAGTAGAAGACTAGTAGTGGGGTTGGCTGTCTATAGGGTTAATCTGTTTGATCACCAGTAGAAGACGAGTAGTGGGGTTGGCTGTCCAGAGGGTTAATCTAGTTGATCACCAATAGAAGACTAGTAGTGGGGTTGGCTGTCCATAGGGTTAATCTGGCTTTACAATGGCTGCGATCTAAGACTATTCCTGCGCAAAGGCTCCTTCCCTTTGACTTCCCTTCTTCTCCCCTAATAATAAATGGCCGGGGTCTAGTCTGTAAAACGGATTGATGGGCAGCCTCGTAAAACTTTAACACGTAGCCATCATTTACCACTCAGATCCAATCCGTCATTAGACTGACAGGCAGTGGACTTTTGCTTGGTGCCTGTTGTCGGGGAAGGGTAGCGGTGGGGGGTAGTAGTTGAATGCCTAGTGTGTACCCTTGTGTCTTTTTTCTTTTCCTCCTGAAGAGGGATCCTTTGACTGTTGTGTGATTCCGGTTGTCCCGGGTGAATTGGTTGAGCTGGCGATGTCCTGAAGGTGGCAGAGGAGGTTTCAGCACCAGCGGATGGCGGACAGCTCCCGGCTCCACTAGAGATCGCCCGGAGTCCTGAATCTCAGCCCTGGAGCTGTCCAGCAACGTCTCTCCCCATGACATGCACTGCAAGGAGCTTTCCCCTCGCCTATCCTCAGCTGGACTTTAATCAGGTATGGAATCTATATGTCTCTATACATAGCTATACCCTGCTGCACATGCCGACAGTCCTAATGTAATGTCATGTCTATAATATTAGCCCAATCAACATGCATTGACTTTCAAGGCTCCATTTCCCATGCTCCTAGTCCATTTTACAAATTGTATTTTTTTTTTTTCTAGCAGCAACGGTTCTATATATAGCTCTTGCCTTAAAACCAGCTCTGTGATATCTAGCCACTAGGATGGTTAATACAACTGTTGCAATTTAGAATCTACGCATTTTCATTGTCTGATCCAAAGCTGTGAGATAGAGAGATCTGAGATGCCTGTAGGCTGAAGCTCATCTTTATATGTTTTTTTTTTTTTTTTTTCTTCTTCTTCTTCAAAGCAATGAGAAAGGCTGTCTATACTGTGCCAGTCTAGCCAGTCTTTAGGTTTTTTTTTTTTTTTTTTTAATACAGATTAAGCTGTTTGCTGATCAGTTTAGAACTTGTCGAAAATGAGTAATGGCCTTGATTGCATGCGGTCCTCTAGAGAATGGAATCTGCCGCCTGCTGATCCTGAATACTAAGCTTTGCCTGGTTTTATTCACCCTTTATTGGAAATAAAGAGATTCGGCTTGGTTTAATTTGCTCTGTTAATTTCCACTGTCAGATTTGTCTGGTTATATCCCATGAAGGGGGACATAAAGGATTGTCGGTTGTGGAGGACTTAGAGTAAGTGAATGCAATGCTCAATACAGTAGATAATAAGTTGGCACTTTGTACTGTTAGCGTTCTTTGGAAAGTAAAGCAGAGTTGAGAAAGTGAATTGTGCAATTTCCTTATAATTTAGTGCTTCATTATATTGAACCCTTCAATGGTTTGGGGAGATGTTGGCAGGGTGAATCCTGCATTCATATCCTATACCTCTTGGGACTCCAGTAGTAAGATCTTTGCACATGGGTTTCTAGGGCTGCCCACCCTCCAGTTACTCTCACTCTGTCTGCTTGTTTTTTAATTACTTTGTGCTATGGAGGAAGCAAAAGGAGTAGAAAAAACTCCTCCATCTACAGCAGAAAGAGTGAGACTTTAAACTGGTGTGAAAAACTTGGAATTTCCAAGATGGAGCTTTGCTTACTGAGGTTCCTCAGAGAAATGAAAAGTTAAAGAACGATCCAAGCCATCAAAACTCATCTGTATCTAAAAAAGAAGATCTTGATACACTGGACCTTTCAGAACAATTTTGCTGCAATGCATTAAATGGTATTGATTTTAAAATATCAGTACATGGTAGAAGATTATTTTTTAGATTTTGTGTAGTTACTGTGATTTATTCATGTATAGAGGCCACCCATGCTACTGAATTGATGCCATGGCCAATCATGTATTATGATATGGTAAGCCTGTTGGCTCTAGTATACTCTGGTACAGACTGATAGGACTTTGTATGTCATTTGCCATTATATGCTTCATATATTCCTTTTAAATGCTGTCTACTTGACATATTTGACCCATAACTCAAATGAGTGCTGGACATACCCTACACGCATGTCATGTTTTGACACACAGTCAGTGGAAGCTTGAACACAGCAGATTGTTCTGTCACTTTAATAAGTATACCCTGTAGAACCTAAGATGTCACTTTAATAAATTAAATGGAGCGTGGTATTGTTGCTTTAACAAATATGTCCAATGAAGCATATCAACACGGACTGCACTGTGGCAAATTGAACGCAATATCACTTCAACGGATTTTATGGGAAAGGTGTGTTGTATATTCTTAGTAATGGTTAGATGCATCGTGGGGTCAGTGTAGAGTCACAGCCTTAACAGTCCAATGCATCAACTTTCAGTTAATAAATCCCACAAACACAATCTATATGTTAATATATCATCCGTGATAGTGGCTTTTCAAATTCTCTAGTTATTTACTGCCATCCAAAATAAGATCAAGAGTCAACAGGGGTTACTTTGATCGCCTGGTGATTAAATTTGGCCTTGGTCGATGATGGGAAACTGATGGTGATGTCACACATGAGGTCATTATGGAATTCCCCTCTAGGCAAAGGGTTTCCCTTGAATACCCAATCACTGAAAAATTCCTTGATGGATCCAAACATACTGGTAGTTTCCACTTTGAGGAGTCTTTATAACTGTTCACAGTTTTAGGATATTTCTGTCTGATGAAAGCCATTCAGTTTTACTATGGCAAGCTAATTTTAGCAATAAGCCTTAATTCCTTTTTTGATTATAACTCTTATTAAGCATTGGTATTAATTAAAATCCTCATTCTCTTAAAATTCCGTTCAGTCATTTTTTAATCGCCTTGCCATTACCACGCAGTATAAGCACATAAAATGATTTGCTTGCCAATGTGTCGATTGGAAGGATTAATTTCACAACGGAGGAGTGAACCAGATATACAGCGTCGATGCGCATAGACATCTGCGATGTCTGGTGTACAATTTTTGTGTATGTGTTTCATTTACTTATTTGTGGTTTAGGTCACAAAGGAGATTTCAGTAGCATCCACTTGATGCATTGCAGCCACAATTAGAATGACAGATGCTGCTGTAGTTTCCATTCGAGTAAGAGAATTAATGATAGGCACGGGAACAAAATAGCTTGCCAATCAGAAAGACCATTGTTTAGCGGCAAATTCAGTTGCCAAAGCATTCTGATTGCATTTTAATGAAGCGAAAATAATATCCCACATGCCCTGGGCAGCCACAACCCATTGCAACATGGCGGGCAGGTTAATGTAAGGGGAGAGGGGAAGTACAACATATGATTATGTTGACTCTACAGGAGGCAATTGAACATGTGGTCAAAGATTAATGGCCTATTCCCCATTGAGCACTTGTCCTTGCTATCTCCCATCCATTGCATTGTTAGTTTGAATTCTCTAATTAATCTAGTTATGTCTCCATTGTCCTGGGTAATTTGCGCAATTTGCTGATATTTGGGCAGCGGTGACATCCCAGGTAATCTCCACAGCTTGTAGGAATAGAGTTGAACACAGCAGGTAGACTCCCTTCTTTAATGGTGCTTTTAATTTGCGAAACATAACGCAGGTACAGCTCCGTGCTCCTGTTTGCTTTTCTTCTGAAAATGTCACATCTAACAGCTTGCCACCTGCTCCATCAGAAATAGGGATGTGATAATTATGCAAGGATTCAAAGGAACTGTCTTCCGACTGCTCTGCGCTTGGATTGTTGAACATCACCTCCTAACAGTAAGAATTTAATTTAGTTCTGGATTGTGCTGCGTTTCTGTTGCTTACTACAGCGACAACTCTCAGTGAATATATTGTTAGTAAATGAAATTTAGCCTTTATATGTGAGACAAAAAGAGAAAGTGATAAATAACTTGAAATTACACAACTCCAGTACATACTGGAGTACAATACTTACACACAATGTCCTCTGGCTTTACAAGCTCTCAAAGGGCTCAGAAAAGACCTCCACCATCAAACAGCAATTGTGTAAACTGGGATAATCTGAAATGAATATAGATCTAGCACTGTCGACCAACCATCTCTTTCTATTATTTTTTATTTTTTTTTCTATTATTATCGATGAGCTTATAGAAGCGTTGTCTCTCTATTAGCGATCATGTGGATTTAAAAAAAAAGATCAATGTTGAGTCCCGATCATCCAAATCAATTTCCTCCTATGGAAATCTAAAAATACTCTTTCACCAAAAGAACACTAATCTGAAAGAGAAGACCTAAATTCATTCACATAAAGCCAATGTGTCTGTAGTTTTCATATATCTTTGGAAATTTCCTGAATTAGATGTTGGACATGTTCACTTTGAATTACCATTTTTTTGTATATGAATTGTATTATGTTAATGAAGAGTTATAGGTTAAGGCAAGGTTACATGAGGTGTCTTTAAATGATATTACGGCACAATAAATGAGTTGTGCATAAGTTATTATCTTTTTCAACAAGGAACGTTTACAATATTTCTAAAGAATAACACATTTCTTAAATTTTAAATGATGAGACAAAGTAAGCACCTCCAGGTGCTGGATCACTGAGTCCATGTTTCAAATAAACACCCTAGGGGCCGTGTAACTTGGGAAATTCTGATATGCAAATTCTGACCTACTCCTGTGGTCAATAACCAAGCTTTACCCACTCCCACCTTCTGTATGGGATCATTGATCCATCAGGATATGGGCAATCTCATTTTCCAATAATCAGGTGCAGAAGGTGGAATGGGATGGAACCAAGCAGTTGACAATGGGAGGAGAATGATATTCTCATGCTAGGGTGCCCATGGATTCGAGCAATACTGAAGGCAACTGGAGGTGCCAGCTTTATCTCAGCAAGTTTAACCAGTTTCAGGTTTGCATTAATGTTAAATAATGTTAAGAATTCCTGGACATAGCATAGGATCTTTCTCAACCTAAAGTTAAATACGACCGACACGCTTTTTTAAAAAAAAAATTTTATTGTAGCTATAAAACTACACAACTGTTTTGTTCTTGTTTTTTTCAGATAAGACAACTTATGCTTTATGTCTACTTGTATTTAAAATGTATGTTATGTGGTTTAGTATTAGTTAAGGTCAGCCCTTACTTTTTTGTAAAATAATAATGAATGGACTAGTGAATCTAAATTGAACATTTGTATATGTTAAACAAAATTGGAATATCATTTATAGATAAATATGTAATATATTTTTATTGTATTCTTGGATGTACTTTAAAGCTAAGAACAAGGGGGCAGCACAAAGTTGTCTTGCTTCCACATGGGTCCTCCATTAGCTTGAAGGGGCAGCTAACATAATATTCATTGGCACTAGTAATGTAAAATATGTAATTTTCCCTCCAAATTGAGGAAACACTGCACAAATATTTACAGATGTTATTAAGAAGATATCATATTTAGACTTACGTTTTCTTTAAAGAAAGTTTACAAAATAAGGCTGCATGCATGATATTTTTTTTTCTATCTCTACAACTCATTTAATATCATATAGCTGCACGATGTCTGAAGTAAGCGACAATCCAACCGAAGTGACAATATATGCAGTGTGGATCATTTGACTTATCTTTTTATAGTTCTCAGCTTAGTGTAAAACTTACTGTGTTGGTGTCTTAAACTGCTCCCAGTTTGCTTGTGCTTGTTATTGTTTCAACATCCCCTCAATTATTACTGTCTTTGATATTCATTATTCATGAACACTGATCAATATAATGACATAGCTCTCTCCTTCTTTCCAGATAGTCATGTTAACAAGTTGCAAAATTCTTAATGGCAGTAATAGTATTTGCACAATAAGGAGGGGTTTGGGAATGTAATCCATCAGTAGAACTGCACAAGAGGGACATGGGTGTTAAATGTTTAATTCCTGAGCGGTGCTTTTTCTGTAGCTTGTTGTTTTTTTTTCTATTGGTTTGCAGAATTAGTTTTCTTGTAGGGATTCTGTATATTACTATTTTGGTGCCTGCATAAGCTGAAGTAATGCAATGTATGCCGCGTGTTGAAGGCTTGTTGTCTTGGATGCCATTCCTACTATTGACTATGTGACAAACTAAGTTCAGCACGTTGTCACTGCTTGCTGTTGTAGCAAGCATGTGAATTGTGAACTGTATGTTTAATATACACAATAAATTTGTTCTCACCATCAAGGTCAAGTGCCGATAGTTTTCTGCATAAGGCTCCTGAAAACAAGAGGTAGTGTGCACACAGTAGCTGCTCAATGTTTTACTAATCAAGGAGATATCCTTTACACACCCCACTAGCACCTGATCCCCTTCTTTCTAGACATTTAACACCTAACCTGCCCCTAAAACAAACCCATAACATTTAAAACCCCCTAGCCTTTGATACTTATTCAAAAACCTATCGTAAAACACTTGAAACCCCACGGCCCTAACACTTTAACCCATAACACTTAATCCCTCTCCTAACACTTAACCTGTAAAGCGACCCTTAAACACTCAACCTCCTTCCAACAATTAATTTCTAATGTCCTGAGCCTAACACTGAATCTGTCCCGTAGACTAAACCCTGTATCTTATTACCCCATATTCTGCTCTTTATTTACCTTACACTCAACCTCCTCCCAACAATTAATTTCTAAAGTCCTGAGCCTAACACTGAATCTGTCCCGTAGACTAAACCCTGTATCTAATTACCCCATATTCTGCTCTTTACTTACCTTACACTCAACCGCCTCCCAACAATTAATTTCTAAAGTCCTGAGCCTAACACTGAATCTGTCCCTTAAACTAAACCCTGTATCTAATTACTCCATATTCTGCTCTTTACTTACCTTACACTCAACCTCCTCCCAACAATTAATTTCTAAAGTCCTGAGCCTAACACTGAATCTGTCCCGTAGACTAAACCCCGTATCTAATTACCCCATATTCTGCTCTTTACTTACCTTACCCTCAACCTCCTCCCAGCAATGAATTTCTAAAGTCCTGAGCCTACCACTGAATCTGTCCCGTAAACTAAACCCCGTATTTAATTAATTCCTATTCTGCTCTATACTTACCTCATCCTGTGTCAGGAATTTCTGCACTGAGGTTATTTTATTTCTGAGCTGAAAGTCTGAAGGGCTGTGGAACTGAAGGCAAACACTAAAATTCACAGATGATACATATGAACTTTTTTTTCTGCCAAACTATGTGTCATTTTGTTCAATTATTCTTATGATCCAGACATCCCCATAGGAAAGCATAGCAAGGTTGGAAACCTCATTTTCTTCTTCTTTCACCACCCCACCTTGTGAATGGACAAAGAAAGAGTAGCAGCTCACTTGTGAGGTCATCCCTGTGCTCTCTCTTAATACATACATTGAACTAGAGTCTGACTGACTTCAACTACTGCTCTTCTATCAGCCAGAGTTCAGTTGTGCAGGCAAAAATGAGAAGCTAAAATAAAGACAGAATATTATTTTGAAAAATACATTTAAAGAATTTTTAATAATCATAACTGTATTGAAATGATATTTTTATATATTTGCCTAATGCTTTGTTTTAATGCTACTGTCACTGTAATCCTAAATGTAAGTGCATTCAAACTCTGTTTCAGCCATGCTCATCCAGGGTTCCATGGAATCCTGGGGTTCCTCGAAAGTTTTTCTGGGGTTCCTTGACCTGTGGTTGATTGACCTTACATTTGATAGCGCCTGCATAGTTCTGGGGCCAAGGTCACATGGCAGAGCCGGCTGCAATGATCTTTTTAGCTGTCTATATGGGTGGCATTCTGACCACCACTGTAAGAAGTCCATTCGTCCCAATGGCCACCAATGTAAGGGGTATTTTTCCCAGTGACCCACAAATGAATATGTTTTAGCAGAGTTCCCTGGAACCTGAAAATTATTTTAAGGGTTCCTCTGGGATAAAAAGCATGAGAGAGGCTGCTCTAGTCTATTAATCAAATATACTTGAAGCTTGCATCTGGTTCCTAATATTGAACACCACCAATAACTTTTTTTCTAGTCTAGGCTAGAATAAGGAAGTGGTAGAATCTCTGTCAGGTTTTTATAGTTTCTTAAATCCCCTCTCGGTAGGTTTTCTTATCCCAAAGATACAACAATATACAAATGAGAGGCAATCTCCCCAAGTTATGGTGAAACCCCATCTGTAAATACTAAAAGCATTCACCCAAATTGGTATTCACGGTGTAGGATTTTTATTTCTGTTCCTTTTTTTTGTGACAACTCTAAAATATTAGCCTGCCCCACGCTTACTGTGAAAACAGTCACTAGGACAATAAGTGCTTCTGAATCTTACAAAAAAAAAAAACAGACAGGTGTTGCTACACTTTTTCTAGCCTTATGTAAACTAGAAAAAAGGTTTTGGGTGGAGTTCTATTTTAAAGCCAAACTATACTCACCTTCTCTCCTGCATTGGGATATCCCAGAGCTTCCCACCAGCTGCTGACATCTTCAGCTCAGCGGCTTCTGGGTATCGATCCCTGGCTGCTTTCATTGGCTGGACTGAGATGATGTCCCTGCCATGCATATGGGGGAGTTCAGTCATCTTGGCATTGCAGAAACCATCCATAGGCAGGTAAGTTTTTTTTAATGCAGAAGAGACATAGTGGGGCTTATTTACTAAAACTAGAGAGGGAAAAATTAGTCACAATTCTGCAGATAAATCAATCAGCTTCCAGATTTTCTTGCTAAATCCTAACCACTCCCCACCCTACAATGTCATATAACGTCGTGGATGTGAGTAGGGATATCTGAATGATGCCGGCAGCTACAGGCATCATTCAGATATCTTCTTTTTCTGTCGGCAATTCCCTGCATCGTAAAAATGATCATAGTGGCTGTTCATCTGCTTGATTGTTTTTACAGGCAGCAGGAGGGGACATCCCCCACCACCATCAAGTGCGTCTGCTGGCTTGCCCATGCAATCGGTAAGCTGGAGAATGAATTAGCCGGTAGTGGCCATTTACCATATAGCTAACCGAGGACCAGATGGTCCCCAGTCATCTCTATGATCTTTTGAGACCGGGCATGATAATATGTTGTCACGTCTGGCCTCGGCAGTTGTAAACAATGCTGTTGCCTTGGCTGGGAAGCTGAGATCTTTTTAATTTTTTGTTTATTTTAGGCTTTCCAGCCTAGAGGAGAGATCTGGGGACTTATAGACCCCAGATCTCTCTGTAAAAAGGACCTGTCATGCCCTATTTCTATTACAAGGGATGATTCTTTGTAATAGAAATAAAAGTGATAAAAAAAATGTAAAGGGAAAGTTTCAAAATATAGAAATGAAAGTAAAATAAACAATAATAAAAAAAAAAGTAATTTGCCTCGCACGCAGAAGTGAACTCATACGTATGTTGCGCCCACATATGTAAACGGCGTTCAAACCACACATGTGAGGAACGGCCGCAAATGTTAGAGCGAGAGCAATATTTATAGCCCAAGACCTCCTCTGTAACTCTAAACAGGTAACCTGTAAAAGTTTTTAAAGCGTAGACTATGGAGATTTTTAGGTACCGAAGTTTGGCGCCATTCCGCTAGTGTGCGCAATTTTAAAGCATGACATGTTAGGTATCAATTTACTCGGCATTACATCATCTTTCACATAATGCAAAACAAATCTGGCTAACCTAGTGTTTTTTTTTTTTTTTTAATTCATAAAACTGTCTCTGCTAAAATTAACATATGTAATGTTTGGGGGTTCTGAGTAATTTTATAGCAAAAAATTATGATTTTTTTCATGTAGGAGAGAAGTGTCAGAATTGGCCTGGGTGGCAAGTTGTTAATTAACTACTTGCCGACCAGCCGCCATAGATATACGGTGGCAGGTTCCCACGAAACGTCGTACCCGTATGTCGCTTCGGGGGAGCGAACATGGGGGCGCGTGCACATTCGCAAGTGGGAAAGCTGATCTGCGGTGCCAAGGCCGTGTTTGCTGCCGGGCACCCGCGATCGCTCCCCATGCAATCAACACAGGACTCCTGTGTTCCTCCTATTTAGTTTAGTCCATAAGCCCACCCCCCCCCCACATTTAACCCTTTGATCGCCCCTGGTGTTAACCCCTTCTCTTCCAGTGTCATTATTACAGTAACAGTGCATATTTTTAGCACTGATTATTGTAGTAATGTCACTGGTCCCCCCCAAAAGTGTCCAAAATGTCAGTTAGGGGTCCGATCTGTCCACTGCAATGTCGCAGTCCTGCTGAAAACCGCTGATCGCCGCCATTACTAGTAAAAAATAAATAAATAAAAATGACATAAATCTTTCCCCTAGTTTGATAACTTTTGCGCAAACCAATCAAAATACGTTTATTGGGATTTTTTTTTTACCAAAAATATGTAGCAGAACACAAATTGGCCTAAAATGATGAAAAAAATGTGATTTTAATTTTTTTATTATTGAGAAGGTTATATAGCAGAAAGAGAAAAAAGTTTTTTTTTTTTTCCAGAATTGTCGTTCTTTTTTTATTTATAGCGCAAAAAATAAAAATCGTAGAAGTGATCAAATACCACCAAAAGAAAGCTCTATTTGTTGGAAAAAAGAACATCAATTTTATTTGGGTACAGCATTGCACGACCGCGCAGTTGTCAAAAAGTATCGCAGTGCCGAATCGTAAACAATAGCCTGGTCTTTAACCTCCCTGGCGGTATGATTCTTTTGGATTTTAGGTGCTGAAAGCGGTACCATTATTTTGCATGTAATTCTTGTGAATGAGCAGTCCAAACCAACTGTATACATTTATTATATATATTATATATATATATTATATATATATATACATATATATATATATATATACATATATATATATATATATATATATATATATATATATATATATATATATATATATATATATATATATATATATACATATGTGTATATATATATATATATATATATATATGTGTGTGTGTGTATATATATATATATATGTGTATGTGTATATATATATACGTATATATATATATATATATACTGTATATATATATATATATGTATATATATATATATATATATATATACATATATTTACATAAAAAGTACAGTAAAACTGCAGGAAAGGCCGGGGCTCGCAGACGATCGGGAGAGAGCTCCGCCTCCGCATACCGCTCGCAGTCTTCGCTGGATCCCGGAGAAAAGGTAAGTAAAACCTCTTCCAACATCCAGCGATCTTCTTAGCGCTACCCCGAGTGTGACTCGGGGTTACCGCTTTTGGAACTAAAATCTTACCCCGAGTCACACTCAGGAATACCGCTAGAAAGGTTAAGGGGTAAAAATCTTCCGGTCCAGAAGTGGTTAAGCAAGCTGGGGTTAGAAGCTGATTGGTTTCTCTGTAGAATTGTGACTTATTTTGCCCTCTCTAGCTTTAGTAAATAAACCCCACAGTATGTCTCTTCTGCATTAAAAATTCTTCCTGTTTGCCAATTAGTTTTTTTTTTTTTTTTATGCTAAAGTTCCACTTCAAAGAGCAACAGGAAACAGTTCAACCATATTAAGGTTAGAAAGCATACTTTAAAAAGCAGCATGATCTGAGCTTCATTATGCTTTTTACTCTACTTTCAGGCAGAACTACATTCAATTGCAATATGAGTAAACTTTGTACAACCTCCCTCTGCTGCTCCAAATTATGTGGGTAAAGGCTAGGCTAAGTGGGCTTAGAGAAAGTGTGGTACTGACAGGGCTTTTTTTCAGCTGGAACTTGGTGGAACTCAGTTCCACCACCTCTGGCTCAGACTCTCTCTACTTCCTGCTCATCACTATCACTTGTAAAACTAGAGGAAATGCGGTTTAACCTTAAAATGCGTAAGGGGCTCTTCACTGTAAGAGCGGTAAGGATGTGGAATTCTCTTCCACAAGCAGTCGTATCAGCTGGACTGGATGGACTGATGTCTTTTTTCAACCTCACTAACTATGTAACTATGTAACTATGTAGAAGTCTGGCTTCTGGGATCACAAGGGACAGCTTGTCTTCTAATCCCACAGATCTGATCTCCTGAGCAGCTCCCACTGAGTGCAGGATGGGGACAAGGGAGATGCAGGTGCCGTGCGGATGCCGAAACCCCCACTGGATGATCTCCCTGCAACCGAGTGAGTCTGAGCCACCTACAGTGTGCTGGGAGGTACTAGAGCTGGCTTGTGGCTTCAGTTTATTACAGCAATAAAAGTAAGACATGTGGAAGATGGTGCAGCATTAAAGGAGGGGGAAGAAGATGGGGGCAGTGGTGAAAGTGAGCTGTAGATGGAGGATGCCGAGGTAAGCAGCTGTGGAAGAGGGCTGAACTCTGCACTCTGTATGCAGCACACTCCTAGACTCTGCACTATGCACCCCCAAATTCTGCAATTTGTGTGTAATCCCCCCACAAACCCTTGCACTGTTAGATAAATTTGACCACACCCACTATTTGGTAAGTTTTGGAGGCTGTGTGTGAGGGGAGGGGGGTTTGGGGGGGGTCGTGTTTGAGTTCCTGCACCTATTGAGGTGAGTTCCTGCACCTATTGAGGTGAGTTCCTGCACCTATTTTCTGAGAAAAAAAGCCCTGGATACTGAAATTAACTCACAGTGCTAGCCATTCAAGACTGTAGGAATTTAGCATCCAGAAAAGCTAGGTGGAGATTATGAAGGCCAAAATGTCACTTGCATGCATAAGCATTGTGCAACCTCCATCTTTTGCTCCAAAATATGCGAGTAAAAGCTATAAATAAGCTTAGAGGGAATCGAATACTCAAATCAATGGACATTCTGGTCTATATATGCTCAAACTCACATTACTAGCCAATCAGGAGGTTGGGGATTTACCATCTGGACCAACTAGGGGCAGATGATGAATGTCAGAATGCATCTTAGAACCTTGGCGGATGATGGATGTACTCGATTAAATGCATACATTCCCTGTGTGCGTGCAGTGTACCTTTAAGTCAAATCAATGGATCAGACAGCGTCCCGGTTACTCTATCTCATTTCCAAAGAAGAAGTGGCTTAGGCTCAGCTCAGTTATGCGAAGTCACGTTTTTCCAATAGAACATGCGTTCGCTAGCAGCATGAAGTGCTCGTAAGGTGGCTTTACCTCTCCAGCTCAGAACTCGGTGCACTGCCACTTCTCCTTTCCCCAAGACATAAAAAAGGTGTTTTATCAGATTTTCAATTTCTAATATCAACAGGATTTCCCAGCTGGAGAGGCACAAAAAAAAAAAAGAAAGCCGGCTTCGAATGACCTTTGTACTAAGTCTCCTTTGGAGTAGAGTTTACTTGCCCTTTCTGTAATTATGCTGCTTAAGATCCACTTGTGGATATATTATTGGTTACAAGGGTCTGCCTCCCTCTGTTAGTTTGGTGCTCTTTGTTGCCTGTTTGCACTGTATTAAATATTTAGACCTTTGCAGTGGTGAATAAAGAGATCATTAATATAAATTGATTCCAGTGTTCCAGACGGAGGTTCTTCTGCCTCTATATAAATGGTATCTATTAGGCAAAGATGTAGAGTGAGCAGTTTGCAGATGTGAATGGTAAGTTATTGCAGACACTTACGATCCTCGAATAGATGGCTCATTGTGAGTTTAATATCTCTAGCCGGATGGCAGCAATGAACGTTGAGCTCGAAGATGTAAATTGTGTTGTATTGTATAGATGTGTTTGTTTATTAGGTAGCGGGACATATTTGTTCAGGCTGAAAATGACTTGTGAAACTCTTATCAACCAACTGCATGGCTAGCTTATTAATGGGAAACTCTGCTATTTCCCAGCAAGTATTTCTAGGTAATTATTATAAAGTAGATTTTATTTACATTTTTATATTGTTGGCGTGGTATATATTTTAGCTATATTTCACATACAGGCTAGTTGGTACATTTCAGATCAGAATTAGCAAATTTGTTTAACCAAACAGGATTTATAGTGAGTCAGGCCTGTGCACCAAGACCAGATGACCACCACAAATGACTAATTCCCCAGTGAAAAAAAGCCCATTCGCTCTAGGAACTGGGCGTGATTTATGGGATGCTCCATCCTAGTGGACCTGCCATCAACTTTTTCTTCTTCTAAATGGGATTCAGTGTGTTTCTTCCTTTAGTTACTGTGGGGAGGAATTACTTGGGCCTGTGATGGGAAATCCTAATAAGGACATTTCTTATTAGCAAAGGAGAGCATCTTGTTATATTTGCTCATTTGCTGAATGGCTACTGTGAGAAAATCAATTGCAAAATAAACCACCTAGCTGGGATTTCTTGCATCTGTGATGTCAAATATTAATAGGGAAAAAAACCTTATTAGCAAATGAGAACATCTTGTGATATTTGCTCATTGGCTGACTACTGTAGGAAAATCAACTACAGAATAAATCACCCGAAGATTTTAGTGTTTCCATTGAAAGTCTATTGAAAAGTGAAAGTCCTTTGCTCTGTTATAAGTTCAGCAGTTAACCACTTTGTCTGTACTATACTACTGAACAGGAACACAATATGGATATGTAATGGCTGCCTCTTTATTCTTATATATTTAAAGCTAAACACCAAGCAAACATATATATCTATCTATATATATATCTATATATATATATATATACTTATATTTATTTATTTACACTATATTACCAAAGGTATTGGGATGCCTGCCCCTACACACATAAACTTTAATATCATCCCAGTCTTAGTCTGTAGAGTTCTATATTGAGTTGGTCCAACCTTTGCAGCTATACCAGCTTCGACTCTTCTTGGAAGGCTGTGCACAAGGTTTAGGAGTGTGTCTATGGGAATGTTGCAGGCCAGTCAAGTTTCTCCACCCCAAACTCTCTCATCCATGTCTTTATGGACCTTGTTTTGGACCATGTTTGAACAGGAAGGGGCCATCCCCAAACTGTTCCCACTAAGTTGGGAACATGAAATTGTCCAAAATGTCTTGGTATGCTGACACCTTAAGAATTTTCTTCACTGGAGCTAAGGGGCCAAGCCCAACCCTTGAAAAACAACCCCACACCATAATCCTGCCTTCAAATGATTTGGACCAGTGCACAAAGACATGGATGAGTGAGTTTGGGGTGGAGGCAGTGGTGTTTAAACGATGCTCAATTGGTACTAAGGGGCCAAAAGTGTGTCCCCCACAGTATTACACCACCACCTGCCTGAGCCGTTGATACAAGGCAGGATGGATCCATGCTTTTATGTTGTTTAGGCCAAATTCTGACCCTACCATCTGAATGTCGCAGCTGAAATCAACACTCATCAGACCAGGCAACGTTGTTCCAAACCTCTATTGTCCAATTTTGGTGAGCCTGTGTAAACTATAGCCTCAGTTTCCTGTTCTTAGCTGACAGGAGTGGGACCTGGTGTGGTCTTCTGCTGCTGTAGCCCATCTGCTTCAAGATTCGATGTGTTGTGCATTCAGAGATGGTATTCTGCATACCTTGGTTGTAACATTTATTATCTCAAAGCAGTTTGCCCATTTTCCTCTGACATCAACAAGGAATTTTCGTCCACACAGCTTCCACTCACTGGATATTTTCTCCTTTTTGTACCATCCTATGTAAACTCTAGAGATGGTTTTGTGTCAAAATCCCAGTAGATCAGCAGTTTGGGAAATACTCAAACCAGCCCGTCTGGCACCAACAACCATGCCATGCACACAGTCAGTTAAATACTCTTTCTTCCGCCTTCTGTATCTCAGTTTAAACTTCAGCAAGTTGTCTTCACCATGTCTAGATGTCTAAATGCATTGAGTTGCTGCCATGTGATTGACTGATTAGCAATTTGTGTTAACGAGCAATTAATAAAATGCCTAATGAAGTGGCCAGTAAGTGTATATATACACATATGCTACAGTATATATGTATATACTATATATATATATATATATATATATATATATATATATATATATATATATATATATTTTTTTTTTTTACATATTATATTCTATATATATATATATATATATATATAATGGCTTACCTGTCAAATTATTTGTATTCCTGCCCCCCCCTTCGGTCTTTTTAAATTGAAGGCTTACACTGGCAGGGCCCTTCTTACCCTCTTGTCTTGAACTGTTTAGTGACTGTACTCGCCCTTTATTTTGTAAAGCACTGTTGGCGTTATATAAATCCTGTATAATAATTAATAATTTAGTCCTGAAATTTACACAGTTCTGCAACACAGCACAGACTTGTCTAGCTGGGTTGCGGACCTCACCATTTAATGGTGTGTTAATGATTAAAGATCTGCATTGCTTTGTGCCTTTTATATCTGCTTGCAGTTCAACTTAAAAAAAATATAACGGCACTATATCTGTAAAAATGAAAGCTGTCATTATTAATCTGATTTCATCCCCATCCTTCCCAGTGTAAAGCAGGGCTGATTTTTATTTTTCTGTAACCAATAAAAATAGTGCAGCAACTGCACACCAAGGCGTTGAATGTGCTGTAAACTATGACTCCGCTGGCCTCACATAAATATTATGTTGATGGAGAGCCAGAGCCATGATAAATATCACTAGTAAACTTGGATAATACCAGGTTATGTGTACTTTTTTTATTTTTTGCCCGTGAACTGCAACAGCACATACAGCGAAGATTGCAAATCAATTCTCAGAGACTGAGAGCAAGGTTCTAATCAAGGCTTTGTGTGGATGGGAGGAAAGTTCACAGTTGGATAGGACTACACTGAGCTCAGTGGCTACATAATTTCTGGAACCCACGGAGGCAAAACATGGTCAGAGGCGGGCTTTGTTTACTGCAATAGACTTTAAAATGTTTTTTCTTCCAAATGGCGCTGTCAAAAAAATCCAGACAAATAAGTTATCACTTTATATTTTCATTAACTGCACTTTTTGCTTTGTATGGCGTTCTTCAGTAGACTTAAATTTGTATACCTTGATAGAAGTTCAGATATTTTTTGTAAAGATGCCATAATGATCTGCAATGAAACAATATTCTTGTTAATTTTAGCGATTTTAGCTTGCAGTTGTATTTAGTTCCCAGAAGTAACATTCTTTACATCCCACACGTCTGGGGTGAGAAAAGGTGACACCTTTCACTGCACCAGCTGTCATGGAAAAGTGTGCCCCTAGCCATGCCTCTTGTCATAGTTTCTTGATTTAAAAGCTCAATGTGAGCTTAGATTTCTTTAAACTACTGCTTAGGCCTTAAAAACAAATTTGCTCTGGCTGTAATACTTATCTCCTCCTCCTAATGTCTACTGCTAGTCCATCCCTGGCAGGGGACCTTAGGAGGACCTCAGGAGGAGAAGGAGGAGGGAAGTATTGCAGAAGACAGCCAGCATCATTCAACCAACTTCTTGTGAGCCCAGGGTGTTAGGCTACGTTCACATCTAGGCGTTGCTATTTTATAGGCGTTTTTCAGGCGTTTTCCGGGCGCTTTTATAGGCGTTTTGATAGGAGTTTTTACAAGTGCTTTACAGGTAAAACGCCTGTAAAACGCTCTATATTAAGTCTATGGGTCAAAAAGCCTGTAATCTGCCCAAAAAGAAGCTCATGTACTTTTTGGAGCATCGGGCGTTTTTCTCAAGGCGTCGGAATGCTCAGATGTGAACAGGGGCCATTGAAATGAATAGGATTTGCCTTGTTGGGCGTTTTTTGAGCTGATCCTTAGAGCTGAAAACACCCCAAAATGCCTACATGTGAACTTAGCCTTAAGGGTCCACACTCAAAGAGTGCATCTTCAAGTCACCCTGGATTTACAGTTGTTTACGATAGAGAATGGTAATATATTTCTATGTGGTTGTTTTTTCTTTAGCATTCAGGACCATCCCCCACTAAGGACAGAAGAGGTGGAAAGGGACCCGATGTTTCAAGTCACTAGACCAAAGACACTGTCCAAAGCATAAACTTGCTTAGGGTCTCAGGGGGAAGGATGTGGGAGGCAGGGTATGTTGTTACAGCATAACATCGATGGGATTGATGTTTAAATATACAGCATTTTGAATAAGACTGTGGGATTGCTCTCTAAAGGATTTGATTGTTGAGTGATCACGTGCTGCGTGAACTTTTCCATTTAGGGACATCCACACTCCGTTCTCAGACAATTTCACATTGTTTTGCGCTACTATTTCTTTTTTCATTTATCATTATCAAATATTCTCGTTATTTGTTCAAGTGGCAGCATTCTTGGTATAGATCTTCTGCCGGCGTTCAGCTGGTGCTTCCTGAAGCGCGGAGATAATTTTACAGTATAGGTGTGGGGCTGTGAGTTATTGTCTTATTATAATATTATACTTTATGCTATACAGAATGGAAGGTGAACATGAATTAGTTAAAATGCGAAAGGCAAATAAGATTGGCCTACAACTTTAGGTTCCTTTCACACCAGGGCACTCTGCTCCATTCAGCAGGGGTCCCATGAGCAGACCCACTACTGAATCAGAGTTGAACATTTGCAACATCTGGGCCCATTCAGTTATTTGTCCATACTTTGACAGTGGACTGTGATGGACACGTGTTGGATTTTTGAGCTGTGGACCTTTCCATTTATGTCAAACTACATCTGATCCATCATGTTTAGGTCCATCTAGGTTTTTTTTTTTTTCTGAACCAGGATGGGCTTGGTAGGTGAATATAAATGAACAAAAGTCAGTTTACATCTGCCTGCCCACAGACCTGCAAGGATCTTCTGATGGGGTCCACCTGAAAAACTGTCAGGCGGACTTGATTGGAAAGCTTGAGTGAAAGGGGCCTACCTGGAACAAACCTAGACCTAAATGGCAGATAACTGGGAAGAAAAGAGGGATGGGGGAAGGGTCAGTCTGTCCAAAATATATATTTTGTTACAAGTTAGAGACTGGTTGGACTTTTGATTTTTTATAAACCTTAGATGCCCTACCAGCTAGATCTCTTTTGTCATAATTCCTTACTACCTGGGAGGTTTGGCAGTTTCATAACCTATCATACTGGCCAAAGCAGTTTTGTAGATCCAGAAGATCAAGTACAAAAGTCTCACCAACAGAATACCTGACAGATATACGTAATATGAAACCTAGAGTGCCACGCTAAAATTTAAACATAATAAGGTACAGACATACAATAAATGTTAAATTAATCCAATGCTAAATACACAGTAAGATAAAAACAATAATACATATATAGTCTGTCAGAGAAATATAAATTATCTGAGTAGTCCCAAAGTTTAAAATAAATCACTAAAGGGAATCTTGATCCATTCAATTAGTTTGGGTTTCTGACATGGCAATGCTCTTGAGTGTACCAGTGCCACCACCTCAGTGTTCAATAAAAAGAGTTAGTGGACTCTTTAACTAGGAAAGATTTAAAAAGGCATATGAATCTCAATGGTCACTGGTATGGGAGCAGTGCTGTATCTTGGCCTAGGCCAACAAGGCCCAGGCCTAGGGTGGCACTTTGCAGGGGGGCAGCAAAAAACCTGAAAAAAAAAAAAAAAACAGCCTCCTCCCGACTCCTCCACAAAAAGGGTCCCCACCAACTTGCGCTACACTTTTAGTATAGTGACAGTCTTATGGGATGAATTGGGCCGGAGGGCAGAGTCCAGGAGGCAAAAAAGTCTGGCACCCTCATAAAGCGGTCACACTGCTACCTGCTGGTATGATAATACCGGCGGGTGAGGACATTCGGACAGACAGCAGGCCGCCCACCATACCTAATACAACTGGCCTGACGGCCCCCAATGCTAATAAGTGCTGCACCGCAGCCTAATGCTCCACCTACCCTCCTCCTCCTCGGGTATGGCAGGCATCATGTCAATAATATCATTTAATTTCTTTAAACATCCTTGTCCTTGAGCGGGCATATTGAATTGCATCATATACAATTAAGACTTTTCATTGTATATGATGGCAATAATATTTTGGACCTGCTCAACTCATATGTGCTATTGCAATATGTCACTGGATTAGTAAGATTACTCCAATCTTATAAGATATTTGGACTTGTGTTTGCTGCCACTGATTATTTCACTTATTTGTATAATGACTCTGGGCTTCCTAATCATTATACAAATAAGTGAAATAATCCTATAATTACAATCAGTGGCAGCAAACACAAGCCCAAATACATTAGGCTGCACTAATGGCCACTGATGAGGCTACACTGATATGCTGTACTGATGGGCAGTAATAATGCGGCACTAAAAAGGCTGCACTGATGGGCACTGATGAGGCTGAACTTATGGGCACTAAAACGCTGTGGTTAGTCTGTGGTTTACAGATGACAGAACAGGTCAGAAACAGGAAGGAGTGTGGCCTTTACAGGAAGGGGTGGGTCATATTTAAGTTAGGGGGTGCACAAGTTTAGTCAGGCCTAGGGCAGCACAAAACCTAAATACACCACTGTATGGGAGATGGACATCTTCAGAGTCACCACCATATCCTTATAGGTGTCACATGTGCAAACGGAGATACCCCATGCCAACATGCAAAGAAGCCAGGGGAACCACATAGTGTTGAACAGTATATACTATTTATTAAAAGCATGTACAGACTACTTACAAATTCCAAGGTAAAAAGTGCCTAAGCGAACAATCAGTCCTGGGAGATACGTAATAGTCAGGTAGATATCTCTCCAGCATCTTCCAGAAACTGAAATGTCAGGATTAGGTAGACTGACCCTTTAAGTCCCCAGGAAGGGCTCACCCTCTAAAAAATAAGAACTGAGATTTCCATTCTCTCCCTGGGTGAATTAATCATAATATATTTTTCTCTGTAGCTTTTACTGTGTTATAATATATTGTCAGCTGCACGATTGAACGATTGAAGTGAGAGCGCCATCTGAATGCTGGATTTTCATAATGGTCAAACTTCTCAGAGAAAGAGAACGCCGAAACAATAGGACTGATTAGTCTGGCAAAATTACATTGTGTCTTTTGTCTAGCGTTGTATTTATTCCTCTATAAATAAACAGAAACACATCAGAACGCTCAAGAAAAAGAGGTTCCAGATATAATGACACTTATTGATGTCATCTTGCTGTTGTATTACCAAACTGTCAACAGCAAGCTCGACTCTCCAAACAAGATATCACAGTTTTTATTAAAACCGTTGAATGATGCAACCCCCGCCTGGTTTTTCCGTCAACAGTCCACAACAAGCGAGCGTCAGTATGGCTGACATTTTATTATGTGCTCAGGGATATTCTGCACTGCCCGCGGACTGAGGCATAAAATACAAACAGCAGAACTAAACCATGGCTTAAAGCTGATCTTTGGGAATTAGACAAGCTCTCCCCTTGTAGTGGACCTCCCCCCTCCCCTCCGCGTACTGCTAGGGTTAAATGCTTATTTAGCTTAGGGGTGCAGGCAGGGTCGCTAAAAAAGGCAGTACAGCCAGCCTTCCTGGACTGGGCCTGGGCACCATCAGTTCAAAAGGGGGGCCCAGGCTACTGAACAGGAGGGCTGCCTGTACTGTCTTACTGCAGTCACTGTTCCTCTTCTGCCTCCCCTGCAGTGCTGCCAGCTTCTCTTTCTCCTTCTCCCTCCAGCTGCACTGCAGGGGGATTGGTCCTAGCAGATGTGCCCTTTCCATCTGCTGTCCGGGCCCTCCATTTGCCCCTTTCCCTCGCAGCACTTCCGGCTTCCCTCCTCTCCCATTGGTAGCTGCTGCGGGCACAAGGGAGATGTTCCAGGATAGAAAGTAGGGGTCAATAAATATGTAATTTACTTGCCCCTTTCTTTCCTGAATAAACACAGTAAGAAATCAGTACCAATCACTCCTGTGTCCATTCATCACTGAAGCATAGTAAACTGTGTTTACTGTGCTTCAGTTGTGAATGAGCAGAAAGCCTCAGAGCATTTGTTAATCTGTGCTGCTGAGGCTTCAAAAAAAAAGGACTAATAAATGAATGTCCTCAGTTACTTTTGGCTGGGAAGGGGGGGGGGGCCCTTTCAGGTAGGCTGTATGGGGCCCCGTAATTTATAACAGCAGCCATGGGTGCAGGGATTGGATATTACTTACCATATCTCTCAGTGCAGCAGGCTCTGGTGCTGTTCTCTCTTCGCTGAAGCTTCTGTTTTTGAACAGTCCCTCCGTGTCATCATGTACAATACAGCACTATAAAGCCTGCACTGTACATGAAGGAGGCGAGCATGCAACTGCGGCTGAGAGTACCTTAGGGAGGCAGCAGTTATGGATGGGTCACATGGATTTAGAGAGCCTACTGGATCTAGGAATAAGGTAAGTATTGCACCTTATCCTTATACCTCTATACTCAACAAGAAACCTCAACAAGTGAACAACAACAAGTCAACAAATCAACAAGTGGACCACGGTTATGGGGACAGCTACAAACACTAAACTTATTCTCCCTGGAAAAGAGACACTTAAGAGGAGATATGATCACAATATACAAGTATATAAATGGTGATTCTAGCATTGGGGAAAAATAAAACAATTTAGTCCTATTCAGTCTCAGGCTGCTGAGGAAGACATGTGGGCACTCAATGACGTTAGATGAGAAGCAGTTTAAACTTAGGCTACGAATATATAATGTTTGTGTCACCGGCGCAAAATGCTGTGTACCATAAATTATTATCTAATAGAAATGTAACAGCTGCAGCTATAGTATTTTCACTGCAGTGTGAAAAATAGATTGACAAATATTATTAGGTGATAACTGCGCTAATACATGAATCATAAACCCATGCGTGGATTCAAATTGTGTGCTAAAAGTCCATTTGTACAAAATAATATATCAGTAATCACTCCTCTGTGATTCCAATTCAGTGCCATGCATAATATTCCACACCTCTGTGACAGTATCCTGGAGGAGACCTGTCAGTGGAGAATACTGTCATAGAGGTTTAGAATATTATGCATGGCACTGAACTGGAATTTGGAATCACAGAGGAGTGATAACAGATATATTATTTTGCACAAATGGACTTTTTGCACACAATTTGAATTCACGCATGGGTTTATGATTCATGTATTAGGGCAGCTATCACCTAATAATATTTGTAAACTAAAGCCCCGTACACACATGTCGAAAATTGGCAGGGAATTTTCGGCCGATCTGACGATTTTCGGCTTGTTAGTAAGATGTTTCCGACAACCAACTCCGACTTTTCGGCCGAAAAAAATCTGGTGTGCAGACTATAAAATTTTTGTTGACCGCATTTTCGTGCAGTCAGTACAGATTTCGACAGGGAAAAATCTGATGAGCAAGTCTGGGCATGCTCAGTGAAGAAAAAACACAAAGAAAACAAACCAACACATGACATCACTTCTGAAGTAGAATTTTGTTGGCCGAGAAAATTCGTGTGCAGTCTAGGCACATTCCAACCAACAAAACAGAACTGAAAACAGAAACAAAAGTCGGCCGATAATCGTTGTGTGTGTACGAGGCTTTAAGCTACTTAGGGAGGGAGGGTTCTTTACTGTTAAAGTGGTAAGGATGTGGAACTCCCTTTCACAATTGGTGATGTCGATGATTTTAAAAAAATATACAAGGATATGGCAAATGTTAGAGACATGAATACATACACACTTATACACCCACAGGTGGCTGAACAGGGTGGATCTTTATTCAACCTTACCAACTATGTAACTGTGTAACCCTTAGGCTTAGTTTACACTGCCACCACTTGTCATGCAACTTGAGTGTTCCAAGTCTCACGACAAGTCGCACCCCAATAACTGCAAATAACTGCACCGTTCTAATCAGTGCAACTCAAGTCGCAACGACTTAGAAAACCATTTCTGCACTACTTTGTGGTGACTTCATCGCAACTTGCATTGACTTCTGGTAATGAAGTCACAAGCAAGCTGCAATTAAGTCGTGCAGAATATCAGCTGTCAAGGCCACGTAGATGTGCACTGGCACTTTGCACTGCAGTGGTACACCGTAAGGGTAGATTTTGTCCAATTCAGGGTTTAAAGCTGAACGCCAGGTAGACATTAAAGACACCAATGAATGTAGTTAGTTATTTATTCTAAAATAATTTATATGAAACGATTTTAAATACTTTGACTTTATTTCAAGTCTCTTGTAGTTTCTCTATAGCAACACCCAGACTGTGGGAGAGCAGTCGTGCATTTTCATATGCTGACCAGAAGCATGCTGACCGGAGCAGAGAGATGACTTCATCAGTCTTTTGCTTCTGCTTCTTTACTCTCCTATCACAGGCTGGGTTAGGAAGGAAACCTAGATGTATTGGCCTCATGCACGCCTGTAAGGTTAAAATGTTTCTTCTCCTACAGGAGATTGCAGCTTTAAAAATTTGATAAAAAGCCTTGCTTTTCAATGGGTGTTGCATGCACGTTATTGCGCGCTCCTGTGTCTGAAGTTAATGCCTTCTATTGGCCAAAGTTTTGGCCAATAGAATGCATTAACCCAGGAATGTGCCTAGTGTTGATGTGGACTAGCATGCATAAAGGAGCTTTTGAGCGTTATTTATGCTCAAAAGCTCCTCTCCAAAATGCAAAAAGTGATGTTATTTTTTCTGCTTCTAAACTCTCTTGCCACTAAACCCCTGTAAATGCCTACAGCATGCATGGACACATAGGCCAACATAGAGGGTAGTTTACTGGCAGAAAAAAAAAAACGCCTGAAGAAGCAGCCTTTTTGAGATGCAGCATGCGCAAGGCCTTAAGGCAGCAGAGAAAGTTCAGAACACCAGGCTGGCTATGCTGTCTGTCAGGTCGCACAAATCTCCAGAATGGATGGACACAATTACAAATCCTTTGGCAGGTAAAATTGTTCCTGATTTGGAATAGTTAGGATATGTGAGAAGGGAACGAACAAAAGGGAAGAGTCTGTTTCTATGTAGTTCAAGTACGATTGATAAGTTTAAGGAATGGGTTTATTAAACAATTTCTCATCTATATTATCAAAGCAAATGTTTATCATTTAACAACCACCATATGCTGCTCTGTGCTCCTATTAATACCCATCTAAGCAATAAAAGGAAACATAGTAATAACACAAGATTTATCCAAAATAAAACATACTAAAGAAAAAGTCATATTGGCAGTGGGCTGTGATTATTATGTGGACCTCATTGTTCTCACACTGGTTCTTGTAATTACAACTATACTATACTGTATATTGCCTGAAATCAAGGGCTTGTTTTGTCACTATACTTCCTGGAGTCTGTTGTACATTTTGCTATATACTCTAGGCTTTACTGTGAATTGTGCCCTGCTATTTCCCAACAATTACTCAATATTGTATCTTGATATACTTCCTGGGGTGTAATGTTTTTTATGTCCATATACTGTCAAGGCTTAGAGCTTACATTGTCTGGCTCAATGGGTTAAGAACGCACTCTAGTCTAGGTGCTTGTTTTAACATTTATTGTTTTTGCCAGTATACTTGATGCCAACCTTTCCTAACCTTTTTAACATAGAGGAACCCTTGAAATAATTTTTAGGTCTCAAGGAACTGCTGCAAATAATTAGTACATTTACAGTTTAGGGTTAATTGACATGGATCATAAAGTAAAGTAGAACTATAGGCAAAACTATTTTTTTCCTGTGTCCCATTGGGGGAGATTTACCTTTACTTTCTGTCCCATAGCCAAAGAAGGAAGTGACAGGAAATTCCAGCAAATTAAGAGAATGTATTTTGACCCCTAGGATAACCAGAACTAGTGTCTCTATTACTCTTCTGGGGACAACCCAAAATTTGGGATTTTCTTTTACTTTCACTTTTGATGATAATGGTAAACAGGATAAATCAAGGAAGTGAGTCTCCCCAATGGGGGCAGAAAAAGAAATAAAAACTGTCAGGTGGTTTAATCCATCTTCACTATGTCCAAAACTAAAACAAAATTTCCCTTAGCTATACTCTGTGGTCCATGGAAAAGTTCCACCTTATGATCAGTGAAATGCTCCCTTACATTTGGGGTCAGTGAGGAAGGGTACTCTTAGATCAGTGGTCAGTGTGGTAAGGGCCCCGATACATTGGTGTTCATTGATAGAAGGTCACCCTTATACTGGTGGTCAGTGGGAAGAATGCTCTGTACATTGATGGTCAATAGGAATAATGCCCCTTTACAGATACAGTAATTGAACTCATGTTTAGGATCCATGGTTACCTATCTGAGAGATAGAAATTGTTCATTACCCAAGGAACCCCTAGCAACCTCTGAGAACCTCTTACAGAGAACCCTGGTTGAGAAGGATGCCGTACACTGTCTGGTGGTTTTTGTGCATATACTGTAAAGTCCCTGTGGTCTCTGTATATTATGTCCAGGTATTCACTTACACTTTCTTGTTTGTGTCTATATACTCCATGGGTGTAATGTGTTAGCTTGTCCTTAGCTTGTCTCTTCTAGTCCATAGTCCAGGAAATAGAGAATTCAATTATTATTATGATTTAAAAGTTGACACCTTGCTGGGTTTATTGCAGTTTTCTGAACATAGGGGGGCATAATGTATAACCAATTAGAGCTCTAAGTGACAAGGGCAGCCTTTCTCAACCTTTTCCCCCCAGAGGAACCCTTGAAATCATGTTCAAGTCTAGGAGAACCCTTGCTAAAAGGAATACATCGGAGGTAAATGAGAAAAATGCCCCTTACGTTTGTTGTCAGTGGTCAGAATGCACTCCTTTCAGACAGCTAAAACAATTACTGGTGTCATCATGCAGATGCATTTGCCAAGTGGCATTGGCCCCGGAACTATTCAAACACTATAACATGGGAGGTCAGACAACCAGATCTGAAGGAATCCCTTGCAACTTCTGGAACCCTTGTTGGAAATGGCAGGCCAAGGTGGTCTACTGACACCTAGAAGCCAATAACTATTCACAGTATTAGCCAGTGAGGAATAATTATAGGTTACCCCGTATGAAATGAATGACTAACTAACTAACAAACAAACTAACTAATAATACTAAGAATTTTGTCCAATAATTTTAATGAAAAATCCCTCCCTACACTGCAGTTTTCAATAGCTACAGTTTCAGTATTCATACTAACATATCAGTCTTACATACATGTACCTGTTCTATAATACTTTCCCTTCTACATAACAAAGACATGTAGGACACCATATATAAACATTGGTTTTGGATGGGGTTAATAAGAATGTGGAATGTCTTACTTTTTCAGGCATTTCACAATAGATAAAAATCTCAGGAAATGTCAAATACTCTCAAAAATTGGCTTAGAGCAAAAAATGCCATGACTCAAAGATGAGGTGATTTGGGGCTTCATGTGTCTAAAAAGTAAAACTATGCTAGAATTATGTTAATTGCATTTTATGGCTCATTGTAGCACATAAAATGCACATATTGTACATTTTCATGCATTTTTTCCATGCTTTTTTTTAACCACTTTACCGTTGCTCACTAGAGCTCTACTGCGGCAAAGTGACTCGATAACGTCTGGCGACATAGACCTACGTTGCCAGACATTCCCCTCTCTTGCCACCAGAGGCTCGCTCCCGCTGTATTCAGTTACAGCGGGAGTCGGGCCAGGGGAGGAGTGGCGGTGATCACCGCCGCTCTTCCCCGATCGTCGGGGAATCGAGTGTGGAGATCCGCCCGCTTGTGTAAACAAAGCGGGCAGATCTCCTAAGTGACAGGCAGGTTCAGATTGCAGTGTTCAGCATAGCTGAACCTGCGATCTGTCCCTGTGTCACTCAGTCCCCTCCCCCCACACACGTTAGTAAGTACCAGGCATACATTAATTAACCCCTTGATCACCAATAAAAATTAACCCCTTCCCTGCCAGTGTCATTTTTACAGTAACAGTGCATATTTATAGCACTGATTACTGTAGTAATGTCACTGGTACCCCCAAAAGTGTCAAAAATGTCAGTCAAGGGTCCGATCTGTCTGCCGCAATATCGCAGTCCCGCAAAAAAAATCGCAAATCGCCGCCATTACTCGTTAAAAAAAACCACCAAAAACGACAGAAATCTTTCCCTTAGTTAGTAAATGCAATACCTTTTTGCGCAAACCAATCAAAATACGCTTATTGCGATTTTTCTTACCAAAAATATGTAGCAGAAAATAAATTGGCCTAAAATGATAAAAAATTTAGATTTTTACATTTTTTTGGGGGGGAATTTCATATAAAAAAATGTGAAAAATATTGTTATTTTTTCAAAATTGTTGCTCTTTCTTGTTTATAGCGCAAAAAGTAAAAATTGCACAGGTGATCAAATACCACCAAAAGAAAGCTCTCTTTGTGGAAAAAAAAGGACGTAAATTTCGTTTGGGTATGGCATTGCATGACCGCGCAATTGTCAGTTAAAGTCACACTGTGCCGAATCGCAAAAAGTGGCCCAGACGTAAGACAGCAAAATCCTCCGGTGGTAAAGTGGTTAAAGTTGTTGTGGATGAGCACATGCCTTGTCATGCCATGTTTACAAGCACCTCCCATGGATACCCACCTCATGCTCAGCCACAGTGATGAATGTGCCAGTTACTGCGACAGCATAAAATCTGCAAAATTGCCCCAACCCCATCCACTGAAACCCAGAGAGCACCTTCCCTCATATCCTTATAGGAAAAGCATCTTCATTGGTTAACAACAAAAAGGCACAATGCATGAAAGCGCAAACACATTATAATATACAAAAATGAACATTTAAATAAACATGAAAAAATGCATTACAGTGGAAACGGAAAAATGTGAACAGGGCCTTAGAGCCTAATGACAGACGATATTTGAGGTTTGCCCTAGGCGAATCCCCTCTAGCCAAAATAAAGTTTAAACTCCACATAGTGAGAAATAATGACATGTGTCTGCATGTAGATTAAATTAGGTCATCTCAGGAAATGTTCTTTCAGTGAATAAAGAAACGCTAGGTTACATGCTGGCAATATATAACCTGCCGTAATAACAAAAAATCAAGGTGCTGAATGGTTGATAAGTAAGAAATATACACTGTTTTGTAGATACTTGATGTGAAGCCAAATAGTGTGAAATTGGCTAGATGATGGAATCCTCAAAGTGCATGCAAACCCCAACAATTTACATCTCTTATTTGCTCTCTTTTGGTCTATTAGGCCTTCACACAGAGTGTAATACAGAGTTCACCCATGGACAGGTGTTTCGTGCATCCCTATGCAGGCAGTCCTAGTGATGCCAATTGGGATGCAGCAGCTGCACAGACACAGACCCTGCTCCCAATTGGACATCTGTGCATATCCTCGAATGTAGACACTGGGGGTTCAGGGGCATGTACCTGTACCTACATGGATATCGAATTGGAGGACAGCCTGTGTCCATGTAGCCTCTGCATCCCAATTGACATCAGTGGGACTGCCTGCATGGGGATGCATGGAACACCTGTGCACCCCTGTGCGGGCAAACACAGACACCCATGGGTGTGCACTTTAGTACGCCCCGTGTGAACAAAGCCTTAAATAACCCATTGAAGGTGAACAGCAGTTTAAAAAAAATGTGGAAAACAATATCCAATAATCCTGCCAAAAATCTTGTATGCTGACCACTCCCTGTACACTCTGCCTTTGCTGGATTGAAATCCCAGGTAGGGTTATCAGCCCTTCCCAGTTCATCTCTGTGATGTACAGAACACGTCCCCTATATGTTATGGAGGCAGGAGTGTCCTGAAGTCCTATTTAGGATTGAGCATACTAGGGTGACAATGCTCCATAAATACAGTACTGTGCCTGAGCATTGTCACCTCACAACAGGACATTCTTACTGGCAGGATCACCAGGTGAAAATAAAGTAGAAATAGCCTGAATAAAAGAGAACCAGTGCAGCCACCACATCTAAGGACTGGTACACTGCAATATATTACATTCTTATTCTTCAAGATGTGGAGATCTGTAGATCTTAATACCTAAATATGGAACATTTCCCAGAAGTGTTTAATGCTCTTTAATATGTGACACCTACATATAACCAAATGCCAATAGGCATTATGGCAAGGGTATCTGCAGTCCAAAAGTCTCATTGTCACATCTACACTCAATAAGCCTTCCATATCACTATCCAATGTAGCATAATTCTATGGGCTGCTAGCACCTTTTTTGAAAGTGAGATGTCGGGGGCTTTCCAGAACTCCAAAGCCAAGGTCATTAGCAGGCCATACATGGATCAAAATGTGGCCAGTTCAGTAGGGATTAGTAGGATCAGTAGGCATTTCGATTCATGTATGGCCAGGGAGGTTGACAGAATTTAAACTGCTGGACGACTTTTGCACAACTGTCCTGCTGGATTTTCAACACTTGATCAGCGTTGCAAGCTATAGTCGGCAACACTGATCGGTGTATTCTGGTGGTGGGGAATAGGGATGATCAAACAGTTCGGGTCGACCATCGGTTCGACCCGAACATTGGGTGTTCGAAATTCGGCCGAATTCCGAACTTTTTGCGGTAAAAGTTTGGAATTTGGCCACCAGAACCGCCCAAAATGCAATGGGACAGGGACTGGGCTTTAAAAGCCCATGATTGGCCCAGAAACATCAGTAAAATGTGATTGGAGTGACTACGGGGTCCAGAGGCCAATCAGGAGTGAATACGCCCCCCATACGCCCCCCAGTATATAACATAGCCCCGCCAAAACTCTAGCACTGTAATACAGAGGCTGTGGAAGAGAGTGGAAGCATTTGTGTTTCTCCTGCTGCTTGTAAAGCTCCAGTGCCATTTTCCAATTATTAGTGTGAGGAAAGGGATATACAGTGTAGTTAGGGTACTATATACCACTATAGTTAGATTCGAAAATCTATTTTTTGTAGGGATAGCTTTAAGTGTCAGGGTGACCGTAGTGTAGTTTAGGGTGACCTGACTCTGCCATGTCAGGGTGACCGTAGTGTAGTTTGGGGTGACCTGACTCTGCCATGTCAGGGTGACCGTAGTGTAGTTTAGGGTGAACTGACTCTGCCATGTCAGGGTGACCGTATTGTAGTTTAGGGTGAACTGACTCTACCATGTCAGGGTGCCCGTAGTGTAGTTTAGGGTGAACTGACTCTGCCATGTCAAGGTGACCGAACTCTGCCATGTCAGGGTGACCCCACTATGCAGATTCTGGGTTAGGGGTATACATATATACATATATATATATCAAAAATGAAAATTTTTAAGAACTTTTTTTTGCCTGATTCATAGTCCCTAGGGCATGACCCAGAACCCTAGGCACTTTTTAGGGGCATTTATTGGGTTTTAGGGCTTCAAAATGGTGTTTTTTGATTCCAGAAGTTTGGGTCCCATTGATTTCAATAGGGTTCTGGAATCCGAACCAAACTTTTGGGAAATTCGGGTGTTCTGGTCGAACCGATCTTTTCAAAGGTTCGATCATCCCTAGTGGGGAAATCTCCCCACTGTCAGAATAAAATAGCTCAGTTGGGAGGATTCCCCCATCCATAACGAGTGTATGGCTGGAGGAATCAATTCTTTTTTTTTTTTAGTTTAACCTGCTGTGCTATGGGCTGCTTTCGTTTTTTTCACCCAAACTCAGCCAAGGAATGATTATCTCATAGGCACAAGTAGACATCTTCTATTGCCTTTAGTTATGCAGATAAAAGCACTATACTCAATGACAGGGTCTCTTTTTTCAACATGACACAGTGAGGTATGTTAAAACCACAATCATATAGCTGTATAATACCAGAATGTTGCAAATACTCTTGAGCTCAGAATACCAGTATTGAATGAAATGGTATATTATCTTCTAATAATAATATTTAATCTTCACGCAGTAACAACTTTCTTTTTATGATATTTGTACCAAGTATGGGGATATTGGCTGTAATAACTGTTTTTGGAACACAAGCATGAAGAGTTGCATAAAAAAAAGTTTTTGATGACAGAATGAAACTGACTCCATTACAGCAAAGTAATCAATGCTATTGTTTTACTCTATACAGCTCATCAATGCAAAATGAACATGTTTCTCAAAAGCTATAGTATGCGTTACACATTGATATACATTACAAATGTTTCTTATAGAGAGCACATTCAATTTGCCAAAGCATTTTGCTCCAGAGCTTCATTTCATCAAAATTTCTCATACAGATTTAACTATAAATGATCAGATCCCAATGTGGAAGCATGATGGGCTCCTCAGATCCTTCTGATTTCTTCTTGCAGGTAGCTTACCTCCAAGGTCTCTTCTTTTCTGCTAAACTGCAGTGTTCAGTATGACATGATCATAAATCTATAAGTGGTGGGTGAGATTGCAAAAAAAGGGGTATCACATCCATGTATATGAAGGCAAAAAAGACAGAAATTGGAGTGAGTGGATATTACAGGTACCCAAAGACTACGCAGAAATCACATAGTAAAGTAAAAATTACAATATTTATTGATACCACTGGAAACATAGATAAAATGCGTTAATGAAAAAGTATATCCTAAAAGAAAATATATATTCTCCTTCACATATAAGGATCCCCAATAAAGAGCAGTAATTACCATATTAGACCCAACTGGGCACTGAAACCATATTGGCTGCAGTTCTTAGTATCAAGGAAGCTAATCCAGGATTTCTTAACATGTTTCGCAGACTGAATATCTTTTTCAGGAGGGTGGAAGGTTTGGGAGAACAAGTATCTAAGCAAACATATAAATACAATAATTAAATTATAATATGACAAAAAGGTCTACTATTTGTAGGCACCACACCATCAGTTCCATGCGTATCAAATAATGAAAAATGGCCTCAGCTCCTCCTGAGACTATGCCCCTGATGAATTTCACCCCACCTCCAGGGCTTACTCAGAAGAAGACAAGGCCCCGTAGGCAGGGCAAAATGCATTAGAGGGTGTGGTCTCAGAAGGAGCTGAGGCCTCATTTTACTATTTGATACACAAGCTGATGGTGTATGGTGCCTCCATATAGTATACTTCGTTAGGCAGTTGGGATGAGCATTTTAGATGCCAGCACCCCCTTTGGTTGTAGATAATTTTAACAGTATCTTTTGGCCTTTAGAACAGCACTTCAAAAAAGTTCTTACAGGTCGCAGTTACAGAAAGCTTAATGATGTATGCAATGAAATCATCATAGATCAGTGAGACTCACTAAAGGTATAGCTGCCAATACTCCAACAAGAAAAATTTCACAGCATGGGGGTCACTCTGGGGCAAATGTGGGTGGAAGTTCAAGGGACACTGAAGAGAGAGAGAAACAAGGCCCCATAAACAATTTTTCTACACAATTAAACAATTGAATTAACATTTTCCAAGAATGGTAATAAAATAATTTTTGCCGGGGTTATATATAAAAAAAATGTCTGTAGGTACTTTTACTTACTTTCTGCGTATAACTTTGCAATTTATTATGCCACTGCAAGTATAGAGGGAGTTCATATTACCTTGTATGAAGGGATATCTATTTTTGAATCCTCAATAATAATGATTGTTACTAAGAAACACTACTGTATTTACTAGTCAGTTCATTTACATAACTCTATCTTATATATAGGTCCCTCTATGCTCTCAGTAACCTTTATTATATCATTCATAATGATATTTGTATGCATAACATCACCCTACACACCTCAATTATAAAACAACACATATTGTATGCAGAGGATATAATGCCTTTGGAGACACAGCACTGACATACTGTACATAATGTACTGTATATGAATAATATATAATATATATATATATATATATATATATATATATATATATATATATGTGTGTGTGTGTATTCGTTTTTTTTATTACAGTGATTTGCAGAAGAAAACTCAAATGGAAATAATAATTTATACCTGCTGGGTATGTTGCTTCTAATTATCAGATCCACTTGCTCTCTCTTTGTAATACCCATTTATCAGAGTCATCCTTATATGGATCTAATTCAACCTTTTTTATAACCCAAATTTCCAAAAATTCAGAATGACCAATTTTGTTAGAAAAAGAAAAAAAATTTAAAGCAGTTAGAAAAAAAAAAAAACATTTAAAGCAGAACTCCAAGTATGATCTTAATTGCATACTTACATTGAGGGTGCTTGCTTGACATTCACAGAATGCCTTGTATTGTGGAGTAGCGCCAACTACTACAATGATTATCGGCTTCCACAGCTGTCCCTCAGGTATGAGATATGCAAACTTAAACTGTGCCTAGGTGGACCAATGCAAATATGCAATTAAGATCATTCTTGAAGTTCAGCTTTAGTAATGCTTAAATGATTAAAGAGCTGTATTCATTTGTGTCTTTTAAATCTGCCTGGAGTTCAGCTAAAGTTATGTGAATAACAAGTGACCATTATGGTAGTGACTTATGGTAGTGTTACAGCTTGTCCCAAACTCTGTCACTGTCACCTTCACTTGTCAGATTGGTCTTCATGTACAGTAAATGCAGAGAAAAACATAAAGTCGTGAAATTTAAAAGGAAATAATATAGTAAATACTTTTATATATACACTCGTATAATAACATATTAATACAGTTATTAGGATACAATTTTCATGATAGTGTTTCTTTAACTACTCACAGTTGTCAGAATACAATATTTTAATAAGATATATTGACCCTAGCTAATATCTGATTAGTTCTTATAGAGTACAGTTTATTCTTGCTCTTTGTACTCTATAAAAACACGTATAATAAGAACATTTGATGGGATAAGATCAAAGTGTTCAATATGCTATATTCTTAAGAAAATCACCCTACTGTGTACAGTCAGCTGGGGAATATTACCTCTTTATCATTTTCCCACTGTGTGTTCTATGAATAACATTCTACAGCCAATGGCCATGGAATTGAATAAAGTCTATGTGAAAACTGATTAAAAAGAGACCAATGTTGACGTTTAGTGAATTCCAGGTCACATTCAGCATAGCGATAGCTGTCAGTTTCCTGGAAGGTGTCAGCTTGCAGTATATTTACATCTTTTTTGTGTGAAGGCCATTTCTCGAATGCTGACCTGCCACCTTTCAAGGTAACAGCTCCTTGTTACAATAGAATGCTAAGGGGTTTGCCCAAATCCGCATCCTTTAACTGCTGCTCTTAAGTGCGGTGCCACACAAAGGAGCGCTGGCCCTTGTGTGGCTGCAAGCTGGTAATTCTCTCTTCCTAGGAAGTCACTAACAATGCCTTGCTTCCAGAAATCTGGCGTGTTTCTGTACGACTGACAATAGCCGATGCGTGAACATGACGTGCATAGAATAGAGAGGCGCTATTGAAATAGTGCAGTCAATGCAGGGCTGGTGTACTCATACTGGCCGCTTGCTATGCTGGTATGAAGCTGCTAACGGTATCATGAGCGAAGCAAAGCGAATTCTAATCTCAATGTTCTGTGAGAATAGTTAAATAGCCAAAATGCTTTGAATAATTCTATTTCATAACAATAATACAAGGAGTGAATAGACAACACTTTGTTCCCTTGGTTTCCAATATTCATGTTTTAACAAATATTATAAAAAAGGAAAGACCAGTGTCTATGACTGTGTGATTCACTGTATGTCCAAATAAGCGATCAGTGTTAATTGAGCACCCAGGAGCATGCTGGGAGCTGTAGTTCTGTAAATAGTATGTTGATTCATAGTCCAAGCTGGTCTTTTAGACTTTCTCTAATTTTAAGGTATTTACAGTTCATTCTTTTATATTATTTTAAAATTATTCTCTCTAGAGATGAGTGGAATGATTTTGTCATGACGTTCACTTATGTAGCTGCTTAAAGCATCACTAGACCCACATCATAAAAAACTATCAATAATTGGTGTATTACAATGCTGTTCATACACACTCAGTCACTATGTGATTCATTTTTTGTATTCTGCAAACAACCTGGTTGATCCTGCTGCTCTCTATCTCTAGCACAAAAAAATGGTTACTGCCCACACCTGTAACTGGTCTCTGCAGTAAGGAGCATTGGAAGGGTAACGCATGTAACAACAAGACATTACAGATTCCAAGCTCTCCTTACTGACCAGTCTGCAACCAACCAAATTGACCTGTCTAATGGGCCATACACACTATACAATTGTCTTTAGATTTTTTCGTTTAGATTTACCAAAACCATATAATATGAGGTCAAATCTAAACACTTTCAATTTGCATGCAGTCAGACAGGCCCTTGCACTACATAGTTGAAGGTAAATCTAAAGGAAATCGAACAACAAAAGTTGTATAGTGTGTATCCAGCTTTACAGTATGCGTTATAAACAGGGGTTTAGTTGCACACATCTGCAAATATATACGTAGGCCACAGAGCCCTGACAAGGCACCCCATTTTCTGTGGTCCTAACTCTAAATTCTGTGAGTCTCCTGCAATGGAAGCACATGCATTTAAATGGACAGGTGTAGGGCAGATATACCTGAACGGAGCCCATCCCTTCTTAAGGGCACAGGGGCACACTGAACACCCAGCCTATAGCACCACGGCAGCAAAGGTGTCAGTGCATTGCTTGGCCAATATAATCCATAACACAAACAAATGGTTACTGCCCACACCTGTAACTGGTCTCTGCAGTATGGAGCATATGATGGGCAACGCATGTAACAAGACACAAAAAGATTCCAAGCTTGCAGACTGGTCGGTAAGGAGAGCTTGGAATCTTTTTGTGTCTTGTTGCTCTCTATCTACCCCTTCTGTCCATTTCCCCAATTCAGCTAGGGATTTTGCAGCTGTGGCGGAAACTCTGTACATGCTCAGTTTTCACTGGGTTTCTATGCTGAGCATTTCCTCCCTATCACATCTGAGCAGCCCATGTGACTATAGAGTCACACATGTGGGCGTATACACATTTGTAAATGACAGCCCACTCCCTCCTCCTCCATGCTCACTAACCAGCTAAACAAAATGGGGGAGGGATATTACAGTACATGTAGATTAACGGAGACTTCACCTCTCTAGTATTCTAAGGACTGACAGAAATCCACCCACACCATGTTATTGCCAAAAATAATAAAGATTTCATTTCAAATATATTTGTATGATGATTTTAAACAGTTTATTGCTGGTAATTATTTATTTTTACTCTCTTCTCCAAAGGCTGTTTATTTTTTGAAGCTGTGACCAGTAACAGAGGACTAGAAGTTCCTCCTGTTTATGTTTCCCTGAAGACAGGCTGGGAAAGAGCTGAATCATGTGACAGCTGTATATTGATTATGAAAAATGTACTTAGATTTTTTTTTTTAATTAAAATAATTACAGTGCCATCATCCATTTAGAGAAATAAAAAGGACAATGTAAGTTAAACAGTGTGTGTTTAGTATTACTTTAAGTGAAATTTGCTTAACCGCTTGCCGCCCGCCCGCCGTCATATGACGGCGGAGCGGTGCGACCATTATCCTGGGCCGCCGTCATATGACGGCGGCACTTTAAGCAGGGCAGGCGCGCGATCGCGTGCGCGCCGCCCTGCACTGCCGGTGTCGGGGTGTCCCCGGGACACCCCCCGTCACCGGCAGGGGGGAAACAGCCAATGGGCGTGGCTGTTTCCCACGTGATCGGCTGTGTTTCAATGACACAGCCGATCACAATGAAGGCGCCCACCAGATGACCGCGCATGCGCGATCGGGAGCGCGCAGCGCGGTCATGTCGGTGGCACTGTGTTCCGTAGGAACACAGCTGTCACCGGCGGTAGTAAACAGTCACTGACAGTGACTGTTTACTATGTGATCGGCTGTGAATCCATTCACAGCCGATCACAAAATGTAAACACAGAGCAGTAACTGACTGTTACTAGCTCTTCTCCCCTCATACAGTTTCCAGTATGAGGGGAGAAGAGCTAGAAATAGTGAGTTACTGCTCTGTACACATGTAGAAAAGTAAAATCACACAAATAAAGGTCCCCACACAGTCCTCAGCCCCCCCCAATGTCACCTGTCACCCAACAGTCACCTCATCAGTGCCCAGAAATTGACACCCATAACGTTCACATGTGAGCGCAGCGATCGCAGGCAGAATCACTGCGATTCTGCCCGCAATCCGGAAATCATTGCAAATCGCGGGACGCCTGTGCGTTGCCCCTGATTTGCAATAGCACCCCAAACGCTGTGCGATGTTGCCGCCATTTCCGCCTGCCGAATCGCGGTAACATCGCGCAAACATCGCATGACGCCCAAAAAAGGTACAAGAGTTTCTTTGGAGCATCATGCGTTGTTTGCGTGATGTTACCTCGATTCGGCAGGCGGAAATCGCAGCAACATCGCACAGCGTTTGGGGTGCTATTGCAAATCACGGGCAACGCACAGGCGCCCCGCAATTTGCAATGATTTCTGGATCACGGGCAGAATCGCAGTGATTCTGCCCGTGATCGCTACGCTCACATGTGAACGCAGCCTAAAGTTCACCGGTCACCAGAGACTGCCATCAGTACCACCGTGCACCATCACCTGTCACCCATCAGTGACCATCGCCCGTCACCTGTCACCCATCAGTGACCATCGCCCGTCACCTGTCACCCCATCAATCACCATCACCTGTCACCCCATCAGTCATCGTCACCTGTCACCCCATCAGTCATCGTCACTTGACACCCCATCAGTGATTGTCACTTGTCACCCCATCAATCATCGTCATATGTCACCCCGTCAGTGACTGTCATCTGTCACCCCATCAATCATCGTCACCTGTCACCCCATCAATCATCGACACCTGTCACCTCATCAATCATCATCACCTGTCACCTCATCAATCATCGTCACCTGTCACCCCATCAGTCATCGTCACCTGTCACCCCATCAGTCATCGTCACATGTCACCCCATCAGTCATCGTCACCTGTCACCCCATCAGTCATCGTCACCTGTTTGCCATATACATGCAATCACTTACTGACCGCCTAACGACTATATGCGTCGGCCATTAAAAGCTAAATACTGGGGTTAAGGCAGCAGATAGCCCCCATAACCCCGGTATTTTTTGAAACGGCGGGCGGTCGGCTTTCAGATAAGGGTGGTCCCAGTGGCGGATTCGCCGCGGAATTACCCTTACGGTGCAGGGGAAGAGGTGCCCCCCCCCCTCCTGCCGCGTCCCAGACGTTTTCCCAGCTTACCGGACCCGCCGGCAGCGGGGAAAACTATCCGGTCCCGGATCCTCAGAGACAGGAAGTCGAGTGAGGGCAAGTTGGCCCTCACTCAACTCTATGGTCTTGGAGGACCGGAGCTACGTCAAAAGACGTTGCCTAGCAACCGGTTTAAAGGGCCGCTTTTTTTTTTTGCTTTTTTTTTTTTCCTCTTTCAACAATTTTTTTTTTTTTTTTTTCTTTTTTAGTGTAGTTGTGAGGTGTGAGGTCTTTTTGACCCCAGATCTCACAATAAAGAGGACCTGTCATGCCTATTTCTATTACAAGGGATGTTTACATTCCTTGTAATAGGAATAAAAATGATCAAAACATTTTTTTTTTTTTAAACTGTGTAAAAATAAAAAAATAATAAATAAAATAAATAGGAAAAAAAAAAAAAAAAAAAAATTAAAGCGCCCTGTCCCCGTTAGCTCGCGCGCAGAAGCAAACGCATACGCAAGTCCCGCCCACATATGTAAACGGTGTTCAAACCATACATGTGAGGTATCGCCGCGATCGTTAGAGCAAGTGCAATAATTTGAGCCCTAGACCTCCTCTGTAACTCTAAGCTAGTAACCTGCAGAAATTTTTAAAATGTTGCCTATGGGGATTTTTAAGTACCAATGTTTGGCGCCATTCTGTGAGCATGCGCAATTTTGAAGCATGACATGTTGGGTATCTAATTACTCAGCGTAACATTATCTTTCACATTATGGAAAAAAATTGGGCTAAATTTACTGTTTTCTTATTTTTTAGTTAAAAAAAGTGAATTTTTTTCAAAAAAATCGCATTTGGAAGACTGCTGCGCAAATATGGTGTGATAAAAAATATTGCAACGATCTCCATTTTATTCTCTAGGGTCTCTGCTAAAAAAAAATATATAATGTTTGGGGGTTCAAAGTAGTTTTCTAGCAAAAAAAATGATTTTAGCTTGTAAACACCAAGTGTCAAAAATAGGCCCAGTCTTAAAGTGGATAAATGGACAACTTTGTGTAAAGCGCTACTTGGATGTTAGGCCTATGTATGTGGCCAGGCTGTGAAAAAGTGTTACACATGTGGTATCGCCATACTCAGGAGGAATAGCAGAATGTATTTTGGGGTGCAAGTTTTGCTATGTACATGCGATGTGTTAGAAATATTGCATAAATGGACAGCTTTGTGTAAAAAAAATGTGTTTTCATTTTCTTTCCACATTTTCCAAAAACTTGTGGAAAAAAATGACATATTCAAAAGACTAATTATGCCTCAAAAATTATACGTTGGGCTGTTTGCTTTCCAAAATGGGGTCATTTTATGGGGGTTCCCATTGTCCTGGTGCTCCAGGGCCTTCAAAAGTGCGATAGGTTGTCAGGAAATGATATGTGTAATTTGTGCTCCTAGAATGCCGGACGCTGCTACTCGGATGTTAGGCCTCTGTATGTGGCCAGGCTGTGAAAAAGTCTCACACATGTGGTATCGCCATACTCAGGAGGAGTAGTAGAATGTGTTTTGGGGTGTAGTTGCAAGTATACATGTGCTGTGTGAGAGAAATAACCTGTTAATACGGCAATTTGTAAAAAATAAAAAATAAAAAAAAATAAATCTTCATTTTGCAAAGCATTGTGGGAAAAAATTACAACTTCAAAAAACTCATCATGCCCCTTATTAAATACCTTGGAATGTCTACTTTCCAAAAAGGGATCATTTGGGGGGTATTTGTACTTTCCTGACCTTTTAGTGTCTCAAGAAATGAGATAGGCCTTCAGTACATCAGGTGTGATCAAGTGTGATCAATTTTCAATGAATAGCACCATAACTTGTGGACTCTATAACTTTCACAAAGACCAAATAATACACACTTATTTGGGTTTTTTTTACCAAAGATAAGTAGCATTATAAATTTTGGCCAAAATTTGTGAAGAAAAATGACTAATTTGCAAAATTTTATGACAGAAACAAAGAAAAATGTGTTTTTTTCACGATATTTTCAGTCTTTTTTTATTTATAGCACAAAAAATAAAAAACCCAGTATTGATCAAATACCATCAAAAGAAAGCTCTATTTGTGTGAAGAAAAGGACACAATTTTTGTATGGGTACAGTGTTGCATGACTGAGTAATTCTCAGTCAAAGTGTGAGAGCGCTGAAAGCTGAAAATCGGTCTGGGCAGGAAGGGGGTGAAAGTGCACTGTAGGCAAGTGGTTAAAGTGGAACTATACTCATCTCACCTCCAGTATTGCAATGTCCACAAGCTCCCTTTCATCCCCCTGCCCTCTCCCTGTCCGCCGAGCTATTGTATACTGACAGCAGGACCCAGCACTGTCAGAATGCACTGATCAGTAGCTGCAGCCACTTGTCAAGAAAAGTTTTACAACTTGTTCGCCGGACAGAAGTTGATCCAATGATCGACTTCTGTTGAACAGGGGTGGCCACACACTGATCGAAATTTGACCAGTCCCTGCTAAACCTGCTGAATTTTGATCCGTCTATGGCCAGCTTTACACTTTAAGCATGAAATACTTTTCCAAAGTAAAATATATGGGGACATTTATTCTGATGCATTCTCAAATATATCCCTTGGTCAGTGGTGTATTTAGGTTTTGTGCTGCCCTAGGCCTGACTAAACTTGTGCACCCCCTAATTTAAATGACCCACCCCTTCCTGTAAAGGCCACACCCCTTCCTGTTTATGAACTGCCCTGTCATCTGTAAACCACAGACCACAACCACAGTCTAAAAGTGCCCATTAGTGCAGCCTCATCAGTTCCCATAAGTTCAGCCTCATCAGTGCCCATCAGTGCAGCCTCATCAGTGCAGCCTCATTAGTGCCCATCAGTGCAGTTTATTAGTACCCACAGTTGCCGCCTCATCAGTGGCCATCAGAGCAGCATATTAGTGCCAATCAGTTGCAGCCTATTAGCGTCCATCAGTGAAGCATATCAGTGCTGCCTCATCAGTGCCACCTCATCAGTGGCCATCAGTGCCCATTAGTACAGCCTTATGGCACTGGATTAGTAAGATTACTTCTTTCAAGATATTTGGACTTGTGTTTGCTACCACTGATTGTAATCATAGGACTTTTTCAATTATTTGTATAATGACTAGGAAGTCCATAGTCATTATACAAATGAGTGAAATAATTAGTGTCAGGAAACACAAGTCCAAATATCTTATAAAATAGGAGTAATCTTACTAACCCAGTAACATATTGCCATTGCACATATGGAGGTGAGCAGGTCCAAAATATTATTGAAATCATATACAATTAAAAGTCTTAATGGTTTATGATGCACTTCAATAAGCTCGCTCAAGGACAAGGACGTTTAAAGAAATTAAATAATATTATTGACATGATGCCTGCCATACCTGGGAGCGGAGGAGGGTAAGCAGAGCATTAGGCTGCAGTGCCACACTTATTAGCATTGGTGGTCATCGGGCCAATTGTATCAAGTGTGGTTGGCGGCCTGAGGTCTGTCCGAATGTCCTGACCAGCAGGTATTATCATACCAGCAGGTAGCAGCGTGACCGCTTTATGGGGATGCCAGACTGATTTTCCTCCTGGACCATGCCCTCTGGCCCAATTCGCCCCATAAGACTGGCACTATACTAAAAGTGTAGCACAAGCCGGCGGGGACCCTTTTTGTGTGAGAGCCGGGAGGAGGCTGTTTTATTTTCATGTGGGGTGCAGCTTTTTTGCTGCCCCCCTGCAAAGTGCCACCCTAGGCCTGGGCCTTGTCGGCCTAGGCCAAGATACAGCACTACCCTTGGTACTGTCCCCTCCACCCACACACATGCAGATACATACTCACCATTAGGTGCCTCGTCCTGCAGTTTGTTTGTTTTGGTCTACAGCCTTTTTAAACTAGGGTTTTAAGAACCCTAGGGTTCCTCCAGAGCTTTCTAGGGCTTCCTTGAGCAATGAGCAACGATCAACTTCTGCCTCTCAGATAAGCAACTACTGACAACTATGATGTTTTTAGCTATCTGTAAGGGGGGTTGTTTTTAATGACCACACATGTAAGGAACATGCTTTCTAGTAACCATCACACTAATACACTGTAGTTATAGTAATTATTAGCAAGGGTTCCCTGAGCCCAGAAGATTATTTTAGGGGTTCACCATGTTAAAAAGGTTGAGAAAGGCTGGTCTAGAAGAAGTGGAAATAGATGGGGAAAGTCCTAGGACATGCCCACATTCTAAGATCAATAAAGAAAACTCTTAGTTGCAGCTATCATTTACTGATGTTTTAAACTTCAGCACAATGAAAAATGGAGGTGAAAATAGAAAGAAATTATTTATTATATAATATTTCGTATCAGTTGTTGGGCAAATGGAATTATACTTTAAGTATCCATTTCTGAGAATGCACAAGCCGAAACGAAGATTGCTGAATGTCTTTTAGTGATTACAGTAAAGTAGGACTGTGTTTCTTTGTGATGTGTATTGAACAGAGTGAGTCACTGCTTCACTTCCATCTCTGGCTTAATTACTCATGCCTGAGACAGGGGTGCTGCAAGGGTATAAGTCAGCAGTAGCAGGACAGCATTAAGACGCTGCTGGGTCCAACGAAAAGATCATGCAAGTGGACCTTGTGCCTCATTTATTACATTTTCCTAATATATATGGTGGTTAATTTAGTAGGGTGAGAATATGTTATGGCTTATAAAAAAATACAAATTAAATCAGAGATAAAATGTGTATATATAGCATCTTCAGTGCCTGAAGTAAGATCACTGTGAGTGCTAAGGATGGTCACACATGGTCCAACAGCTGCAAAATAAATTAACTAATTCCTACAGCATTAAGATGCTGCAGGGTCCAATGAAAAGATCATGTAAGTGGACTTTGTGCCTCATTTATCACATTTTCCTAATATACATTGTGGTTCATTTAGTAGGGGGAGAATGTGTTACGACTTAAAAAAATATGGACTTAGAGCAAAGATAAAATCTATAAAATATATCTTCACAGTTAAGGATGGCCACACATGGTCCAACAGTTGCAAAAAAAAAAAAAATTAGCTTGCAAAAAAAAAAACAGATAATTCCTACACCTCTTAAAATGGTTCTAAAGCCCTTAGGTCTTTTGCCTCAATGAATTATATGCATTAAGGTGAAAAACCTTCTGTGCTGAAGAAGCCCCACAGCCCTCTCCCACCAGCCCCACCCCCTTTTTTCTTACCTGAGCCCAATTTGATCCAGAGATGTGCACGAGAGCAGCGTCTCTGTCCGGTGCCTCCCTCCTCAATGGGAAGATTGATAGTAGTGGGAGCCACTGCTGCAAATGGGGGACAGGGCCAAGGCGCCCGGTCTGTGTCAATGGACACAGACTGGACGGCTCAAGAGCAAACATGCACAGGTGCCCCCATGGAAAGTGGCTTTCCGTGGGGGCACTGGGTGGGGAGGAGCCTGGAGCACCAGTGGGGTACCCCTGAAGAAGAAGATCAGGGCTGCTCTGTGCAAAACCATTGCACAGAGTAGGTAAGTATAGCATGTTTGTTATTTTAATTAAAAAATAAATAAAAATGAAATCTTTAATGTTGCTTTAAAGCTGAACAGCTAGGAATAAGAAAAAAAAAAGGATTGCAGTGGGGCTCCTCCCCCCTCACAGCATGGGTTAAAATGGTTAAATGCCCATTTTACCTAGGGTACCAGGAAAAATAATTTTTTGGATACTTATATGTATTTTAATGCAAACACAAAATATAACACTATTTTTTGGTTAAAAATAAAAAATGATGTTACGCCGAGTCAACAGATACCTAACATGTCACTCTTTAAATTTGCGCACGCTGGTGGAATGGCGACAAACTACGATCCTTTTAAATCTCTATAGGCGACAATCTTTCAGAATTTTTACAGGTTACCAGTTTAGAGGGTAGAGTTACAGAAGAGGTCTAGCACTGAAATTATTGCTCTCGTTATAACATTTGCAATACCTCACCGCGACTGAGTGAAATAGTCTATTTCACTATATAATCAGTTTGTCGCTGAGCAGTGCCGGGTGTACCAAGATAGATGCCGCCACTGTCTACCAGCAGGTTTCTCACTATATTTACTATAGTACAATAATAATAGGAATGTAATACAGTTATTCAGTCTATAAGGTGAGTTTACTGGTAAAATAAATCTAAAATTCAAGACTTGCGTGCGTGTAAGAAGATGTCTGCAGCTGCTTCGTGTTCTGTCACATTAGGAAAGCTATTGGAATGAATAGCGTCCGAGTCGGAAGACATGGCGCATGCACAATAACTTTTTCTCGTCCGAACGTCACATCCGGTTGCAGAATCTGATAGGTAGCAGTGTTCTGATAGAACACCTGCATCCATCTTCAGGTTCCCTTCCCTGTGAGCGTCGTGACGCAGGGGGGCAGAACCGGGCGGCAAATTAAAAATACGTACACAAAACATGACATGATACATTGTAATCTGTTAGGATTACATTACTGTATCAAACCATTTCACCTCAGTGCCCAGCCTGATGCTTTGTCCAGTGCCCAGCCTGCACTTTTACTGTTTTATTCCTTTTATTTTTATGAAATAAATGTTATTAACACTTTATTAATTTAATTTAATTTATTAATCATTTTTATTCACTTTTACTGTTTTATTCCTAAGAATTACAGGCCTACAATATCAAATAACAGATTTTCATGCAAAACAATGTACCGCTTTGACATTCAAAAATACTGACATAATCAGACCGCCAGGGAGTTTAAGGAGGAATTGAACTCTGGAAGCTATGCTCAAAAAACAGCGGGCAGAGGGCAAAGGAGTAGCCATTATTGCTTGTAGACTCGCCGCAGTTGATCTTTTTCCAATTACTGGTATATAATGCCTTGTTCTAAATGAAGTCTCTGCATGGCTGTAGCCATCATAGTAGAGACAGAACTTTCCTTTCTCATATTAAAGCCTCCAGCAAGGAGAATAGTGAGCAGCACAGACGAGACATTATGGAGACTCAGATTGATTTACCAAAACTGGAGAGTGCAAATCTGGTGCAGCTCTGGATAGAAACCAAATAACTTCCAGGTTTTTTTTCTTGTCAAAGCTTAATGGAACAAGCTGTTAGAAGCTGATTGGCTACCATGCACAGCTGCACCAGATTTTTCACTCTACAGTTTTAGTAAATCAACCCCTTCGAGCCAGAGACAGCAGTGCCTCAGGTCTCACATTAAAGATATATACTGTAGCTATGAGGCTGTAGCAGGAGTGCCTAGGCACATTCACATACAAGGCGGTGCTCTGCTTTTTTTCAGGAGGAATACTAGGCAAAAGGTTTCATTTTCAGAGTACTACCTAGGCACTAGGGATCAACCGATTATCGGCAACACCGATATATCGGGGGCCGATATGCACTTTCTCCGATATATCGGAATCGGCCCCTGAGGTTACCAATATTGCCGATATTTCGGAAAGTGCTGTACCGGAGTGATGCCTGCAGCTACAGGCATTACCCCGGTATCGACGTCCATAGCCGACGGTCGGCTGTCTTGTAATGACAACCGATGCAGCTGAGAAGCCGCTCGGCTGTCATTACAAGGAACGGGAGGGGACGTACCTGCATCCCTCCGCCTTCCGTGGCTCGCCTGGGTCTCCCATCCCACCGGGGGACCTGGGCATCCTATCTACACGGCCGCCGAAGACCCAATCAAAGCCGCATTCGGCTCTGATCAGGTCTCCGTGTAAAAAACCCCGAAGTGATGTCATGACATCACTTCCGGGTACTCGGCGCCAAATAAAAAAAAAATGACAGCATTGAAAACAGACAAACTTGGTGTTTTGAATGCTTTTAAGTGCAGAGGAGGGGTTTGGGGTATTTTAGACCCTCAGATCCCTCCACAACAGTACCTGGTAAAAAAATAAAAAAAAGTTTTTTTAAATGTCCGAAAATATCGGCAAATATCGGCCGATACCCATATCCGATGACCATAATATCGGTATCGGTATCGGCATTAAAAACTATATCGGTCAATCACTACTAGGCATGATTAACATTTGTAAATGATCCCTATAATATAGTAACTCCTTACTTTTTGAGGTCCAGTCCGCCTTAAATCAGTTGTGGATTACCGAGTAGTGCGGAAGTAAGAGGTAATATCAAGGTAAGACCAGTGGAGAAAATCAGTGTTAGTTTTCAGCCCTCTGTTAATGTAAGATGGGATGGGTATTGTGCTCTCACACTTTCATTTGTCTATTACCAACCCTAAGATGGGTGTTTACCTGTAGGAAGAAGAATAAGACTTGATATTGGGAATCCTGCCCATTTTCACCAACTTTATCACACGACAATACCCACCATGACTTTAACATATAGCTGATGTTCAAATGTAAGGGATTGCTCCCTTCTCCTTGACAAATAGGCAAAAAAAATTATGATATGCCACATTATTTTCCAGAATATTGCTTATTATCAACCATAATTCATTCCTTGAGTTCACCATGAGGAATACTTTTATTTTTAACATACAGTTCCCACAGCTTATCTGTTAGAACATTGTGGACTCATCATATATGCCATTATATATATATATATATATATATATATATATATATATATATATATATATATATATATATATATATATATATATATATATATACAAAATACTGCACTAAAATTGATATAAAGAGATTAAACATGTGTTATAACACATAATAAAATCATAATAGATGCAGTATAAATCAGTATATAAATAACAAAAGTGCAAAGTGCAAAGTGCAAAAAAGAGGTCACAAGAAAGTCCAAAGATACTTCCACTATCCAGTAGAAGTCAGGAGAATGAAAAACCTTACAAACCAATTAAAAAATCAAAGTGTCCAAATCCGGATATATATCCATATGAAGGAAAAAGTTCTGTGTTCCAAGATGGAAAGATGGAAAATGACACCCCCAGTGCTCCAATCACCAAAGGGGAAAACTTGAGAGTGCTTACCAGAAGTAGTAAAGGACCTTTTGGAAATCTGTTGCCACTGGTGTGGTGCCCTGTACTGTATATCTTGATCTTCCTCAGGAACCCCTACCCTGTTTGGGGGTATTCTTGTTTCAGCTTTGGATATTGGTGATGGGATATCAAGCCTTCTCATGCATTTTCAATGTGCATATGCATATTATCCTTATGCATATCGACTAACAAAAATGACTGCTTTATCCTGATTGGTTGCCATGGATTGCATCACCTTTGTTCTTTAGCCCTAATTTGTTTTATAGCAGCCATAATATATGAAAGACAGTATATTATCTTACCTATTACAACACCATTGCTTTTCTTAACGAGCCTTCTTTGAAACTTCCAAAAGAGAGATGGCTTCATTGTATGCAGCACTGGCACCTCTGACACTGAATTCTGGTCTTTGAGTTTGTTGAAGGGATAATTTATGCACTCAGTGGCTCACTATACTTCCTAACAGAGAACAGAAATAACAGCTTTCTTAGTTTAAAAAGGAAAAAGGGACACCGTCATAAAAAAGAAAAAAAAAAATGCTGCAAAAGTTCATTAGGGTTAATTAATATACATTTCTCAAATAGCTTGGCTATCTCTGCCTCCCTATTCCTAATATGAGCTCGGGGTTGCTGGTGTGTCAGTCTACTTTAATGTTGGGAATTCTTGTCTGAGTCTTAAGCCTGTGTCTATATGATGATGAGCTGGGAGAATTCTCTTCATTTTTAATGAGAAAATAGATCTCGATGCGAGAGGTGTAATTCGCTTTGCACAGAGGCAGTCACCATGCGCAGGGATCGATGACAGACACTCTGTGAATTTCAATAAGAGTCAAAAGTTAAAGTCGCTAAAAAATCATAGTCAAGTTTTTCGAAGGTTTAGGCTGATCAAAGCTCTTCAGCAAGGAACAATATGTTTTGAAGATACTGGGACTGCCTAGGAATAATACAGGAATTCAAGTTCAAGGTTAAAATACACAGTAAAAATACATATATTGGTGGCATTTTACCTACCAAAGGATTTTTAATTCTTTCCATCCAGTTCTGAGATTATTAGAGTTATGCCACACAACACAGCCCTGTCTGGTAGGGAAGGAGACCGGATTTTTTTTCTTAAGCAGTTACACCTACAAATCTTCTTCTTCCCTCGCCTTGGTGGAAGCCAGTCACTGGCCACCATTGCTGGATGGGGGGGTTATCTTTTTAGACTGCCACTGGATGTGCTGGAACTGAAGAGAGTCCAGAGAAGGGCAACAAAAATAATTAGGGGAATGGAGAACATCAGCTATGAGGAAAGACTACAAGCACTGAACTTATTCTCTCTGGAGAAGAGACGCTTGAGGCGGGATATGATATCAACGTACAAATATTGTAATGGTGACCCTAGCATAAGGAACAAACTTTTCAGAGAAAGGGAATACAATAAGACACGTGGCCACTCACTAAAACTAGAGGAAAAATGGTTTAACCTTAAAATACGTAAGGGGTTCTTTACTGTGAGAGCAGGGAGCATTGATAGTTTAAAAAAACTATTAGATGGGCACCTTAAATACCACAACATACAGGGGTATACAATGTACTGTTAACAGCAAACACAAACACATCATAGGTTGAACTGGATGGACTGATGTCTTTTTTTTCAACCTCACAAACTATGTAACTATGTAACTAAATGCTAATGCCATGGGGAGGTTATTGTTTTTGCCCCAGCCAGTCACTGACCCCCCAATACTTGGAGTGTAGTTGTTTTTACTGTCAGCAGATGACCACCAGTGCTGATGGGGAGGGTATTTTTTACACCCAGCCGCTGATCATCAAAGCGGATGGGGAGGCTATTTTTTACACCCGGCCTCTGATCATCAATGCTGGTTGGGAGGTTATTTTTTACACCCAGTCACTAACCACCAAAGCTGGTCGGGAGTTTTTTTTTACACCAAGCCACTGACCACCAGTATTTCTAACCAAAGTGTTTATTGTCTCAACAGTTGCTGGTTACTAAGTAGTTACAGAATATTTCATTAGGTTTTCCTTTAAAGTAGGAGACTGAGAAGCATATGTTAGGCTCCTTTCACACAGATGGACTGATTGGGTCTGCCTGTCAGTTTTCGGGTGGGCCTGATCAGACCATCCATTGCTCTCTATGGAGCGGTGGATGCCAACAGACATGTGTCAGTTGATACCCACCGTCATCCGATCCGATCTTGTCCGATAAAAACAGACGAATGGGGATCTGTGCCCCATCCATCTGGCTGATCAGATCGGATGACAGTCAGGTGGAAATGGACAGGCGGTCCATATCCATCCGACAGCCCATAGAGGACAGCGGGCTGTGTCCGTGTTGATGATCTGTTATCTGCCTGCTCAACGGGGATAAGTGGAGAGATTCTCTGCTGAGCAGGCGGATCAGTTGGCAGACTTCGCCAGTGTGAAAGGTGCCTAAAGGAAGAGTTTCATTAAAAAAAAATGGATTGTACCGAGTGTTTTACATGTCTGTGGAACTCTTGCTTTGGGCATATTAGTTAACCTGTTCCTGCCGGCCATACATATATGATGCATATATGCGGTGACTAGGCAAGTGGGCTTTAACCCTTAGACAACACATATGCATCTGTGGGGAATGGCTTTTATGTGCTGGGAGCCCAGTCACTGTGTACTCTCAAAATAGTAACTAAAATGTCCCAGGCAGCTCCTGATGCATACTTACGATCAGGAAATTCCAATCATGTGACCATTGTGACAGACGATCACAGCGGTCCCACGATTGGAAAGCAGAATGGGGTAAAAGCATACTGTGTGGGTACACGGACTGTGGCATATGTGTGTTGTGTATACGGTTAGTATTTAACCATGCCCCTTTAGGACACCCCCCACTGCATTTTGCCCTTTCTAAGCAGTGCACACTATCCACAACATAACAAACAAGATTAATCAAAAATTTAAAAAAACACATAAACATTAAATTATTATCCTATTAAGTATTTATAGTAAAAAGTTATAACACACAATGAGGATTCACTAAGAAGTAAATAACTATTTCCCTTTAATACTATGATCAAAAGCAATTTGTAAAATATGTTAATTTCAGCATCAGCAAAACTGCAAACCCAAATAGACACATATAGACAATAATGAGTAAAAGTGCCTATTAGTTTGCAAGACAAGCCAAAGTCTGATTTCCCTGCAGACAAGCTCCTTATCACATATTATTAATGGTCATCATTAAATTTAGAACATTTGAGCTTCCCTGCTGTTTCACATGGGGAAATAGTGGAACAGAACACCTATGGGAATCATTCAAAGAGTTCTTTCTGTAGAATAGTGCATTTCTGAAGTCTGGATAATCACTCATCCACATGGTGGTTAACAAGGGGGCAGATTCCTTGGTTAGCATTTTTTTTTTAACTTTAAAGAAGGAAAAAAATGACCTGCAACTCGAAAAATTATCATCCTCTCCCAGGATTGCCGCAGTGGCACAGATGTCAAGGTTTTGAAATAATTTCCTAGGACCCTTAGAGCTAGAAGAAGCAGTCCACCTTAGATCTTAGCTCCCAACTGTTGGAGGGAATGTCCTTCTTTTTTCGAACTAAATCCCTCTGTTCCTCCATCCAACTTAGATTTCCCTCTTTTTGGTCTAATATATAGATCTCTATTAAAATAATGCATTATTAAACTGCCGAAGGTGCCTTTCATTCTAGCTCTAAATTATTGCACTTGTTGTTTAAAACATTTATATAATTTAATAATTTCCCTTAGGATTAATGAAGCATTCTGAATCTGAATGTGAATAACGGAAGAGTAGTGGTGAAAAAAAAGCACTTGTACATTTACCAATATTTTTTTTATTTATTAATTCTTTATGATCCATGTAAATGGGGGCATGGCAGGGGTGTGTCCTTTGCCGGTATTCCTTGTGGTACAAGGGGTCCTTCTTTCTCATTTTTGAAAGTTGGGAGGTACACAATAGATAGTTAACACACAGTAATATCAGAAAGGGAAATGTTATGGTACGTCATGGTATATTTGTAGAATTAAATGTAACCTGGACTCAAGTTTACACAAGTGACGTAGCCTACCCAATCAGAGCTTCTGTTTTTCTTTCAGGCATATCTTATTGGTTGAATTAGATGGACTTGTGTCTTTTTTTTAAACCTGACTAACTATGTAATAATGTAACTATATCCAAAGTACACAAAGGCATTGTGATATTCAAAATGACCTTGCTGTAGATAGTCAGGGAACACCAGTTACTGAGTAGTGAGGATGTGCAGGACAGCTCTGATCACCGTATGCTCCCTTCTCCCTGAAAAGGCACCTATAATCATGCCTGTAGCAACCATCCTGACAGGGTACCTTTATTATTTAAATTTATTGTATAGAAAATTTAAACATTATTTTTTTAAAATTATTATCTTGGGGTCACATTCACATGGGCAGCACTCTCTATGGCCCCTCTGAAAAGTGATCCTTAGTGGAGTAGTGGCTGCCAGGCATTTGGGAGGTGATACTGTCACCTACTGAATGTCCTTTTTTTGAGGAAGGGGTTCCATTTAAATATCATGTCACAACCACATTGTTTGGGTGACGGATGTGGAGTGGCCCCATTCACTTGCATGCTGTACAATTTCTGCTGCAATGTAAAGTAAAGCATTGTAGCCATTGCAGTATGTACATCTCTCTTAGACCACCATTTCACAAATGAGGTGGGTAATGGGGGGCTAGTAAAAATGTGAATTAACTATCTGTTTTTACTACCCCCCTGGCCACCGGTGTGAATGAGGCTTAAAGTGAGTGTAAAGTCAATTTTTTTTTAAAATAACAAACATGTTATGCTTACCTGCTCTGTGCAGTTGGTTTTGCACAGAGCAGCCTGGATTCTCCTCTTCTTGGCTCCCTCTTCTGTGCTCCTTGCCCGTCCCTTCCTGTTGAGTGACCCCACAGCAAGCAGCTTACCATGGGGGCACCCCAACCAAGTCACAGCTCCATATGTCCATTCAGACACAGAGCCGCAGCCCGGCCCCCCTCTCTTGATTGGCTGACTGACTTTGATTGACAACAGTGGAAGCCAATCGCGCTGAGCTGCTGTCTTAGCCAATGAGGAGGAGAGTCCTGGGCAGCTGAGACACTCTCTGCAACATCGCTGGATAAAGATGGGCTTAGGTAAGTAGTAGGGGGTCTGCTGCACACAGAAGGGTTTTTTTTTCTATTTTAATGCATAGAAAAAAAATTCTTCTGCCTTTACAATCCCTTTAGGGACAAAATAATAGATATATTTTTTAATATTTGTCATTTTTTTTCCAGGGAAATATTAAAAATGTGACATATGTTGTGTTGTGATCAGCAGGGAAAGCTTTACGTTTCTTTTCCCATTCATTTTTAAGTCTATTTACAGCTTGTTGCCAGAAGCCTTTTTGTTTACAGTTTCTGTAGCTCAAGCTGCAATTTAAAGGCAGAAGGGGAAGACTGATCAGCAGTGACTCACCAGTTATAGTAGTTCAGTCTGAATTTGAATTAATAAGTGAAAATATGAAGGCAGTGAAGTACGTTGCATTTGCTGTGTTGGCTGGATTTAGTTTGGCTGATTAAAACTTTACCATCTCCTAGCTCTCTGGGAATACTCTTTGATGTATTAAATGTTTATTTGTAAAAATAAAAAGGAAGTTGCATGAAAAGAGAGGGAGAAAAAGAGAGAGAAATGAGTGACAGAGTTTGTATGTGGTGTATTAGCAGACAGTATGCGTTATGATAAGGCAGTCAGTCCATTTGAATGGGCTGCATATGCACCAAAAAAGGTACATGCACTATTTTAGAACATAGTCCAATACAAAGCAGGGTAGCGCATTACTGTGCATTGTCGGGTGCTGCAAAGCAGGTGCGTTGGGGTAGCATGCAGGTTACCACAACACAACTGTGTGAGTCCAGCCTTAAAGTTTTCCCTAAATTCTCTACATTTGGTATCTGCTAGAGTCAGTTGTATTACCTAGCAACTTTCATATTTCTCAGAAATCCTATGGCAAAGTATATCTGAAGTTCCCCGTAGTTCCTAGCTATACTGCCCCCATCTTGAATTCTCATTCCATCAGCAATCTCACTTTTCCTACTGCAGTTGTCATATTAGATAAATTAAAGGGAGAGTGACACCCTTCCTGATGGTTGGAGCAAATGGGCAAAGTAATGAATTTGGAAGTTCAGAGATCTTGCTTTTGACGGGTCCTGGAAATTTGAAGTGATTAAACTTGCAAGCTTCTGCCAAAAAAATGTATGTCAGTTTGGTGGACTGACTAATCAGAAGGCAGTACCAGGACAGGTTCACCCAGCGCCCAGGGCAAGGATGCAGAACTGCGCCCTTCCCCCACAGCTAAGGCATGTTATCGACTGATTGTACTGCCCTATGTTCATTCTCTACCCTCTTGCTCTGCTGCAGCCAGGGCAGCTTCCCCTTGTGCCCAACCTTGTCCTTCCCCTGTTGGAAGGTTATGTACAAAGTGTAATAAATAAATACAGCATTTCAAAGCACAGAAGTATTATCATAGTAGGTAAATGAAAAAAAAAAGAGAAAAACACAGGGGCGTGAAAAAACACAGAGGCGGGGACCTATTCAGCAAAACACTTGCTTTAACCTCTTGCCAACCGCCACCATAGTATTACTGCGGCAGGGCTGCTCAGCTGTGCAAAATCACATAGTACTACGTGATTTCGTGAATAAGGTGTTTAGACACAGCGGGAGGCGGGCCGCGGGAGGAGCAGCGGTGATTGCCGCCTTCCTACTGCAATTGTCAGAGAAACTGACAGAAGACCAGCCTGCTTATGTAAACAAAGCAGGCGAGTCTTCTGTCAGACAGGCAGGGAGAGATCAGGAGTTTCAGCTAAGCTGAAACTTCGATCTCTCTTTGGCTGTATCAGAACCAATCCCATACAGTTAGTCAGCACAGTTAGGCATACAATAACCCCTTTGATCACACCCAGTGTTAACCCCTTCCCTGCCAGTGTCATTTATACAGTAACAGTGCATAATATTTAGCACGGATTACTGTATTAATGTCACTGGTCCCCAAAAAGTGTCAAAAATGTCTGTTAGGGGCCAAATCTGTCCGCTGCAATGTCGCAGTAAAAAAACGCTGATTTACTAATAAAAACAAAAAATAAATAAAAATTCCAAAAATCTATCCTGTAGTTTGTTAACGCTATACCTTTTGTGCAAACTAATTAAAATACGCTTTTTGGGATTTTTTTTACCAAAAATATGTTGCAGAATACAAATTGACCTAAACTGACAAAAAAATTTGATTTTACATTTTTTTTTATTGGGAATGTTTTATAGCAGAAAGTAAAAAATATGGCGTTGTTTTCAAAATCGCCGCTCTGTTTTTGTTTATAGCGCAAAATCTAAAAATCGCAGAGGTGATCAAATACCACCAAAAGAAAGCTCTGTTTGTGGGAAAAAAGGACATCAATTGTATTTGGGTACAGCATCGCACAAACGTACAATTTTTTGTTAAAGTAACGCAGTGCCGAAACGCAAAAAATGGCCTAGTCATTAATGGGGTAAAACCTTCCGGAGCTGAAGTGGGTAAATTATGCACGTTTGGAATCTCTATGGCCTAAAAGAATGAGTTCTCAATAATTAGGGAATGGAGAACCATTATGGAGGTTGGGGAGGAAAAATATAATAAGCATAATGTAACCTATTTACTGTGAAAAGGAGATACTGTATTTTTATACTGGGTTCTTGGTTATATGACACATCTAGCGTTAACCCAATGGCATTGGTAGAGTCTTCAATTTCTTTGGGTAAATACTCTGCTGACAACAGCATCACAAGACATGGCTACTGGGAAATACATATGGAGAATATAATCTATTGAACACCCTTGTGCCCACATTTACACATGTGTTAACATGGCATGTGTTGACACAAGTTGATCAGCCCATTTACTTGGAATCAGGCCCTAACAAGTCTCAGCCCATTAAAGAAGCCTACCTGCATTTTTTTTGGTCATCTCAGCACACCACAATGCACAGTGCGTTCAGGGTCATAATGTACATGTTCCGTTTAGAATGAATGGCAATGCATTGCCCATATACGTACATGTATGTACATTATATTGTGAAAAGGATTAGGACGCCTGCCTTTACACCCACATAAACTTTAATGGCATCCCAGTCTTGCCCAAGTCTGAAGGGTTCAATATTGAGCTGGCCCACCGTTTGCAGCTATAACAGCTTAAACTCTTCTGGGAAGGCTGTCCACAAGGTTTAGGAGTGTGTCTATGGGAATGTTTGACCATTCTTCCAGAAACACATTTGTGAGGTCAGGCACTGATGTTGGACGAGAAGCCCTGGCTCACAGTCTCCACTCTAAATAATCCAAAAGGTGTTCTATCGGGTTTAGGTCAGAACTTTTGTGCAGGCCAGTCAAGTTCCTCCACCCCAAACTGGCTCATCATTGTCTTTATGGACCTTGCTTTATGCACTGGTGCACAGTCAGGTTAGAACAGAAAGGGGCCATCCCCAAATTGTTTCCCTAGAGTTGGCAGCATGAAATTGTCCAAAATGTCTGGGTATGCTGATGCCTTAAGATTTCCCTTCACTGGAACTAAGGGGCCAAGCCCATCCCCTGAAAAACAACCCCACACCATAATCACCCTTCCACCAAATTTTTTAGAACAGTGCACAAAGCAAGGTCCATAAAGACAAGGATGAGCCAGTTTGGGGTGGGGGAACTTGACTGGCCTGCACACACAGAGTCCTCACCTCAACCCGATTGAACACCTTTGGGATGAATTACAGTAGAGACTGCGAGCCAGGCCTTCTTGCCCAACATCAGTGCCCGACCTCACAAATGCGCTTCTGGAAGAATGGTCGAAGTTTCCCATAGACACACTCCTAAACCTTTTAGACAACCTTTCCAGAAGAGTTGAAGCTGTTATAGATGAAAAGGGTGGGTCAACTCAATATTGAACCCCACAGACAAAGACTGAGATGCCACTAAAGTTCATGTGCGTGTAAAGGCAGGCACCCCAATACTTGTGTAGTGCTATTGCACATTAAAATGCAAACTTTCCAATGCATTGTTGCACATACGTAGGTGTGAATCCAGCCTAAAGCTAACACAAACTGCTAATTAAAGAGGAGTAATATGTACCAGTCATCTGTTCCCTGTGGCTATCATGGTGGTGGGCCATGATCTCTTTGTCAGAGAACGATGTTAAGGCAGATCTGGCCAATCAGTAGCTCAGCCTGACCTTGGTAAGAGAGGAATCTTCCCACTACCATCCATCTTTTGTGGCCGTGTTGGGGAAATTTGGAACCACTGATATTTTTAGGTTTAAGCTGGATACACATTATACAATTTTCCTTTAAATTTACCAAAACCATGTAAAAAGGTAGGTCAAACCTAAACACTTTCAAATTGTTTGCAACCAGGCAGGCTCATGCACTACATAGTTGAAGGTAAATCTGGAGGAAATAGAACAAACAAAGTTGTATAATGTTTAGCCAGCTTTAGAGTATTATTTAGCTTTGCTTTAGGTCATACGACCAGGAACCGAATTGTTGCCAAAGCTACTTACAAATGACAGTTTACACTTCTTCCAACCACCTTCGCTGATGTCTCCCTAATTGTTCCTACTGTGTATGAATTCTAAGTCTAGTTCTGTCTTAATTAAATGTAATTTAGAAAATGAAAAATGAACAAGCGAGCATATTTTAGGTAGAAAATGTGAAAAAGGTGAGTTCTCATTACAATCATAAGCTAAAGAAAACAGCACAGAGAGCTCCCAAGCGGAATTGATTTTTGTCTTGTTGCAGGCTGTGTTCTTCATTAAACACTAGAGAGCACTTTCTGCAAAAAAAGCTTGGATGAATGGATAAAAGGGCTCACTCTTGCCTACGTCAGCCGGCTAAAATCCATTCCTGCTGTATTTCATAAAACGCATTTCCAGTGGTGACAGGAAGAGATGGACAGCGTGAGCCTTTCCAGGGCTTATAATCACAGCAACCCCATTCTGCATTATGGAGAATCAAATACTTGTTGATGGCAATAAAAATGCAAATCGCCGCGCGGATATTTTATAGCTGTTGCTGGTAATTTTTATCAAACGGCTGTTAGGATATAGGAGGAGTGAGTGTTGCAATTAACTCATTTAGCTTGCATTGGTAAAATTCCAATTCAGTAAAGAGGATCTTTTGCAAATAGTGAAGAAAATTATGCATTTTCCTTCTATCTTAGCTAGTGAATTTAGATGTTCTTATCTTTAAAGGCCAACTGCAGGAAACTTGAACATTCTCCCTTGCAGTGGAGCTGCACCCGCACTGCAATGGTTAACTGTTCGTTGAGGTCTAGGAGGCATGAAAAAAAAGTTACTTAACTTTACTTAGAATTTTCTGCTTCTCCGCACTGCTAGACATGTTCCCATTGCATCTTATCCTCTGCACTTCAGTGGTCTAAAGTCCTGATGTCACCCAATGCAGGTTCCATAGACCTAAATTGGATGTGAGGATGCCGAGGGACAATCTACCGCCAAAGTATGGGAGAGCGTTGTCTGCCTGGGGAGTAGAGAATCACCTTTAAAGGGCTTTTACTCTCCCCTAGACCTAAATGAGCAATTGAACCTTGCCCAACTTAGACAGGAGCCAATTAACCTACCTACCAGCATGTTTTTGGAGTGTGAGAGGAAACGCACGCTGGAATAGGGAGTCTATACAAACTCCAGGCAGATGGTTGGGATTCAAACTGGTGACACGGCCAGGCAGAAGTGCAAATTGCTAAGCTACTATACTGTGCGGCCCATTTTATGTACAAATTCAGCAATGTTCTACACATCCTCCCAAACCACCCACCCCCCCCTTCCTAGACCCCTAAATATACAAAGCTGTACCATATTCTCTGAGGGTGTTTAACCACTTCCCGCCAGCTGCCTCCCGGCCTTTTAAGGGTTCTAAACTCCAGGAGGCGGAGGCGGGCATTTGGGTCATGCAACTGCTGTGATTGGCTGTCACAGCGGTCACATGATCGGAAAGATTCTAGTCGCTAGTATGCATTGGGAATTTTCCAGTAACCACTGGCTACCATGCTGGAAATGTCCAGGGAGTGTGCTCACAGCATAGAAAGCGCTTTACAAGCATATAAGCGACCGCTCGGCGTGAAGGCCCACATGTCAAGAGGTGGCATATGTATGTTGGGCCAGCATGAAGAGGTTAACCTATACCCTTCGACAGCTGCGGTCTCGCGGGTTGTCTACATCACAGCCAGTAAAGATCTGAAACCAGACTGCCCATGCCTGTGCACTACTATCCCATAGACTTGAATGAATCATTGATCCTTTAGTAGGGTACATATTTCCATGTTCTCTGTAGAGAACAGTCTATTGCCACTGTTTGTTCGGTTCATTCTATGGACACGGATACAACATTCTACCTTGTCACGATTGTCATATTTTGATGTCCAGTCAATAAATCTGGATTATGACTCAACCTGGAGTGCTGCCAATTCCTTTTCCTTTATCAAGTTTTCACGGAGGCAAGCCGGGGCATGCACCGGTGTGAGTCATCAGGCAATCACACCACCTTGAGCAGTGAGTTCTTGTCTTTTCAAAAGCATTATTAAAATGAACTCTTATGTACTTACTGTCATGATTTCGATTTCACAAGACCAGTATAGAGATTTGGGAAATTTACTTTTTATACCAAAGTCCACAAAAGAAACCAGAGACCAATCAGTTGCACATAATGCTTTTCCCCATTGGTCGGTAATGGCAAAAACAATAAGGGGATTTTAAAAAGGACTTAAAGATTGTTTCCGACTAATTGAGGGTAAGGGACTGATGTGTAAAGCGCTACGAAAATTGACAGCGCTGTATAAGTACCTGTAATAAATAATAAATAAATAATATCCATTGAAATGACAAAAGGCTAAGAGAGCACTACTTTGATCCAGAGCAATGAATAGACTGCCCTTGGGAAGTCAGGAAGAGATTTTGTTTTCCTTCTGTGTGGCAAAATTGAAAAAATAGCTGCCCGCGCAGATTGTTATGTCTTCTTTTAGAATCTAATGGACAGCAGTCTTTTTTTAACATTTTTTTTATTACGTAATTATTTTTCCTTGAACTCTTTGCAATGGAGTTAAATATAATTACACCCAGCAAGATTTGTAATAGTAATTGTAATAGTATGTCCTGTTTTTTTTTCTTTATTGCAATTCTGAAATATCGTTTAATCACTGACCCACCTTTATGTAACCACTTTGACTACAGATAAACATCACTACATACACTATAATTGGTAAAAAGGCGCTGGTAATCTTTTATAGTGCTAAATACAAATACTAAATTATTTTCATAAAAATCCAATAAAATTATATAATCAATATTATAGTAAAAGTGCACGTGCTGTACTGTACTTGGTGCAAAAAATAAAAAATTATTGCAAAATTATTATTACTCCAAATGACAGCTCAATATCTGTTCTTGGGTCAGAAGATGCCACTACATGTCACATTATAGTGCTCAGGCACACAGCTGGTCACATTCCCTATGTTCTCAGCTGCATAACAGCTGGGGGAAGAGCAGCAACAGTACACTGAGCTACCCAGTTAAAGGCTCTGCAGGGAGGGTGTGTCAGGACAAGTCTGATCATTGGATCAGAGCAGGCCAAGTTCCCAGCACAGCTATCTTCCATATCTTTATATATGCGGACTGTCACGTACAACATTCTGGATAAGAAGCCGAGGAGAGGTCTGATCCACCCATTTAAAGGGATCACAGGCGTTGGGGGTCCTTGTGACCTGCCATAATCTGGTAAGAGGCAACGTGTGGCACACCCCAGCACCTGGAGCACTATAGATCTAAACAATCAAGTTTACACAAGCACTCAATTGTTGCATGAAATGCTCAGGATTACCAAATATATTAGAGACACTTTAATCACATTTTTTAGAGCACTGTAAATCTAATGTTTAAAGGTAAATATCACTTGTGATTTAATTTATTTGTGGATGCACTATGAAGCACTTTTCCTGATTTGCAATAATCTTTGCACAAGTAAAGGTTAGCACTTGCACCTTAATTTACTAAGTTGATTCACTAGTAAGCACTTTGATTTGCAATAATTTTTTTTTTTTTTTTTTGCACCAAGTACAGTACAGCACGTGCACTTTTACTATAATATTGATTATATAATTTTATTGGATTTTTACGAAAATAATTTAGTATTTGTATTTAGCACTATAAAAGATTACCAGCGCCTTTTTACCAATTATATACACCTATTTATTGTTTTAAAACAATTAAAAGGGCAGCAGGTTTTAACATCTTTTTTAAAGGGCTAGGCACCTTCGCAAAACTTTTACTACATACACTATATCAACAAAAGCATTGGGATGCCTGTCTTTACATGCACATGAACTTTAATGGCATTCCAGTCTTAGTCTGTAGGATTCAATATTGAGTTGACCCACCCTTTTCAGCTATAACAGCTTCAACTCTTCTGGGAAGGCTGTCCACAATGTTTAGGAGAGTGTCTATGGGAATGTTTGACCATTCTTACAGAAGTGCATTTGTGAGGTCAGACACTGATGTTGGAGAGAAGGCCTGGCTCGCAATATGTGCGCTAATTCATTGCAAAGGTGTTCTATCGGTTTGAGGTCAGGTGCAGGCCAGTCAAGTTCCTCCACCCCAAACTCACTCATCCATGTCTTTATGGACCTTGCTTTGTGCACTGGTGCGCAGTCATATTGGAAAAGGAAGTTCCAACCCCAAACTGTTCCCACAAAGTTGGGATTGTGAAATTGTCCAATATGTCTTGGTATGCTGACACCTTAAGGGTTCTCTTCACTGGAACTAAGGGACCAAGTTCAACCCCTGAAAAACAACCCCACACTATAATCCCCCCTCTGCCAAAAGATTTGGACAAGTGCACAAAGTGAGGTCCATAAAGACATGGATGAGCGAGTTTGGGGTACGGAAACTTGACTGGCCTGCAGTCACCAACCCAACAGAACACCTTTGAGATGAATTAGAGCGCAGACTGTGAGCCAGGCCCTCTCGTCTAACATCAGTGCCTGACTTCACAAATGCACTTCTGGAAGAATGGTCAGACATTCCCATAGACACACTCCTAAACCTTGTGGACAGCCTTCCCAGAAGAGTTGAAGCTGTTATAGCAGCAAAGGGTGGGACAACTCAATATTGAACCCTACGGACTAAGACTGGAATGCCAATAAAGTTCAAGTGGGTGTAAAGGCAGGTGTCCCAATACTTTTGACAATATAGTATATGCCCAGTGCCTGATATTGGAATGACAGCACTGTCAATATACTATAGATGCCCCATCTTCTCGAAGTCCTGTTCTTTACCAATGACAAATAGTTCAATGTCATCAAACGTTTTCATGTATATAGAATGATTAGTCTGTTGAATCCTTGCTTCTGCTATTGCTACAGCTTTCTCACAGCTTTTTAAAATATTTTAGCAGTTTGCCTTTATTCTTCACTGCATATGCAACTCCCAGAAAGATATTCATGAATGTGCAAGGTTTACCTAAATGTGCAATGATTTGGATTTGGCATTGACTAATTAGCTTTTCTTCAAGGACCAGCCATTCCTTACTGCCTATTACAAGCCATAATCTGGCCATAGAGGCATAGACGACTCAGATTTTTGCTGGTTCCTTCTGAATTGGCTGAAATTTGAGATATGGGTAGCCCTCCAAGCAAAACCTGGTGGAAACTATCAGCCAAACAGTGACTAAATCTTATCAGATGCAATCACTGTTTGGCACCACTACTGTATTAAGGCAGCTGAGGGTGCAGAACATAGGTGTGCGCACAGGGTGTACCACACCCTAATTACCCCATGCAGTGCGGATTCCCCCTACTGCTCTGGCTCCCCCTCCGCATCGCTGCCAGCTTCCTTCCTTTTCACTCCAATGAATGCTGCTGAGGGAACACACAAGAGGATGTTTTAGAATGAGTTGGGGGGAGGGACTGTTAAATATGTATTTTTACCGACCCCTTCCTCTTCCCAATGAACACAGTACATGATTGGTACCATGTGTTTGAGCTTTGGAGTGCACACCCTAATGTAATAGGCTGTGCACACCTATGGTGCAGAAGATGCTTAATACAATAGCCGGTAGTGTAGATTACTCCATCCACACTGTTAAGCGCGGACAGGGTTATCAATTAACTTTCTCTTGTTCAGCCCGCAGACTCAATGGGAGAAAATCTGTCCATCTATGACTAGCTTTACCCATAGCAATGTTCAAACAATTATTTGTACTTTCTGTATTGCCTCTAATGTTTATGGGTATCTTTACACTCCATTGTGAATCCAACCATGTTAACTGGTGTTGCTTAATAATTGATTTTTGTGATAGGCACCATTTAATTTGCTTCACAAAAGAATGTACATGAGAGACTATCTCTGTAGTAAAATATTAATTGACCTACTTTCCTTCCTGCCATTGTACCCTCAGTGAGGTAAGAGCACAAGTGGCCCATTACCACATCTGTTGGGTGAACTCCACAAGGCTGTCTAGTGATACCATGTATCTATGTGATCTTTAATGACAGTTGACACCACTATCTTTTTGCCGGGCTACAATGGTACGTTAGGTCAGATTCCCCATCTTTACAGATCAGTTACAAAGGGCTGCTTAATTTACTGATCAGTGACAATTACTTCTGTCAAAAGGGAAGGCTACCTGGCAAGCAGACCTCAGCAAGGACATTAACATCACAGTCATTACTTTGCATTTGAACAGTGCTGTTATCAGCAATTAACCAGGATGAGTTAATTTACTTTAGCATTTTTACTTGTGTGACGATCGTGCTGCAGTGTCAAATGGATTGAACCTGTTGAATTTCCAACATGTGCCTTTAATCTTCTGGGCACAAAAAGGTTAATGTCATGCAGGATGGATTTCACTGGTTGCAGATGCAATGAACATCAAGTAATCTAATGACTGGATTAAATCCAATTCATGAATCACTGACCCATTACGAGCGGGCAGAATCGAGGTGGATAGATGACTAACAGGCATAGATGTTCGATATCGGTCAGGAGGTAACCAGAGTTGTATTAATAATAAGGTGATCATTGACTTTTGCTTATATCATGAGCAGCATTGTGACAGCATTTGCAGTAGTTTACTTTTATTCTTGCCTTGCTTGGTCACCAGACAAGAGAGATAAAGGGCACTCGGGTGTACAGGGTACAGGCGATAGGTAGGCCAGTCACAAGGCTATCTGTAGTTTAAAGCAAACCAGTACTTGAATGAATTGGGGTAATGTAATAGGTTTGTTTAAAGCAGGGGGGGGGGGGGGGGTAAGGAGCACATACTTACTCTCTATCAAGTACTTGGTGGAGAATGAGTAGCTGAGGGTGCTTCTCTTGCACCTTCTGCCCAACATTTCTGAAGGTGGTGACATAGAGTGTAAGGGCATGGAGTGGAATAAGGAGCTTGCAGGCCAAACTGGATCCTTGCTGTAGCCAGGTAAAGGGAACTAGAAACTACAGATCACCAGCTAGAAACCAGACACTGGAACAGATTGGTGCAGGAACAGGAGACAGAAGCAAGCCAAAAGTCACCAACAACTGGGAAGTATGGTAGCAGAATCAGGAGGCAAGACAGAGTCCAGGATAAGCTGAGGTCAACAACAGCTGGGCATCCTTTTTGCAAAATCAGGACCTAAAGGCAGAAACCAAGGAGCAAGCTAGGAACAAGCAAATAACAACTGCTCAGATGATACGTAACTTAAAAGGCAGTGAAATCCAACTGGGAAGGCCGGGTTATACACAGGAAGGCTGGATCAGCATGTCAGGTCACAGGTAGGCAAGTACAAGGTGAAGACCATTAATCAATTTATCTCTGCTGTGCATTAGTTTACATAGGCACTGGGTGCCAAAACCAGTGCCAAACATGCATGCTAATTCCTGTGAGCATGCGTTCAAATTCCTGCAAGTGCACAGTGCGCACATACACGTGCTTGCACTTTCCCACTGTGGTACAGTATAGTTAGCATTTCCCTTGTGCCTGGAAGTGTGGGCAGCATAGCGCACATGCACAGAGGTTCGTACCGGATTCCTCTTGCTGCCAGGAATTCGGCCTCCCTTATACTCTCTGTGCTAACTATTGTTGGCTATTAGCTGCCTAGTCACCAAATGCTATATTGTGGGAAGAGGGAAGCAGAAGAAAGAATCTTATGCATCTAAATATTTGTTTCCAGTTTCAGCAAATTGATGGAGGCAGGGAGTACCTGGAAGAATGTGCTTTTTGCCCTCCCTGCTACAAGAGAAACTGTTACTTTGCCCTAATAGAGGGCAGCAATAATGAGGAACTCTGAAAGCTGTGCATAAAAAAAAGACAAGTAGAGGGGCAAAGAACTAGTCGTAAGTATTGCCTGTGGTCTACCTGCAACAAATCCCCCCCCCCCCCCCTTTACTGACCTACCATGCCTTGCACACTGTGTGTCTGATTTACTAAAGGCAAGTAGTCTGTTCACTTTGCAAAGGAAGGTGAAACTTTACTTTCAAATGATTGGATAATGGAGGTCAGCAGAGCTCCACCACATTCATTAAACTCTGAGGAAAATTCCCCATGCAAAGTGAAATTTCCCTTGCAAAGTGAACAGCCTACTTACCTTTAGAAAATCAACCCCCCAGTCTCTGCGTGGAGGTGACCATCCTGGTAAACACAGGGTTTTGCTTTATGTCTGAGACTAGCAGTCAGAAGCATGATGCCTTAGATCTGATATACAGCTATTCGGAGCTTGAGCAGAAACATGCCTGGACCTTCTAACACACCAGCATGTGCACTGCTAAATTTTAGAAAATTTCTAGACAAAAAGGGTGTTTCTAAATTGACCCTGTAATATAGAAAATCTCTTTTTTTTTAAATTGTACTTTAAGGAACAAACAGCTATGTGCGAAGGTTCTTAGATACTACAGTGCTTATCTCTACATGTAAATAGCTTATGCTCGTACAAATTCTGGATTTAATGTGCATTAGCCATAATCAAGTTTAGTGGCACTATGTACAACTGCAAAGCATCTCTGCATACAGTTCTTCTGGGAAGATACCTCCATCTTGTAGTAGACACCCTTTCCATTCATTATCAGCCACTTCGGAATTTTAGATAGACAACACCCATTGTTGTATGTAGCATTTTTCCAATAAAGCTTTATAGTACAATGTATCCATGTCATCAGGAAAACTACAGAGGGTCCTGTTTTTATGCTGTTTGAGTAAGAATGTTCAGATTTGTTTTCCCCCCATTTAGCTATCTTGAAAAGAATGCATTGTGTATTTTCAGTGGCCACTGATTTTAACATAGTATTATAGTGTTTACCTTAGGATCGGATGCACATGGGTAATTTTTGCTAGAACGATCATCACCCATGATTGCCTCGTGATTAATTGCTAGTGGTTAGAAATTGATTGCCACACATAAGTAACAATACGTTGTAGCGTTTAGTGGTGATCAGTCGCTAATGATGGCACTATACTCCATATTTGTGTGATCGATCGCTGCTACACGTAATTGCATGTGTGGTGTTCACTAGTGATTAATCACGGGTACTTTTAGTAGCCTAAGCACACCCTAAGGTAATTGTTGATGTGACAATTGCACTTTTACATGCTTGCCCTTCCATTTTTTTTTTTATTATAAATGCAAATGTTTGTAGTTTAGCCACCAGAGTGAAAAAACACATTTACAGTGACCCTGGCTCTTTTATTTATTGAGATATGATATGAGCTGCACAGTTAAGTGAGACTTGTGTTGTGAGAAGGCCCAGTTAAGCACAACCATTGTGTAGCACTACTAATCAGAAAGCAGGAGGTGAGTATGTAATATGGCTGTATCCATGTATGTACAGTGGGTATAGAAAAACATCAGCCCCCCCCCCCCTTTAAAATGATGGCACAGTTTTTGTTTTATTCAGCTGTATTTATTACTTCAACGTATAACATCCAAGTGAAAGAGATAACACATACATCAAAAGCAGAATCACTGATTCGGAAAAAGGACCACCCCCTTATGTCAGTATTTTGTCTGACCACATTATGCTTTAATTACAGCCTTTAGTCTGTTGGGATATGTCTCTATTGACTCTGCACATCTAGACTTTGCAGTATTTGCCCACTCTTCTTTACAGAACTGCTCAAGTTGAATTAAATTTGATGGTGACCGTTTGTGGCCTGCAGTCATTTCATAGATTTTTAATGGGGTTTAGGTCTGGACTCTGACTAAGCCATGCAAAGACAATCACCTTTTTCTCCTTCAACCACTGCGTGGTCATTTTTACTGTGTGCTTTGGGTCATTGCCATGTTAGGAGGTAATCCTTCTTCCCATTTACAACTTTCTGGCAGAGGGCAGCAGATTTTCCGCAAGAATCTGGTGGTATTTTGCCCCATCCATTTTTCTTCTATCCTGACAAGTGCTCCAGTCTCTGCTGCAAAGAAACACCCTCATAACAGGATAACCTCCATGCTTTACTGCAGGAATAGTGTTATTTGGATGGTGAGCTGTATTGGATTCCTGCCAGACATATCGCTTGATGTTGAGGCCAAATAATTCAATTATAGTCTCATCTGACCACCTTAGATGCACCTTGAAGATTCTGAGGTCACATGGAAAAAGGTGTTATGGTCAGATGAGAAAAAAAATGAATTATTTGGCCTCAACACCAAACGATATATCTGACGGAAAGTGAAAATAATGTGCTTCCAATGTGCTATAATGCACTTCTCCTGCCCTTCCTCTAACAACTTTGGAAGTTTTTTTTATTTTTTGGTGCTGTGGGAGTGGGTACCTTTCTGCTCCTACCTTTGCAATTCTCACCTAGATGAGAATTACAGAGGTTTTGCTCACCCCTCCTCACCCAAAACCTCTTGGGATATGCTTCTCCTGCCCCTCCTCTAACATCTTTGGAAGATTTTTTTATTTTTTTTGGTGCTGTGGGAGTGGGTACCTTTCTGCTCCTACCGTTGCAATTCTCACCTAGATGAGAATTACGGAGGTTTTTCTCACCCCCCTCCGCACCCAAAACCTCTTGGGACATGTCATAGGAGGCTGCAGGATCACTCTGACAGCACAGTGAGTTCTTGCCCTTGTGCAGTGGGGAGCTGGCTTTGAGATAGCAGCTGGATCCCACAACCAAGATGGCGGCAACGGGGATCTGAAGATCGGTGAAGAACCAGCCCCGGTGAGCGCTGGACTCCTGGGCTGGTGAATGTCTGTTTATTAAAAGTCAGCAGCTACAGTATTTGTAGGTCCTCTTTAACACATTAACACACACTGATGGCATTATTTACCCCAAGCTGATATTTCTCACATCTAAAAAATAATTGGAACAACTGCACTTTTCATCTATCCTCTATCCTCTTTTTTCCTATATCTTGCATGCAGCATTCCTGCAGACAGCGCTGATCATCAAGCCAAGAGAACTGTTTTCTAAATTATATTAAATCATATATTTCTTTCCAAATGGCTGAACATTGAAGGCTCCAGGAAACTACATCTGGCAGCTAAAGTCAGCCCATTATATGGTGGTGGAGCACTATAGGTCATACATGTGACACAGGTAGCATGACGCAAGTGACATAACCCTCTGCTCTACTTGGCCACGACGTCTGTAGCCCAGTCTATGCTGCTGCTGATGGCTGCAGATGTTAAAAGCATGTTTACGATAACATCCAGAAAGATATTTTCATCTTGCCAGTAATAACCAGCTGCCCGCTCCATCCCTCGTTACTGTGTATGCTACTTAGAAGCACTGCAGTCAAATAGGATTTGACAGGCCTGGAACTCCGCCAGTAATTTTAGCAATTCCTTTGTACATACGAAGAGCATATAAAAATATGTAATATAGCAGATAACGTAGGTAATGGCTCTGTCCTCGCTCGTCCTGTCCTCGTGTCCGCATCATTACTCAAGGAGTCTAAAATTACGACAACGGTATATAAACTACAAACATTTTTGTAGATGCACGTGTCATACCGTGTCTTATTGAATGCGAGTTTTACTCTTGAATTTTTCATCAGTCATGCTGTCTGTACAGTGCATACACATTATTACGGTAGAATAAACACCGCTACTATATTTTAGCAGCTGCAGGAAGGATTAAAAGCATCTTTGATCAAAATAAGCCTCCACGTGTCTCTGTCAATACCGCTGGATTTACATTCTTTATATCCACTATAAATACACTAACATTTTTTCTCCTGATAGGTTTACTTTCATTGAATGCAGATGTATTCACTGTAAGCATTTCTATTCAAATATGGTTGGTCAGTCTGAATTATTCAGATGTGATATTTTGAAGGTTGGCTGTAAAGGCAGAGAGAAGAGGAGACCTGTGATGACAGCCAGGTCTCCAGTTGGGGGTTTAAAAAATCTGAGAATGTTCTATTTATCTGTACTGAAGTATCAGGAAGAGATCAACACCATGGGGTTGATTTATTAAAACTGCAGAGTCTAAAATCCGGTGCAGCTCGGCATAGAAACCAAGAAATAGAAATCAACTTCCAGTTTTTTTTTTTTTGCAATGCTTTTTAGCTACCATGCACAGCTGCACCCGATTTTGCACTCTCCAGTTTTAATAAACCAACCCCCATGTGTTCTGTACAGTGGGGGTTTTAAGGAACATGCACTTGCACTGCCCAGTGGATACACATTTCAGGTAAATGATAGAGTTCTACCCTAATATCCAAATCCTTGTGCAATGATACATTAAACTGGTACTGTGGCCAAGCTATGGATCATTCAAGCATTTACATAGCCTTAACAAGCAGTATATGAACGTAAAATCAAGCCTTTACTGACTCCTGAAGCTGCAGGTACTGTGCAGCAATTTATTCTCAAATATTACAACTAAGGCACTGAAGAACCATCACATTTCCCTTTGCTTCCTCTGGAAGCAAGGACTTTGCAGCCTGCCAATGTTCTAATGTAAACCTACAGCAATTGCTGTTGATAAACAGCCAATGCCAGGACTTTAGTGTCTTTGTTGTAAACGTTGAGGATTAATTACTCTCCAGTGCCTTCAGCTTAAGAGGTCAGTAAGGGCTTGTAGTAAATCCGTTTGACTGCTTGTTAAAAATGTTGTAAATAGTTTAATGTTCATAGCCTGACTACAGGTGCACTCTAAAGATTATCTTCATCTAAGGCCAATATTGCAGTTGTGTGTGCCTAATGGCTAATTGAAATGAATACTGACCTCATACTGTATATCTCAGTTATGAAATCTTCCTTAAAAAGCTCATGGTTCTTCTTTAGTGCAATGGTCATAGTAAACCAAATCATTGTCACTCTCCCTATTCAACATAGTTTTGTATAAAGCAAATAGATAATCCAGCCACAAAAATATGAAGAAGTCATAATTGTTTTGTAGGAGTGTGGGATAATACATAATATAGTGTGAGGACATCTCAGCTCTGCAGGCCTGGTTGGTCAAAAAGGTCTTGTGGGCCAAGGTGAACTTTAAACCCATGCTTCGCTGAGTCTGATACATATACTATTGACTGTATTCTTACTGTAGATGATGCTCAGCAGGAATCAGGATCTATGTGTAAGGCCATAATGTGGAAGAATATGATCACTATACAGTTGACTAAACAATGCAATCGGAAGAGGAAGTGTTTTGTTTAGTCAGTGCTTGTTTCTTTCTATTTCTGGAATATTTTGGAGGGAGCAGTGTTTATGGAAGGCATTGTTGGTCAAGCTGGGAAATATTCTACTTTATTATGCCTCTCTAATACCCTTAATAATATGAACTTGATATGAAGAGTTGTGTTGCACAGTCGACACCACAAATATCAGATTATACCTTCCATTTCACAGTCCACCCCTCTGGAGCAACATTGGAGCAATTTAAAGTTCCATTGCTAATACAGATTTGATGAACATGTTTGCGTTGCATGCGCCCACGTAGCAATGCTTGGACTTGGTGATAATGCATTCAGATACAAATCACTGCTTTGTAGAAAGGGGGAATCTGTAAAAGTATTCCTAATTGAGAGTCTACGCAATATACTAGAGTCAATTGTGGCACCAATTTGTGTAAGTGTATAGTGTTCATTTGGTGTGTGGTGTGCATGGTTTTACATTGTGAGAGTTCCTCTCTCCTTTTGCCCACTCCTTCCACTTCCTATGGTTGAGTGACTATTGAAGAATATATCTATTGGAGGTTCCGAGGAGGGACACCCTGCGGAATATTGAAAGTTTACCCTTGCATTCATGAGTGCTTATGCTGCTTTTTGAATACTACCAGCAACAAATTTTGATGAGTGATACTGATGGTGGAATTCTTTCACTGAAGGTGGAGCGTGTTATAATAAGTGGGACTTTCGGATCCCAATTATGGAAATCAAACATTTTTTTTTTATTAGGAGAAGAAATATATATTTTTGAATATTTCAGATTGTCATTGATTCTTTGATATATTGTAGTGTGTATGCACCGGACACATTTTTTTTTAGTGAGATCTTTCTGTATGATCATTGTACCTTAGAAATGTATTTTATTTTTTACACTTGTGTTGTGCATGATGAATTTCAAGGTGATGGCACTGTCTTAATAATGGAATATTCTAAAGTTCAAGTTTTCCAGGGGGTTTCATCAGGGTGTCCTTGGGGTAATGCACAGTCATAATTAATGTATAATGTGGCCTCTTATAGTGCCTTTGAATGCAGTGCCAGCTTTACATTTCTTGAGTGAAAATCAATACTTTAATGCCCCTTGCACACTGGGATGCCTAAAACTGGTACATTCAACCCTGGCATTTTTGTGTAGTTTTTATAATAAATATTCAAAGCAGAGGCCACTATGGTTTCCCCTTATTATTTTCTGGCCATACACGATTGATCGAGATTCCCAGAGAAGGTCAGCGTGGTCCAGGGACGTCTTGTGGAGGAGTATCCTCGTGGCATCCAGAGAGACATACAGACAGGCAATTGGGTCCCTGTAGTGGGGTCATTACTAGGAGGTGAGCAGGCATTCCAGCCAGAGTTGGTGATCACTGAAGTCACTGGATTACATAAACTTTTTGATATATTATTTTGAATATCACTTAGAGTTGCACAACGGTGGAATTCTTACTCAAAATCGTGACTTGTTACATTGACTGTATTCTTTACTGGTTGCGATACACTGGTTAGGTTATATTGATTTCTGTTTAAGAGTCATAGGTTGGACACATTCTGAAATATGTTGGCAGCAATCACAATTAGTCCTCATTAACACTGAGGGCAGGTTTGAAATCGTGCTGAACCCCTCACAATTTTTGGGGGCAATTTGACAAGCATCTGTGCTGGTTCCCCCAAAATTGCCCCCAAAGTCACCAAAAGTAGTGCAGAAACTACTTTTGGGAATCTGTGCGGCACCACAAAGTTGTCGCACCGATTCAGACAGTGCCATTGTGCGTAATATCCTCCGATTTTGAATGCGATTGGCATTGTCAAATCACATGTCAGTGACCGATTTAGCCACGCTTCTTTTCAATAACAGTTTCTTGACCTGCTGACTCTCAACTTTTTGTTCAGCAGCAACCACAGCCGCTCAGACACCTTTCAGAGAGGTGTAATGTTTTCCTTCACCGTAAATCTCCCATTTAAGAAGGACCCACAAGTTCTCAGTAGGGTTTAGGTCAGGTGACAAAGGAGGCCATGTCATTATTCTTTCATCTTTAAAGGAGTTGTAAAGTCAGAATGTTTTTTTTCTTATTGCAATGTAAGCATTAAGATAAAAACCCTCCTGTGTGTAGCAGCCCCCCCCCCAGCAACCCATAATACTCACCTGAGCCTGATCTCTGTCCAGCAATGTCCATGAGTCCCTCATCCATCCGGGACTCTCCATCCTGATTGGTTGAGACACAGCAGCGGCCCCATCTTCAACCCAAAAAAGACCAACTAGCCCATACCAGTACCAGTACCCCACCTTTCTGATGTATTAGTTGAAGTGTAGCTCTGATCCAGCCACAGGCCCAACCATCTGGTCCGTCAAAAGTCACTCTTATCTCATCAGTCCATAAAACCTTTGAAAAATCTGTCTTTAGATATTTCTTGGCCCACTCTTAACATTTCAAAGTATGTGTCTTGTTCAGTGGTGGTTGGCTTTCTGCCTTCCTTAACTTGGCCATGTCTCTGAGCACTGAACATCTTGTACTTCTGGACACTCCAGGTAGATTGCAGTTCTGGAATATGGCAGCACTGGAAAATTATGGTTTCCTGGTAGCTTCATGTTTGATTCTTCTCAAATCTTTAGCAGTTATTTGGCATCTTTTTTTCTCAACACGTTTCTTGCGACCCTGTTGACTATTTGCAACAAAACATTTGATAGTTATGTGATCATGCCCCGGTATCTTAGCAATTTCAAGAGCGCTGCATCCCTCTGAAAGACTTTTTACAATTGTTGACTTTTCAGAGACAGTTGGCCCATTTTGCCTGAGGAAAACAAGCAGCCTAATAATTATGCACACCTTGATATAGGGTGCTGATCTCCTTAGGCCACTCCCTCCCTCATTACACAAATACACATCACCTGATATGCCTAAATACAATAAGCTTTCAAATTTATACAGCTTGGAGTATGACAATATGCATAAAAATGAGGATTTGGTCAAAATACTCGTGTAAACAAAAAGTGCAGCGCTAAAAAGTCTAAAATGATAACGAGTGTCCAAATCAGTGTTATAACGAAATATAAATAAACTACACCAATAGTCACATATCAAACTATAATGAGGCTAGTCCGCCTAAGGATCTATTCCAGCAAAGGGTCCAGTCAAAGAAATTGTAAGTCCTTGAAGAAGCATGTCATTCAACGTTATAGTAAATATGGGGAGAAGATCTTCTTGTTATATAGGTTAAATATATATAAAGTCAACTCAAATAGTGCTCCCCTCCACCTTGCCTATGCACTCACCAGATGTCTGGTGTATATACACCTTGATTCCTATTCAACAGGAACTGTTGTTATCGCACCCAGGATCGTTCCCACAGTCAGAACCTGGTGTCCTTAACCCTCTCGCATCCACTGCTATTCAGGGTGAACAGGATAGCTGACGGATCCACTCAAACCGTGCCCAGAGTTCAAAACAGGCTGCATAGAACGCTCACAAAATCAATGCCAAAAAAGGTGCTAATATAGTGTAGTATTTATTGTAAAGGTTAAAACGACATGTACATGTAAAATGATAAAAAACTCACATATTCCTACAGCATAAGGATACAGCGGCCAAGACGCAAGTGTGTAGGCCTCTCACACGTTTTGTGTACATACACGTGTTCACAGGGGAATGCCTATCGGTAATGCAGTGCCTATCATTAATTATATATATATCTATCTATATCTATATCTATATATCTATATCTATATATATATAAATATATATGTGTGTATATATCATTATATATATATATATAATATTATAATATATATTATATTATATACATAATTATATATACTGTATAATCTATGTATATATATATATTAATATGAATAAGAGATCACAGAGAGGAATAAGGTTTATGACGTGATAAAGAATCCTCGACTGGCAATGCACTTTATACATAAAGTTCAACCCAAAGAAAACCTGTTATAGAATTTTATAATAATTTAAAATAGATACAAATGACTCAAGGGATTAAAAAGCAGACTGGTCTGTTTTAATACAGCTCCAAATAGAAGAGTGAAGGAAACCCAACAATTGGCAGGATATTACAGATGAAAAATTCATAATGTCCTGTCAGTTATATTCCTTCTACAGCCGGACTGTGATAGGAGGGTATTTGATAACCATCTGGCTGGATCCCCAATGTGAAAGTTAAAAGTGTAATTTAAGGTTATGCAAAAGTCAAAATATAATGTATTGCTTAGAGAAAAAAAACCTCAGTGGGAAAAAGTGGGAAAACTTGAAGTCTCAAAGCTCTCGCAGTAACTTTACATATCAGCAGGAATAAATTTCTGACATGTTACATTACACAGCAACAACAGTATATTTGTTAAGTGGTTGTACCTTTCATAATTAAAAAGCAGTCCGTGAGTTACTGTCCAGTGAATTTGCTTAGGCTCAGAATATGTTATCAGTCACCTGCAGGCGGGAAGGAGCATTACCTCAGTCTCCTCTCCCAAATTGATCAGAGTGTACATTGTACCTTTATCATCAATTTGACATCATCAACCTGTGGCATCTGTTTGAAACATATCTGGTATTATTTAGGAACTAACAGCTTCCTGGGTTGGGGTGGCAATAATGTTGCACTGCTCCTGATTTCAGAGCAGAGTTGTCACTCTCATGTAGACTGTGCCTACTTGCACTATGGTGGGATGGAAAAATGTTGCAGGGGGTGTGGCTATCAGTATTGTCACTGCTGATTAACAAATCTGTAGCTTGTCAATCAGCACATGGCCACTTCCTCCTGCCCACTGCTTTACTAAAACCTTCCCCCTTGTGGGCTGCAGTGTCTAGAAGGGGGAGCGTGTGAGACATAATTAAAAGAAGATTTGGTTTAGTCATGAAAAGTGAAGGACATTTTTTGTTTATTTTATGAGGCTTGTGCCTTTACAAAGTAAATGGATTTGGCACGGGTTTAGTCTGTAAAACAGTAGGAGCCTTAAGCCCCGTACACACGATCAGATTATCGAACGATCTGTCGTCCGTTTTTTGTGGCATGCTAGTCTGATGTGGAAAGTGAAGAGGTTATTTTCATACGAATTTTCCCGTCTGACAGAATTCTACTTCAGAAGGGATGTCATGTGTTGGATTGCTTTGTATGTGTTTTTTCGTCTCTGAGCATGCCTAGTCTTGTTCTTAAGATTTTTTTCTGTCGAAATCTGTACTAATGAGACGAAAATCAGACGTTGTATTACGGACGACAAAAATTATACAGCCTGCACATCAGGATTTTGTCAGCCGAAAAGTCGGAGTCGGCTGTCGAAAGCACCATACTAACAATCCGAAAATCGGCAGATCGGTTGTCGGACGAATTTTCCCTACAGATTTTCTTATCGTGTGTACGGGCCTTAAAGCTGATAGCTGAACTTTACGTTCCTATTAGCATATTTGAACAATTTTTTTGTTAGCAGGCAATACCATAGAATTCAGAGATGTCCTGGTAAGCACCTGACCCTGCCATGGTTCTTTCCAGGTTCCACCTGCAAGAATAGGTTCCTACATATTGCCAGGGACAGATGTTGCTACAGGAGTAAAAGAACCTGCTCCCTGGAGCATTTCCAGCACACCGTACACTGATCTTTTGCAAGCAGCCCTCCCATGGCTCCTTCATTTAACTTGCATGTCCTACTTGGCCGAGAGAAGTTTGCTTCATGCAGCAATTTCCTTCAGCACCCATCCACCAGTCAGCGACAGGCTACAGATTGTCTCAGTCTCTGGAACACTCTTGAAACTCTATGTCCTTGCAGAACTAAAATAATTTAACTCCTTCCTCTACCAGCTTCCTGTTATATTGCCGTAAGCAAAATATTCAATCAGTTTTTTTTTTTTTTCTTTTAAACACGTTGCCCATTATTTATTGAAAAACATGTTAATACTTGCCTAGATAACTATCATGAGCGTCTAAGTTTTTTCCGATAATATTATGTTCAGAGTAGTAGCAGTTTACCTGTTCAATTATATCAAAATGAACACCACATTTCCTGCTGTTTCTTATAATAATATGTAGTCATGAGACACAGCAGGCTATTTCCTATAGAATAATTTGTGTATAGATAAAATGCACCATATTAAACCTAGCATAGGATACCATTAAAGCAAAATACCTCCAAGGACAGAAATAAAATTGAAGTGCAGATATTCTTTTGCT